>NC_031676.1:1330243-1630243 GCF_000149555.1 Fusarium verticillioides 7600 | reverse complement strand
GGAGGATATGTACATATGTATTAATTAAATATAAGAGACTGAACAAAGGGCAACAAAGAAAAAAAGGAAGAAAATTAGGTCGGTACCTAGGTATCCAAGAGATGACTCCAGAGACGCAGACGCAGATGCAGACAACGCATGCAACACAACGCACACTTGCATGTACGCATGCACGCACGCACAGTGAAACAGGCAAATCAGCAGTGAAAGACTGCCCTGAACCGTCTAAGCGCCAAGGGTCAACGCTACGCTGACGTTTCCTTCTGGAATGTGTCCAGGTCACTGGAATTCCAGCGTCTCGGGTCCTGTGCAAACCCGCCACCAACAACTTTCACGTTCACCTAGGCTAAGGTTCAGCACCTAATTTTGGGGGCGAGGAGGAGGGTGGGCTCCATTCGTTCTCCATTGGATCCATTGAATGTCTCAGCTGAACGACGCTTCATGGTGCGACGGGAGAGCAGAGCAGAAAAAAAGGCCCGCAAGGAGAACCCAACTTGGGAGACTATATCGAGACTAAAAGTGACATTACAGCATAGTAGAGAGTCTAGAGACGACAAAAAGTGCACGGTTGCAATTATCATATCCTTTGTGTGGGATTTATTGCCTCTGATGAAATTACGTCCATGTACAAGGGGGTCGAATATCATATACTCAATGCCTCTCTCGCGTAGCGCCCTAAGCCCTCGCCCAAGCCCTCGCCCAAGCCTAATCTCGTGTAACAGCAACAAAGGGAGGCGGGAAAGGTTCGCCAACTCAGTCCAGGGCGAGGAAACAAACTGTTATTGAATAGCTTCAACACTTTTGTCCTTCATCACCGAGCTCGTCACTTCACCACCAGTGACTAGGTACTGAGGTAATTAATCGTGTAAGGCCACGTAGTGTCAGTTGTCGCAGATTGTTCTACTCACTGTAGAGATTACCGAATGCAGCAATCCCTCATCAACTTCACATTCCCCAGAACGACCAAAACTTGCCTCTTCTTGTCTTGGTCGCCCGTTATCGAAAACGTCTCGTCTCACCCGCTTCTGCCCTGCCCTGCCCTGCCCTGCCCGCCTCGCCAGGGGAGACACTTCCTAGAGACAGTCGCTAAGAGAAATGATGTGCACTCAATCCACAGTACTCGGTTCTTGATCATGGTAGTATCAGATTGTTTGCAGCGAGCGAGTGTTTGATTCATGTCGACACAGATCGTCGTCTCATCATTCAGAGTCAGTCAGTCACCTTGACCGGGTTTGGTGATCAACAATAGCGACCTCTCCATCTAGTTTAGTTTGGGTAGTCCTTCAGGTGGTAGCTCTTGAGCTTCACAAACTGATCAAATCCAAACTTGCTAAGTGTCTGTCCCTTGCCCGAGTTCTTCCAGCCAGTCCATGCCAGATCCTGTTGTCGGCCGGTCAGTGAGTATTCACGTAATGCAGAGACCCTTTGTGCTTGGATCAGAAAAACGTACCGGTGCCGGATAATCGCATCTGTTGACAAATACAGTGCCGGCTTCCACATCCTCGGCAAGCTCGTATCCTCTGTCTGTGTCCCTGGTCCAGATGCTGGCTGTCAGACCAAACTCGCTGTCGTTCATGTACTTGACGGCCTCGCTGTCATCCTTGACCTTCATAACAGGAACTACATCTCTCGTCAGCAAAACATCTTCAACTGTCGTCGGGCATCTTTACTAATTGGGGCAAACGACTCCTCAGTCATGACCCGCATGCTGTGGTTGACGCCAGTCAGAAGGGTGGGTTTCACAAAGTTACCCTTGGTAGGAGGGTTGCTGAAAGTCTCGTTCTCGGGAGTGGCATCCTTGGCACCGCTGTCGACGGCGTCCTTGACATGTTCCTCGGCAGTCTGCTTTGATCGCTTCGAAACGACAGGTCCCAATTGAGTCTCCTTGTTAAAGGGATCACCGAGCTTGTAGCTCTTGAGCACCTTTTGCACAGCCTCAACAAACTGATCGTGAATCTCCTCATCAACATACACACGCTCGATAGAGCAGCAGCTCTGGCCAGAGTTGAAGATGGCACCGTCAACAATCTCTGCAGCAGCCCAATCAACATCGACATCTGATCGAACATATGCTGGGTCCTTGCCACCCAACTCCAGACCGACATTTACAATGCGGTCAGACGCAGCTTGTTGCACAGCGAGACCTCCGGCGACAGAGCCGGTGAAACAAACTAGGGCGATCTTGGGATCGCGCACGATGGTCTCCATAAGAGTGGGAGAGCCGCAGTGGAAGTACTGGCAAACGCCATCAGGCAAGCCCGCCTCCTTTAGGAGATCGGTAACCCGTTCCACGATGGTAGGTGTCTGAGGTGAGGGCTTGAGGATTACACTGCAGCCTGCAAGAAGAGCGGGAATGAGAGAGTTGACCAGAATAAGGTAAGGGTACTGGTAGTGCAGAGTCAGCAAAGGATGCTTCTGGTCCAGCGAAACGAGGCGAGGCCTGCACTTACGTTCCACGCAAAGATGATGAGTACAGGTCCGACAGGGACCTTTCGGATGAAACGCTTGAAGCCCTTTTCGGGCTCGCCGTCGGTGTCCTTGAGGGCCTCATCACTAATCTTGAGGAGATATTCACCTCTCTTGACAGCTGTGGCGACCTCGCCCGGTGTGTAAGAGATGGGGCGGCCCATCTGAACAGTCAACTCTTCGCCGAGCTCATCCTTCTTAGCTAAGAGGCCATCGAGGAACTTGCGAACAATAGCTTGACGCTCCTTCAACGTTGTCTTGCGATAGCTCTGGAAAGCCTCAGTGGCGACCTTGGGGAGAGACTCGAGGTCAGCTTGAGAGGCGCCATTCCTGGTGAGGATGGGCTCGTTTGTGTTTGGGGAGATTGTGGTGATGACTTCCAGAGACATTGTGGGGTATGATTAGGTATGTGTAAGGAAGAGAGTGAGATTGTAGTGACAGATCGTGGACGAGATTATATCTTTGTAGATGGCCACTTTTCTGAAGTTGCAAGTGGAGTATATGAGATGGTCATGAGTGTGCTGTACTGTACTGTACGTGTACTTGTACTTTCCATCGTCCATGACGGACGGCGGTTGGCGGCTCGCGGCTCGCGGTGCTTCAGTTGCCCCACGTATTGGATACCAACCTAACTTAACCCGAACTCGGCGGCTTCAACCCCGCTACAATTTGATAAGGCATGATAATTTAATTGGGAATATCTAGTGATCCCATGATACTATCAAGATACCATTAAGTCTATCCTGGTTCTCAAGAACAGTCATGATCATAGCTACATTAAGCCCCATGATAAGGCTTTGTTTCAAAGAAGCTTGGGGTACAAAGGTATTAAATGTCAAGTCCATTGAGGTGAACGTTTTAAGACAATTCGACTACCGCATGGAGTTACACTCTGTACTGGACACTCGGAGTACCTATCAAGCATCATCCTCCCAGGAATACCATGACTCTACATAGTATTGTACTATTCCTTGACCTGCTATACGATCTTGTCGAACAATTCTTCCCCAAAGAAGCCTCTTATCAGTGACGTCGTTGGCTACCCCTCCAAGTCACATGACCTTCTCCAACTCAAATACAGATCCCTGCAGTCTAGCGTGCCGACAGCTTATCTTATCAGCAAGGGACTACTTTTTTTTGACATTGGACTCTCCAGCCTCACATTGGACACAGCTCAAGCTCAGTGCTGCCCATCGCATTCATCATGGCACCCGAAACCAAAAACGACTTTCTTGATACCGCCGACAGCGATGAGGAGGACGATGTTGGGTACAATTCTGAGGACGATGATATGAGAAAGGGTGGCCGAGGTGCCAAGCGACGGAAACTCGACTCGGACGACGAAGATAATCTGGGTAGCGATATCGAGCGCGATGCCAGCGACGACGAGGATGAGCCAACAGAAAAGGATGCAGAAAAAACAGAAAAGGAAGAAAAGAAAGACGACAAACCGGAAAAGCCAAAGCGCAAGTCAAAAGACACAACTTCGACAGAACTGCCCGATGTCACAAGAACATTGACAAAGAAGAACCTCGTCGCCTCCGAAGCCGCCGTCAAGAAGTCAGGCGTCGTCTACCTCTCCCGTATACCACCTTTCATGAAGCCCGCCAAGCTGCGATCTCTCCTCGAACCCTACGGCACAATCAATCGCATCTTCCTCACCCCCGAGGACCCAGCCTCACATGCTCGTCGCGTTCGCGCTGGCGGTAACAAGAAGAAATCTTATACCGAAGGATGGGTCGAGTTCACAAAAAAGAAGGATGCCAAGGCTGTATGCGATCTTCTCAACGCGCGCACCATCGGCGGCAAGAAGGGCAGCTACTACCACGACGATTTATGGAATCTTCTATACCTCAAGGGTTTCAAATGGCACAACCTCACAGAGCAAATCGCTGCTGAGAACGCTGAGCGCGCTAGCCGCATGAGAGCCGAGATCAGCAAGTCGACAAAGGAGAACAAGGAGTTTGTCAGGAACGTGGAGAAGGCAAAGATGCTGGACGGCATGGAAGCCAAGGCAAAGGCCAAGAAGAGGAAAGCAGATGGCGAGGGAGAGGGAGAGGGAGCGGGAGAAGACTCGGTGCGACAAGTCAAGAGATCGTTCAAGCAAGTTCCTCTGGCGAAGAAGAAGACGGAAGTGGAAGATCAACCAGCCGAGGTGACGAGGGTACTGAGCAAGATTTTCTAATCTGTATAGCCATTATTTTGTTTTTTTGTTGCATTTTTGTCTATAACACCTGATTTGATCAAAACCACGACTTTTGAAGATGTAGAATCCATTCAAGCAAGGCATGATAGGCATCCAATGATTGGCATGACCAACTCATGGAGCCAAGTGGACCCTGAACTTTATGACTCTGAGGAACATTTTCCAATTTTTGCCCCGCGCCTGCAAAAAAATATCCTTTCTGCCCACCGATAAGCGCTTATCAAGCGGCGGCGAACCAAATTCTCCCACTCTAGGATTTTTAAGAGTCACTGAATATCATTCATTTTCACCCAAACAACACCATCAAATTTCACACGACATCGTTGCCCAACATGTCGATGGATCTGGATGACCAGCCTATCTCTATAGCCCCTGCCACTCAGCAGCAGGGCGCTGCTACGTGAGTCCTGATCTTCTTTTACCACCCCGCACTCGTTCTGTCTCTTAGGCGCAATACTAACTTGAGCCTCTTCAGTATTCTTTGCTGCAACTGCGGTGCCCCGATCGATGGAACCGCCTCCAGCGGCGCTCTCTGCTACGACTGTATCAAGCTTACCGTCGACATTTCCCAAGGCGTCCAGCGAGAGGCGACGCTCAACTTCTGCCGAGATTGCGACCGATGGCTCATGCCCCCCAACAGCTGGATCGTTGCCGCCCCCGAATCCCGCGAATTGTTAGCCATGTGCCTCAAGAAACTTCGAGGTTTGAACAAAGTCCGTATCGTGGACGCGAGCTTTATCTGGACCGAGCCTCACTCGCGACGAGTAAAGGTCAAGATCACAATCCAGGATTCCGTCCAAGATGGTATGCTGCTTCAACAGAGCTTCGAGGTTGTCTATGTGGTGGCGTACCAGCAGTGCCCTGAGTGTGCCAAGTCGTACACTGCCAACGTTTGGCGAGCTGCTGTTCAAGTTCGACAAAAGGTCCTTCACAAGCGAACTTTCCTCTTCCTCGAGCAGCTTATTATGAAGCACGGCGCACACAAAGATACACTCAACATTCGGGAGGCCAAGGATGGCATCGACTTCTTCTTCGCCCAAAAGAACCAGGCCGAGAAGTTCATCGACTTCCTCAACTCTGTGGTGCCTGTCAAGGTGAAGGCGTCGCAGGAGCTCATCTCTCACGATACCCACACCTCCAAGTCCTCGTACAAGTTCACATATTCGGCCGAGCTGGTGCCTATATGTAAGGACGACTTGGTCGCTCTGCCTATCAAGATGGCCAAGCAGAGCGGCAACATCTCACCTCTCCTCCTCTGCCACAAGATTGGTACCTCTGTGTACCTGTTGGACCCTCAGACTCTTCAGACTTGCGATATCAGCTCACCCATCTATTGGCGAGCTCCTTTCCTATCACTCACTGATACACATGAACTCGTTGAGTTCATTGTCATGGATATCGACCGCACAACAACCCAGAAGGGCAAGTGGACGCTTGCCGAAGCCACAGTCGCTCGTGCCTCAGATCTTGGCTCAAATGACCGAACATACTTCACAAGGACTCATCTGGGCCGACTCCTCCAGCCTGGTGATTCTGCTATGGGTTACCTGCTGGCCGGAACCGTTTTCAACAACACCGAATACGAGAAGATCGAGAGCTCCAATACATACTCATCGAGGATCCCTGACGTGGTGCTAGTCAAGAAGCACTATCCCCGTCGCAGAAAGAACCGCAAGAGAAACTGGCAGCTCAAGCGTATGGACAAGGACGAGGGCGAGCTTCTTCCCAAGAAGGCAGACCAAGAACGCTTGGATCAAGAGTACGAGCAGTTCTTGCGAGATGTCGAGGAAGACGAGGAGCTCCGTGCTACGCTCGCCCTGTATAAGGCTAAGAAGAGAGCCGAGGAGGAGATGAGTGTGGCTGAGACCGAGGAGGACGATGAGGCACCTCACGTTGATATGAATGAGTTGCTGGATGACTTTGATGAGCTTACAATGGAGGATCGGCCAATGCAAGAATAGGACTTACATGAATGAAAAGAACTGATTTGATTTCCAAGCAATGAGGCCCTGTTGGACCGCTGTTGAGATTTCGTGATAGTGAACATGCTCAGAGGAATGAAGGGATATCGTCAAGTGATGGTTTAGAGGCTATTTTCTCTTCCGTTTTGCGGAACTGTTCCCTTGACTTTTGGCGTTGAATCCTTCGTTTGTTGATCCCAAAAGGATCATCGTCATCGATATCTTCTTGAGTATCTCGGCTTTTGCTTATCTTACGTGCTTGTGCTTGGCTTCCTCCAGGTGCTGTTGTTGGTCGCTTGACGCTAGAGCCCGGCCGCGAAGTTGTGTTCATAGCTGACTTCAGTGAGCGAGGAGTACTAAATGCTGTCCGTGGAGTTGATCGCGGCATTGCTGGACTAGATGTATGGGCCGTGCGTGCTGCCTTTGTAGCCGTAACGCGTGAGGGCGTAGCTAAATCCAAGTCATCTCCATCGTCAGTCTCATCGTCATCACCCAGAGGGATGTGCCTCTTCTTTGCTGGAGTTGAACTGGATCCTTGATTTAACCGTAGCGGGCTGATCTTTTGTGACTTGAAACCCGCCGAAGCTCTCGTTGCGGCGGTATCAGCTAGACCTGTTGCTGATATCCACTTGTGCTCCTTTCTGGGACTCTCCATGAGACCTTGCAGATTTGACCCTACGTAAGGGGAATCCTTCTTCTCGTTTGAGTTAGTACCTAAGAGCTTGCGCTGTTTGACGTTGCGGCGCACATCCTCCTGACGATGTCTTGTGAGGAGGGTTGGCGCGCCGACTACAGGCCTTTCAATCTCACGGATTGTGTCTGCGTTTTGGTGTTTAGCCAAATTCTTCAAACGGTTGTATTCAGAAGTATGAATGTGAAGTGTGAATTGGTGAGCCATGTTGACGAACTCGTCTTCCACTATACGATATCGGTCATCGTGGTCGAGGCCTGGTCTCATGAATCTGAGTCTGGTCAGTGTTTGGTATGAGTGTGAGTTTGGGAGTGAGATGAACCTTTCTTTAGGCGGCTCTGGCGGAGGCGAGGTTGAGGGACTGCGTGTGGCATCTGCATGATATTGTCGGTTTCTTTGCCATTTTGATGAAAGCGTTGAGTCTGGAATACCTTCTGCCTCTATCACGCGCTCGCGACGCGGTTTCTTACGGGAAGCTGAGGGTGTACTCGGACGGGGCGCTCGTGATGGTGTGGGTAGTGGACTCTCCGGCTTGACTGAAGTTTTCCTTTCAGGGCCCGAAGGAGTCGAGGAAGTCTTCCATGGTAGTTTTCTCCCCATGGCTGAGGTTCATTATTGGTGAGGTTGAGAAGTGTAGCTGAATACCTAGTGATGAGTGGTGGGGGTTGCCACTTTAGGCAGCGCAGCGTTGAGCTAAACGAGAGCTACCTCGCACTTACACCTTGAAAGTCAAATGAAGTAGGAGGGCATACGACTCAACATCTCTTATAAAATATATTAGATATCAATAGTGGCAGTAGCCGGGTTAAGTAAGCTCGTATACTGTTTCTACTTCTTTTTCTTATTAGCATGTAAAATGGAAGAGATGCAAGATCGCCATTGCCTGTAAAAGAGACGGTAATGTTTCTCTCTTTATATAGACAAGTAGGTTGATCTAAGGTCGCCAGAAAACGATGATATAGCAGGTCTGGTTCAAACGTCTAAACATTTTATTAAATCAGATGCTTGAGGAGTGCCATGTTAAGACAAACATGCCAAAAAAGCAATGCTGTTTGCCCCAGCATTACCCATGTCCATCGCTTATAGAAAACAGAGGAAAATAGATGGATAGCCCTTTGCAAAGCTGTCTTGAGTAAGTGAGCATGAACGCCAGATCCTACCGCTCAGTCTCAATTGTGCTTTAGCACACAATCTGAGAATGTCCAAACTGTGACTTAATGCCGACCATCCGTGTCATAAAAAAAAGAGAACAAATCGCCGTGTTTTGTTGTCTGGCCTGCTCTGCTGGAAAGATGCGGCATGGCAGGACTTGTAAGTCGCAAAGGTGCGCTCTAACTCGTGCCAATGAACGGGCTCAATATAATTTTGAAGTCCCTTCAGGATGGATAAAGCTCTGATTATCTTGTATCTACTTTAAACCACATGATCCTTATCCTAGGCCAAGGCAAGCTATTCAGCAGTGTGAGTGTGCTGTTAGCTGTAGTCGTAGATCTTGATCAAGATTATGACCGCCCGCGGAAGCTGATATTATTCTGAGAGGGTATTACCAGTCCGAAAAAGCCTCCAGTCCTAAGGCAGTTTCTCAAGTCTTGTGTAATCTGAAGCCATTCATAGTTCTTATCAAGCAGCATCAGGGGAGATACTGTATTATGGCAGCACCAAGTGTATGCTACCTATACGGTGGCAGCTCTGCTATCTAAACACTACCCAACGCGGCTAAATGACTATCTTGATGATTCCTCAGCTTAGCTCCCTAGAACCTTGACTAGAAATCGGATTCCCAATTCTGCATGTCTAACCGAACTCTAGACTGGCTAATAAGGTACAATCTAGGAACAAGACCCAGATAACGAAACAGTCATGTGTCCTACGCCATTCCTCACACCGGACTATTTCCATCTTGACCGTGTCAATACGCAAGGTACATCCTCAATTGCGAGACCCAACCAACGTTTCTCTTACCCCATGAAATGGATCCTATTCCCTTTCCCTTTACTCCAGGCCTGGGCAGTCTGGCCTGGCACACACGCCCTCCCCCGGTATCGGACAAATCCCGTCGATAGTCTCGAGATTCCCCAAGTTCCTCAATGTACCCTTTTTTCCCCCTGACCCGCTGCAGTGGATACGCAATTGTGTAATAGCCCAAGGCACGATTCACAGTTTTTGACTCTGCGATGTAATTGCTTCAGTTAATTTCATGATACTCGGGGTTTGCCGGGGCTCTGTATGGATACTATGTTGTAAAGTTGCGTGTCTCATGACATAAGGGAAACTGAACAAACAGCAGGTTATTGCAGACGGTCACCTTTTTCTGCACAGGCAATCTCACCGTTTCCTCAGTCAATGCTTCGCTTCGAGACTCCGTCTCCACCGTCAAAAACTTCCTTTCCGCCGGTTTCCCCCGTATCTTTTCTTTCATGACTGACCTCGAGAGTTGAGACTCGACTATCAAGGAACTGGTTACTACACGCCCCCCCTGTCCCCGGGCAAGCGAGCGGCTCCCATGCGGGGAAAGGATAAAAATTGCATCGCGACATGCGGGGGTGGACTCTCCATGAAGAAAAAAAAACCAGATACTTTTCTTTTTTTTTTTCTTCCCCGGACGGGAGATAGTGGCAGGGGACAAAGGGAGTGCGCGGCAATACCCTTCCCCTTCCCATACCCTCCCTTCACGGTAAATCGGCGTCTCGATACCGCGCGCCGCCGATAGATACCCTTGAAACCCGGAGGACACAAAGAGAAATACAGCGGCCTTCTACTCCGAGACCGCGAGGTTTCCCCGAGTTCTATCTTATGGAGGTCGCCCAGCCTCTTCTCATCGAGTTGTTCTCTAGGATCCTCGTGCTTGCGTCCGTTTATGGTTTCTACTACAGCAAGAATAGTAATTTTACCTAATAAAGCAGGAAGTTTCTGTCTTTCCCAGGTGAGAGGCGGGCCAATCACAGACTCGTATTGGATATCGCCTATCGCTCTTCTTTAAGCGGCATCAAGGTGTTCATGCTATCTGCGGGTCAAGGTCTGGCGTACGCCAAGATAGCACCCTCGATCCATGATAACCAAAGAAAGTACGCTATCTTGAGCTCTGTCCTACTGCATCGTCATCACACGACATCACTTACAGAAACATAGATAGAACCAAGTAGTTGAGTATGCAGATGCATTGGCTTGCAGTCAAGGTATATTAAAAGCTATCAACAGCATGCATAAACAAGGATAGTCCAGTGCTTTTCGCAGAGTCCCCTTCATGATAGGTGCGATAATAATGGTAAAGCTGTAATCCCAACGCCGAGTTTCTTCCAGGGTCTTGTATTCGACCACGTCCCATGAGTTTCATACACCGTCTCAAACACTCAACTTCTACCACAATCTATACAGATCTAAGCAGACTCTCTTACTACCTTGTCAACAGCCTTGGCAAAGTAGTCGACATTGTTGTCGTTGAGGCCAGCCATGCTGATACGACCATTCTTGGTCATGTAGATGTGGAATTCTTCTCGGAGCTTCATCACTTGTGACTCGCTAAGACCAGTGAAACTGAACATGCCGATCTGATCTGTGATGTGGTTCCAGGTACCAGGGGTCTGGAGCTCCTCAAGCTTGGCTCGTAGAGTATCGCGCATGCTGATGATGCGGCCTGACATTGTGCGCAGGTTCTCTTCCCACTCGGCGAAGAGGTCACGATCGTTAAGAACAGTGCTTACGATGCGAGCACCGTACAGGGGAGGGTTGGAAATCTCGGAGCGCTGGAGAATAGCTAATTGGGAGCCGATACGGGTGATAGTGTTTGAGGCATCACCGGCGGGGGCGGTAACGGCGTGGAAGCAGCCGGCACGCTCGCCGTAGAGACCAAAGTTCTTGGCGAAACTCTGGGCAACAACAAGCTCGAAGCCCTGCTCGACAAAGTATCGGATAGCCCAGGCATCGCGGACGAGATCACCAGAGGCAAAACCTTGGTAAGCAGTATCGAAGAAGGGGAAGTGGTTTCGCTCCTTCATGAGAGCAGCAATCTCAGTCCATTGCTCTTGAGTAGGGTCAACGCCAGTGGGGTTGTGTGCGCAAGCGTGAAGAACGAAGACAGATCCCTCAGGAGCAGACTTGAGAGTCTGCTTGAAGCCCTCGAAATCAAGACCCTTGGTCTCCTTGTGGAAGTAAGGGTAGGTATTAATTGAGTGTCCGACGTTCTTGAAGATCTGGTGGTGATTCGCCCAGGTGGGATTTGACAGGTAGACAGTGTGGTTGCCCTTGTAGAACCTGGCTAGGAAGAGAGCGCCCAAGTGCACGGCACCGGTACCAGAGATTGTCTGCAATGTCGTCGAGCGCTTCTCTGAGATGGCGGCAGAGTCAGCGCCAAAGACCAGCTCGGCGGCCTTGGATGTGAAGCTGGCAATACCCGCGATCGGGGCATACTCGTGGTTGAGCTCAGGGTCGTTTCGGAGGATCTCATCAGCCTGTGACGCACATGGGGTTAGCTCAAATTCCAAGACTCAAGGTTTGCACGCAAGTCGTGGCGGCGGGGCTGTTGGGGCATGTTGTGACGCATATTTGCATGAGAAGGATCCAGGCAGCGCATTGTGGAAAGCTGCTGACCCCATGACCCGAAAATCGCAATGATGGGAGGGTTATGAGGCAGACTGGAGCTTGAACGGATCCGCTTCGGAAGCGTCATCCGGGTAGGGGAACGCCTGAAGAGCAATGCGTTCGTGGAGCGCAATGCAAGTGAATGCGATCTGGGGTCTTGAGGTTTGAAAGGTTATGCGACTGAGGGGAAAGTGGCCGGCAATGCCGTGAAGGGGAAAGGGCAGCGAGGTGGACAAGAGCATCATACCTTCTTAACGACTGGCAACACCCAGGGCTTTGCCTTCTCGTCTCTGTAAGCACCGATACCCTAAGCAACGAGAAAGCACAGGTTAGCAAGAGCAATCATACTTTGGAGAACCTTTGGATAAAAAGGTTGTGTTGGAAGGCTTCTACTTACAAGATCGATCTTGTTGGGGCTGTTGTCGGCCTTGTAAGCTCGTGCAAGACCAAAGAGAGGGTCTTCAGGAGCCTGGGGCACGACTTCGGCAGGAAAATTTGTAGTAGAAACCATTTTGGGCGAGATGTGACGAACGATGGAGTTGAGACGAGAGATGGAGGAAGACGAAGAAGAGGTCGGTGCCGTTTTATTATCAGTCGAGCTTGAGCTTGAGGTGTTGCTGCCAGACTGAGTCTGACGGGGTGTACTCAGTGACGGTGTCATAGTGGGCTGCGGCCCTGAGGATTTTCGATTTAGGGGGGTAAGGAAGTGAGGAAGAGGGGGGCCTTTGGGGTCCTGCGGCGCCGTGTCCGGTGGTCTGGGTGGAACCAGGGGGGTGTGTCTCTTAAAGTTGAGGTCGGTGAACTGGACTTGCGGGTGAATGCGACAGAGCCTGAGCCCAGGTGAACTGAGGTGAGAGGCCCCTGTAGGAGTGTGCGTCTTTGGGGAAAACAAAAAAGGTACCTAACAGCAACTTTTGTCAGTAAGTTATGGAACGCCAGTTATTAATAACAGAACTGTTTTGGGCAATGAATTGACGAGGAAATGCTTCAATTCGCCTCCGAAACGTCTCTCAACACTCTTCCCGTGTAAGAGACTCGGGACTCGAGACTGTCCCTTACAGAGCCCAACGATTCTTATCTCAAGAACTCAGTGGTCTCTGGCCGGGCAAAAGCATTGAATACCCACACGGCCCCATGGCATGGCTATGACTGTTGCGTAAACCAGATTCTGGCCTGATGCAATTGGTCATGTTCCCCCCCAGCTACTTCGCTGCAGGCGGGCAAATAGGGCGCCGTTATTCCGGACCACTGGAGCTCTCGGGGGAAGGGGCATGCCGCCCGATGCCAAACAGAGGTAGAAGGTGGGCTGAGCTCACCGGACAACTTTCGCGGTGGGCTATTTTGCTGCTTGTTGATGCTATCGTTGCATGGGTAGAAGGGAAGGTTAGGTAGGTTCAGAACCATACAGGTACAGAACAGAACCGCAAACCACTTGTGACTGTACTTGTGCTTGTGCTTGTGTTTCTCCCCAGGGGGTGCGTCTGTGGTTGACTGAGACTCGGGCTCAACTCGCGCGACCCCAACAGGGACAGGCCTAACGGACCAAGGGCAGGCAAACATAGGAAACTTCCTCTTGCGTTTGTGAAGAAATTGACAACTCACCCTTGAAGCTGTTGTACCTTTGTGGTTCCTGGAGTTCCGTCGTCCTTTTCTCAGATGATCCCAACGTGTAGCTGGTCTGTTTGAAGCTGTTTCGTATATAAATAGGCTTTGTATTCGATGCCTCAGCAGACGGTGATAACAGTCGAGGAATAGTGTTTTGTGACGGTCGGACTCGAAAGCTTGTGCGGTTCAAATTGAGACGCAGTACGAATCTGCGATTGGATTGAATTTGCGACAGTACAGATGTCGAACTTGCACAGAGATCGTGAAACAGTTGACAATGAAATCGTCAGTTGTAGAAAGTTGTGATCGGGCCTTTAAATTATGCTCGCTGCCGAATTTCAATAACTACGGTTATCTCTTCCTTGGATTGCGACAATCTAATCTTTTATGCTTTGTCCTCAAACAGGCATACCGAAATCACTTCCCGAGCTTGTGAAAAAGCTTGTGAAGCTCCATCCTCCATCACGTCAATATCAGAGCTCCCCGTTGTGATCGCCCACCGATACCTAGGCCTGTGAGCGTCACCTCGGCTTCTTACAGTCTAACGTCACGCGCGTAATGGAGCTGACCGACCGACAACCGTAACCTCACCGAGGTATGTACTCTTTGGTACATTTTGTTGCTTTACTTGGCATGGGTGACGGTGGATTTAGAATACGGAGCTAGGCTGACGCAGTGCTATCTTTATCCGTTCGAGTAACTGATCCCATGTTCGATTTTGCGGAGAGAATCTACAAGTACGAAAGGACCTTTGAAACTGATTATCAAGTTTCTCATGGTTCACTTGTGGTCTGATCTGTGGTCCTTGAACTCACATGTTTGAATCTGATCTCAAATATCTCATCTCACATTACGGATGATAACTCTAATTAGCCCTCGCAGGCTCACAGTTCCATAACTTACCATACCGTAACATGTAAATCCAAGTTTCATGACCGTTGAGTTGGATCGACATTTTGCATCAAAATCTCTCCAGTTTCTTCCCCAAACCCCTCCCCTAGGTACTAACCAAGCCCAAGACTCGAAATGGATCCGTTCCCCAGAAAAAAGGAACCTGGTTCATTCTTCCAGACCCCTTCGATTCACTTCCCTACCATTTTAGACAAGTTACAGCACGCATGCATTGCCAGTACAGTACCGGGTGGCTCTCGCGGCCCCGGACGCCCCGTTACCGTCCTGTCACGGGGAAGTAAAAAATCTTTAGACAAAACATCACGAGGCTTTAGAATGCACTGTTGGGTAATAGCTGGTCCAGCGTCAGCGCCCTATTACATGCGCGACTCCGACTTCGCCCGGCTAAAACGTAACATGATGGATTTGATTAGTCGTATGACTGACTCTGTAAATTGGAATGGTCTTTGCGACGTCTACTCCGTATGCAAGGTTCATCTCCCGCAGAAATCTACATCTACTGTAAATCTTTGAATTGCCCCCTGAATTTTTAGTAGGTCCCCGCGTCGGGCCCGGTTTACCCGCCTGCGTTATTGGGCGACAGAACATTCTGCATCGTATGTCTTTGCATTATCGAATGTTTGATCTTGCCAGAGCTGAAAGGCGAGGCCGAATGATTTAATGAGGAAAAAGGTCTAGTTTGAATCTTAGATACTACGAAAGATTGCTGGTGTGAGATGAAATCTCCTGATGTCGCCAGGATTGCCACGTCCATATTATGCAGAGTACCACTCAAATACAACGGCCAATATATCATAGTTTGAAATCGATACCACAAGGACATTCCGTTCATTGTCTTGAGACTCATACACATGGCCTTTGCATCTAACCATCCATACATATATTTCTCTTAGGGTCCTTGCTTACATGGCGTTATCAATAAGGGGATACATCAAAGTTTACTGGTTTCTACTTACATAAGTACCTTGCCATTGCAAAACTCTTCATTGCTTCGGTTGTCTGTTTTACGGTTCCATACAGTGACAGGCCCGTGGTCTCACTCTTCACGGCCAAAATCAGCTCAGTCTGAAGTAAGGACATGTTCCGACTCAAAGTGGTGTTTGTCTTCAGGTCAAACATTTCTCATGAGCTCATTAGCCACTACGAAGATGAACATAACAAGGCACATATATGTGCTCCGTCTTCGACTATTTGCTTAGTATATAGCATAGAGATATAATATAGTTGGTTGCGGCTCCCATACCCTCCCAGCTCTTAATGCCTAGGTGTCAGTATGTCTGCACACCCTTTTGTTCCTTTGCCAACTCAAAATACCAGATCCCAAAGCACAAGGAAAGCGCAGAGCCCACTTGCCGCAAAGAATGTATACTTTGCTGGACTTGCGCGCTGTGTCGCCTTTTTTAATTCCTTGTTACCACCGCCCACGTTTTCCGTGGTTGCAAACGAGTCTGCTACGAGTTGATCTATATGCGCTGACTGCGTGGCAAGGTTGTTGACGAGAAGTGACTGCAGCTCAGCTATTTCTAGTAGCGACTTCTCAGCAGTTCTGTCGTACGAGTGTTAGCTCATATGCATGAATAAACTTCCCTTCCCCATGGGGTGGCGCTTGCGCTTGGAACTCTAATGTAGATACAACCAAGCAAAGGTGTGCCGATGGAGATCGAGAGGACATATGACACGTACCTGACTTTGTCCAAACTATTCTCGAAATGCTTCATCATGTCTTGGTTCCCTTGCTCAAACATCTGGATCTGTTCCTCTGTCAACCCCTGGCTCGGGAACTGACCGTCTTCGGACATAGGGATCGGTGCAGCAGGGGCTGGTTGGGAGTTTCGTCGGGCAGATGGAGGAAATTCCGCGAAATCTCCAGCAATGGTGGCGCCTGATCTTGAAAGCATGCTGCGGTTCTTCTCCAACTCACGCTTGAGACGTGTTTCCATCATTTCTTGTTGCGTTCGACAGCATAGCTCGAGTCGTTGCCGTAAAAACCAGAGAATGCTATCTCGATGAATTCCCAAATCTCGTGCCTTGGCTTCGGCTTCTGCATGCTCCTCTGTTTTACTGCTAATAATGCCACCTGATGCCCATGCCCCAAAAGCTCCTAGGCCTCCAAATTTCTTTCGGATTATAGCTGATTCAGTTTCACGCCGTAACTGTTCAGCCTCATCGAGAGCACGAATGCCAGCATTCAACTCCCGAATCATCTGCTTCGCATTGGCGTCAACTTCTTCTCGGTCTCGATCCGTAAGCACACGAGCTTGTTCTTTTGCGACTCGATTATGTGTTTTTCGTGGCTGCGCAGTCGATAAATAAGCTTGTCGAACATCTTGAAGCTCTCGATGCAGGCTGGTAATATGCGAATTCTAGAGATACTAGTCAGCTTTGGGAGTGAGGTCGAACCGAAGCGTATGGCTTACAATCCTATATGCCTCCTTTAAGAAACCATCGATAGCATCCAATGTGACACGTTTTCTTGTTTCCGGCGCATTTCGTTCCCGTAGGAGCTCATTGAAAGTGACCGTGACATCCATGGCGTGTGCTCCGAATTAGTCCAGGACGAAGGTTTTCGCTGAAAGGATGAGCCGTTAGTGTACCCGAGTTCATGAGCTTATGTGCTTTATGGCTGAGTGATTCCAGCTTTGTCTGAGCATTCGAGTCAAGCTCTCTCATCAATAACGGTCCAGGGTTGTTGTAGACACCATGGCTGCATTGGTATGAAGCTCTGACGCACTTCGAAGAAAGCTCCACGTGGCTTAGTCATCGAGCTCAAGCTCCAATGCTGAAGAAACCATGCTTCAGCTGTGATGCAACCTCTTTACCATTCTAGGCTATTTTACGGAGTATAATGATTTGCAATCAGTCAAAACCTATAGTGACCCTCTAACCCTCCACTCTTCGCGATCCTCTTATCAAAGATCATCTCTCAACTTCCACACTCAAGGTGCACGATGGGCAGATCAGCTTGACTCGATTCAACCTCCGAAAGACTGGATGATAGTCCAGAATTATAAAGATATCGGTCCGTCTATGAAGGCCTTGAGTACCCTTTCCGATCAAAGCTTTCTTGATTTAACGGTGAGGCCGACGAAATTGAGTATGAGACTCCCTTCGGAGAGGTGGACCGGAGAGGAGCTCGGCGTAAAGTGGAGACACGCCGGCCGTGAACCGGGGGTTTACGGGAATAGAAGCCAACAGTACCGGAAATAAGTATTCTATCACCAATGGAGAATGTTCTCCGATCGCGGGCAAATTGTTAGGTAGTATTAAAAGACTTGTCTTCCAATTCTCGGCAACTGTCTCATCATGTTTGTTGTATATTCTATCCTTCTGTTCAGCGAAGATGAAAGAGAGAAGCCAAAATCAATCCTCTTCCAACACCGAAACCCCTCCGAGACATGACCATGACGATATCAGCATACAGAGCACCGAGTCGGAGACTCTTGAGGGCCTCGATAACCACAATACCGAGAAACTTGGCAGAGCGCCACATGATGTATCAGCAACTCAAGCTGACGAGACGATAATGGGTGACCCCGAGAGCATGACCAGAGTGCCAAGCGGTCCAGCATACAGCGTTTTCTCAAAGAACACAAAAAGATGGATTCTAGCTTTGGTCACTGCAGCCAGCTTCGTCTCACCTATGACGGCCAACATATATTTCCCCGCTATTCCCCCTATAGCCCAAGATTTGAACATATCTGTGTCACTTGTCAACCTCACCTTGACGTCGTATATGATTTTTCAGGGACTTTCACCAACGATATTTGGCGACTTCGGTGACATGGCCGGGCGTCGACCCGCCTATATACTGGCCTTCTTGATTTATATATGTGCAAACATTGGTTTGGCCCTGCAACGTAACTTTGTTGCGCTACTGATCCTTCGTTGTGTTCAGAGTGCCGGCAGCAGTGGAACATTGGCTCTTGGGTTTGCTGTGGTAGCTGATATTTCACCAACAGCTGAAAGAGGAAAATACATGGGCATTGTTGGAGCCGGAATCAATGTTGGGCCAGCTCTCGGGCCAGTCCTGGGTGGTATATTGAGCCAGTACCTTGGATGGCCTGCCATCTTCTGGTTTTGTGCCATCTTTTCTGGTGTCTGGATGGTCCCCTTTATCTTCTCTGCTCCCGAGACGTGCCGCAAAGTCGTTGGCAATGGCTCAATAGCACCACCGAAATGGAACAGGTCACTGCTTGATCTCTACAGCAGCCGAGGAGATGTTACAAGCCAGAATACTCCGAAGCAGAAGTTGAAGTTTCCCAACCCATTGAAGACGCTTTACATCGTCTTTGAGAAAGAAATGGCCATTATTCTGTGTGTTAATGCAGTCATTTATCTTGCTTTCATTTTAGTGGCGGCTACCCTATCAACACTCTTCAAAGAGACGTACGGCTATAACGATCTTCAGGTTGGTCTTTGCTATTTGCCTTATGGATTTGGCTGCGCGCTGGCCGTTGTCGGTCAAGGATACGTCTTGGACTGGAACTATCGACGAATTGCAAAAAAGATTGGCTTCACCATCAATCTTAAACGGGGAGATGATTTGGGCAAGTTCCCAATCGAGACTGCGCGGATCCAGCCGGTCTATCCAACGCTCCTCGCTGGTATCGCGACACTCATAGGGTATGGATGGGCTTTGCAAGTTGAAACTTCAGTTGCTGTCCCATTGTTCCTTGTCTTCCTGATCGGCATGTTTGTTCCAACCTCATTCAGTGTTCTCAATACCCTCATTGTTGATCTTAACCCACATGCTCCAGCTACTGCAACTGCGGCTAACAACCTTGTGCGATGTATGTTTGGAGCTGCAGCGACGGCCGCCATTGACCACATGATCGCAGGAATGGGTAGAGGGTGGTGTTTCACGTTTCTTGCTTTGCTAAACTTGGCCATGATCCCGGCTTTGAGACTTGTGGACAAAAAAGGCATGCGATGGAGGGCAGCCAAGGCAAAGCGAGAAGCAATGAATGCAGCATAGTTATGCAACTCCGATCAATTATCTAGTCATTTGTCGTATCAATAGACAGGTTATAAAGCTGCCACAGCGAACTCAAGAGGCTCTCTTTGCGCCTCCCACATCAGCCAGTCGGATCGTGTTGTTCTAGACAGTGTCAGTAGTGTAAGAATGATGCATACGGAGATAAATCCTTACGGTAACAGACCCATGGCATTGATCTTCCAGATTCCGACACCAAGCGCAACCAGCTGGCATACCACATACACAAACTTGACCTGCAACAGCTGAGAAGAAAGAGACTCTGACTGGAAGCGTTCGAAGGCCTGGTTCGTGTTCATCAAGCCCATCAAGGGGTTCTTGAATGCCATAAAGACCATCATGATACTGAAGATCTGGAGAGAGTTGCCCGACATGTACATCATGATGGCGGTCATGGGAAGACCTTTAACGGGGGCCAACGCGACTTCCCAGGCCTTCTTGAGCTTCAAGGTTTCCATCTCGGCGGTAGTCGGGGGCTTGCGGGGCTGAACCTTGACAGCATCCTTGTTCTTCTGCTTGCTGTGTTAGTCTTTGATTGTTATTGATCGCGCGATAGAGAATTTGCGTGCCTTGGAGTTGGTGACGGTTGTTCCGGAGCTGAAGCCAGGAGGGTCCTGAACACCAGATTGCTTGGACTTGGCAGTAGGAGGGCTCTCGAGTTGAGAGACCCAGATAGGGGAGGCAGATGGGCCAGCCATAGTATATCGCTCGTGCTATCGAAAGCCGTTGATAGAGATTGAAGGTATCGGATTGAAGTTCGCAGGCAAGGGTGTTTAATGGTTGATGTTGGAAGCTCGTGGCGGCAACGTTGACGTGGATTGATTGGGTTAAGCTGATGACTGTAGCCCACCCCCATGGCCTTGGCGGGTGGTATTCAACATGTGGCGTAGTTGTGGCAGCTGCAATTTCGGCTTAATTGCAACCCACTCACTCACTATCTTATCAGCACCTATTTGGCTTACATTACTCGAGTCTAGTGATCCCCTTTCCCAACTCCGACGCCGCCGATTCGAGACGTGAACGTTCAAAATACGATCACATACACGTCGCAAACTAAATCCGAGGAAACCAGCGATTCCTCTACTTCCTCGAGTCCGAAGAAGCCTCGTAACGTTAATCCACGATCGAGAAGCGACATCACAGCGCCTTACAACCGTTTGGCATCTGGCGCACATGTGACCATCCCCTCCCATCTGCCATCCACCATCCACCCTTTACGACTTTCTTTGTGCTGGGCAACGCATCCCCGCCCAATTAGGTTGTGAATATCGAAAAGACGGCTGAAAATACTTGGAAGAACTCAAAGTGAGGGGCTGTAAGGCATAGGGCGACTATTCCACATTCAACGTTACCGAAACCCAGTCCTTGTAGCCATATAGTCTTTATTTGGGATACAAGTACAACACCATGTCGAGCTCCGCCGGTGGAGGGGACTCCAAATTGTTTGCTCGAGTAAGCCTTCCCGTCCTTCTATCATGTCTCAGCCTCGTAGGACCTGAGGTCTTATAAGTCCTTGAACCTCCACTTCACTGAAACTCGACTTTGTGTCTCCTTTATCCCCTCCTGCTTTTGCGCAGACCTTGTTGCGCGAAGGCCTTCGTTGCATCAGATCATATTTCCTGTTCAATGTCACTATCGATACATGGTGTCGCAGCGCTGCGAACCATGTGATGGCCGCCATGTTTCTCGCATATATGCCCCCAAAATCACTTTATGATGGCCCGAGACTAAGTAATATGCAGGGCAAAGTTGCCGAGCTACGCCTCGAGCTTAACAGTGGAGGAAAAAAGGACAAGGCCTATACAGGCAAGAAGATTGCTCTCAAGAAGATTGTCGCAAATATGACAATGAGTAATAATGACATGGTTGCCCTATTCCCCGACATCATTGGATGCATGGGTATCCAGAGTTTGGAGATCAAGAAGATGTGAGCATTTCGATATCCGGAACTCGCTCAGAAGCTTATGTCAAATAGGTGTTTCTTGTTTCTGGTCAATTATGCAAGGATAAGACCTGAGATTGCCGTCAAGGCAATCCCTGTACTGGAACATGTCAGTTTGCCGAAAACCACTCTGGGAGTAGTACTGACAAAGCATAGGATATGGAAGACCACAATCCTTTAGTACGGGCACTGGCTCTCCGAACAATGTCCTACATACATGTCAGAGAGTTTGTTGAGGCTACTGTCCCAATAGTCAAGCATATGCTGAAGGACAATGACCCATATGTGCGAAAGACGGCTGCTTTCTGCGTCGCCAAACTTTACGACCATGACCGACATATGGTAGAGAACTCGGACCTCATTGATCGTTTGAACTCTTTGCTACGGGATGACAACCCCACAGTTGTTGCAAGCGCTCTGGCTGGACTCATGGATATCTGGGAACGTAGTGACGCCATCAAACTTACCATTGACTATAGCAATGCCTCCAAGATGGTGGCCATTCTCCCTGATTGCTCCGAGTAAGACCAATCACGGTACATTTGTGTAATTGTCGCTAATCTTGTGTCAACAGATGGGGTCAGACATATATCCTAGAGGCTCTGATGTCCTATGTGCCACAAGAATCCGGAGAAGCGATACTCCTAGCGGAACGAATATCACCACGACTGTCACATTCTAATTCGTCGGTCGTGTTGACCTGCATTCGGGTGATTCTGTATCTGATGAATTACATCGCCGATCAGAAGCAAATCTCGGCTCTCTGCAGGAAGCTCTCACCACCCCTAGTCACACTTCTCGCCAAGGGTCCTGAGGTTCAGTACCTCGCTCTACGAAATGCTTTATTGATTCTCCAGCGACGGCCGGAAGTGCTCCGAAATGATATCCGTGTCTTTTTCTGCAAGTACAACGATCCTATTTACGTCAAGGTCACAAAGCTGGAACTCATCTTCATGCTTGCCAACGAGGACAACATCGATGAGGTGCTGACGGAACTGCGAGAATACGCCACTGAAATTGATGTTCACTTCGTCCGCAAGGCAGTACGTGCTATCGGTAAGTTGGCAATTAAGATTGAGCCAGCTGCACGACGATGCATCAACTTGCTCCTCGAGCTTGTAGCAACCAAGATCACATATATTGTGCAAGAAGCCACAGTGGTTATCCGAAACATCTTCCGAAAGTACCCCAACCAATATGAATCCATCATCAGCACTCTTTGCGAGCATCTGGATTCTCTGGATGAACCGGAGGCCAAGGCAGCCATGGTTTGGGTCATTGGCCAATACGCAGATCGGATTGAGAACAGTGATGCCTTGCTAGAAGACTTCCTGTACTCGTTCGCAGAGGAGCCTGTCGAAGTGCAGCTGGCCTTGCTCACAGCTACAGTAAAACTGTTCATCCAGCGACCTACCAAGGGTCAAGAATTGGTCCCCAAGGTTTTGAAGTGGGCAACTGAAGAGACGGATAATCCTGATCTTCGAGACCGAGCGTATATGTACTGGCGCTTGTTGTCTACAGACATGAATGCGGCGAAGCAAATCGTGATGGGAGAGAAACCAGCGATTACTGCTGAGTCAGAAAGACTGGATGCGACGACGCTAGAGGAGATGTGTCTGAACGTGGGAACTCTAGCAACAGTTTATTTGAAGCCGGTGCAGACTGTGTTTAGATCTGCTCGACCTCGTAAACTCCAGGACTCCCCCGCATTGCAGAAGCAAAACCTCCTTGTTGCTGCAGACAGCCAAAAGAGCATAAGCATGTTTGGCAACGCCGGAGCGGCAACAGATATCGATCCAAGAAGCCGAAACCCGACATCAGGCAATGGTCAAGGGGACCTCGCGCAAGCAGTCAACGACGCAGATGCCTACTTTTCAAGTATCGGAACGCAGCAGCAGATGCAACCGATGCATGATCAAGGGGACGATGTCTTTGGAGGAGGTAATGGCCACTCGACGGGATACGTGGTGAGCGCACATGCACCTCAAGCAGTTCTTCAACCAGCTCAGGGTGCTGGCAGCAATGGTGATTTGTTAGTGCTATAAGTGAGTGATACCTTTGTATACTAGCGATGGGAGGCATAGTCAGAAGCCAAGCCGTTTAAGCATGTCCATATTAGGCAGGAATTTGTGATGGAACTTTGTGGGAGGACAGTCTGGCGGTGCGTCCAGCTCCAGGGTACGCCCAAGGGTTGCTTCATACTCATATGAAATTATTACATATTTTCATATTTATAAATTATGATAAATGTTGAGTTTTTATTTACTTATGATACTCTAGACATACTTTGTCACATTCATTCGAAGAATCTTAGCTCTTAGCACTGAGGCTATCTACAAATTTCTTCGCTACCCCATCTCTCTCACATTCTCGATTTGAAGGGAGGAATCTGCGGGTGACTGGTCCGGGGAACGGCGTAGACTCGATTCGGCTTGGCCCGATAACCTTATTCCAAATGCCAATTGGGGCGAAGCACATTAGTAGAGCCTATCATTGTATCCAGAAACCTCCCCCGAGAGGTCACATCTGACTAGGGGGGGTTGAGGCGAAGTCTGGAGTACGCTAGATTAGGACTTGGCTTGCTGGTCTGGCCTGGTCTGGTCTATAAAGACAGTGGGGAGAGACATGTCGTCGATGAGTTGTAAAGACCTTCTGAATGTATGCAAGTGGGCGAATGCGTGGTCTTGTGCGGGATATATCCGATGTATCGGTGTGTGAGCGGCCGTACTAGACCGTTGGAGAGGGTGTTCCCTGTGCCTTTTTCTCGGTGGAACTTTGGGGATTCAGGAACAAGCTCCGAGGCGTACATACTGTACCAGTGATGAGATCTTGAGGGGTGCATGCCAGTTGAGGACCCTTAGATGTGCTGAACATGCAACTATTGGCTATAGCTTATGTTGGATTGGTTGGTAGGTAGAATACGATACGTTTCGTGTAAGTGGCTCGCTCATTCATGAAAACAGCCTAATAGTGTAAGCAGAAGAGCCAAACGAGCAATCCATCTAAGAGCCGCTGAAATACTATCGTAAATAATTCATCCGGTACAGATTGGACGAAAGTTGTTCGTCATGTTTGTCCTAGTCATGAGTAGTTCCCCATATTCAATAGCTTTCTGTTATTAGTCGAGATACAGTGAGTGTACCAAACAGATGGCTTGCGCCACTGGGTCTTCTTTTCTGTTTGGTCTCCATAGGCTAAGTCGCCTGGAAGCGGCACAGCCGGCTTCCGTAGCCGCCACCTTTTCTACCTGACCTTCCAGTGGCTTATACCTTATCACCCGCTGAGAATAAACTCCGTGTACTCCGTACACCACGACATCTTGTTCAGATTGTCAACTGTATGCAAATAAAACATGAAATTCTTCAATGAACAGGCTCTCATCTCTATAAGTGAGATAAATTACAGAATGTAATTTTCTTACCTAGAAGCGTCATGTCCTGAGTGAATTCATTTGCTGAGGTACCTAGCGTTTTACTGACTTTGTTACTGCTTATGTACCTGCCCGACTCAGGTTGTAAGGTGGTAGCACCAGGCAGGTAGGTACCTTCCCTAACATTTTACCAGTAAACCTAACCGAACGGAACTGAAGGCAACTGCCTCACCTCACCTCACCTCACCTCCCTACCTTAAGTTAGCGGTCCTTAGGTTGCGTCTGGTAGATTTGTTTGGCGAGTCACTTCCGTTGACTTTGTTTATCACGAGTCTTGCCATTGTCTTGTTCACAAACAAAACGAGATCAAGCAAATAATGATTTCATTCCATCCGATTCATTCTTATCACTGAATAACTCATACCTCCGACTGGCACGAATTCATTCGCTGAACTTTTCTCAGTGAGCGCCAAGATCTGCCCGCCAAGTAGTTTACGGATCACGGATACAGCACTGTATTTGGTGTCGTCACCTCGGTCTGGGCTGGAACTTACCTTGTTTGGCTATCTTGGCTTTCTTACAGAGTACAGTAACTAGGCTACTTTATCGCATTCAGGATTTATCGTCTATCCCGCAACCGACTTTGCCGGTATTCTCAACGGCCTCGTTATCTCTGCCATCAATTGTGTGCCTCGAATCCGGCTTGGTCGAACTGATCGACAACAACTGTCAACAAAGCAGCGCGGCTCCTTTCACTGCCGAGTCTCCCTGCCTGTCTCAGTCTCCAGCTCTGCCTGTTTCTCGTCATTGTCACTTTATCGTTTCCGACAATTGCAAGGGAGTCGTCTACCTACCTAGCTCAAGCCAAGCGCCCCCTCGTTCCCCGTTCCCTGTCAGGCAAAGCGTTCAGCGACAGCGACACCACCAAAGACAAGAGAAGTCCACTCTGTTGCACCGTCCCTCACTCCACACAGGCTCCACGCTCCAGCCGCTGGCCGCCAGGGCTCCTTGGCTGCTTTGTTTTGCTTCGCTTGTTCTTTCACTGTTTCCCCATCAGCTTGCCTTGGAGTGCATACAGCGCTACACCACAAAGCGATTCACTGATACTACGTACTGCAGAACCGCGTTTCTCAACGCTGCCCTGCCTGGTTGTCGCGTTGCATTTGCATCTGCTTTATGTCTGAGCGTTTTATCTGAGTGGACGAGACTCCGGGCCATTCACTGCCCCACCCCCGGTCTTGCGGCCCCCGGCCTGGGCGATCCATCCTTAGCCATCTTCCCAGCGAACTTGACGTCTTTCACTTGCTCCCGAGACCTGGCCACGCTACGGATACCGACTACATTCATCCACATCTCCATTTCCATTTCCATCCACTTTCGCATTCCTCATTTTCATACCCATCTTTGATCCGACATCCTCAAATAGTCGCAAAATTCGCATCAAACCGCACTCCTAGCGAACAAGCCACTCGTTTACGCCGCTCTTCCTCTCGCGTTCTTCCTTCCCTTTCCTGCGTGGTGTGACCTCAGATCACATCCTTTACCGCGCCACCATCACCCTTCACCCAGTATGTCGGCTCCAGCGGACTCCACCATGAGCGGTGGTAAGGCTGCGCCTGTTGAAACTTCACGGCTCGAACAGCCTAACGATGCGGTAGCCATGGAAAACATTGCCCAATCCTCCGAGCAGGCGCCCGCCGATCACGCATCCGAATCCGCCGATAAGACCGTTTTAACTGAACCAGCACCGTCTTCTCCTGCGCCAGCTACATCCGAGAACGCCGATAACTCTGCAGCCACTACTGCAGCCTCATCGAAGGGAAAAGAGAAAGATACAGCTGCTCCTCCTCCTCCACCTACTAAGCAAGACTCGAATCTGGGTATCGGACCTGCTGTGGACGACATCAGAGAAATTTCAGGGGGGTCTTCCGACGGACCCGTTTGCAACATTACCCTTCTCCTTACTTCAGGAAGCCGACATCCGTACAAGATTGATGCCAAGTACTTGAGTCGGAGGAGCGTGGATATCCCAGACCAGACGGAGAGTGGCCTTCCGGATCCCTTCAGTATCAGCGTTTATACCCTCAAAGAATTGATATTGCGCGAATGGCGAAGTGATTGGGAGGCAAAGCCAGCAAGTCCCAGCAGCATTAGACTGATTCATTTCGGAAAGCTCCTCGATGATAAGGAGCAATTGAAAAGTAGGGCTCGCCGTCGACCTGAGACAAGGAGCATCATTTGCTAACCACCCCATAGAATACCAACTTTCAACCGAGAGCCCCAATGTTGTACATATGAGCATTCGGCCACAAGATCTTGATGAGGAAGAACCTAAGGCGGGAAATAAGAATCTTTCATCGAGCGGTGGTGATGGCCAACGTTCGCGGGACAGCAATTGCTGTATCATTTTATAAGTGAAGGCCGCTTTTTTTACTACAGGCAACTTGCAGACTGACTGTGCTCAACGCATGCTCTTACGAGAAGAGCCAGGTCCAAAGACTCTCATGCACTCAACGTTTTGGGTCGGCGGGGTCTTTTTAGCCACCGTAGTCTTCACTTTAGTTGATGAGCATTCGGGTGACACTCATTCATTCCTTAAAGCTTTTCCTTGGTATATTGTATTTATCAGCAGAATCGTATGACGGTTCTGCTGTGTGGGAGACGGGGACACCGGAGTCTACATTGGCGTATCATTGCGTATTCTGAGTTATGGGTTTGGTTGTGTTTTGGTTCTGTAATCTTCTTCTTCGGCATATTTGTCGACGCGTTATCAATCACAGCGCATTCATAGCAGTATAGGAAGCATTTATGTTGCGATTGCATGGTCTCATCCATCTTCTCAGCAGAAGAACAGACCTTGGTTATCTTGGTCGTTAACTTTCTTGAGCCTGTCTAAAGTGTTGTTGTAATTATGGTATACAAGGAGATGGCCATGCCATCGTTTCCTTTAAGACAGCCAGCCGGCTTGTTTACTGGATCTTGAGCTTCTTTTCCATCTCGTCATGGAATCCTGCAACGGCTCTTGTCTCATCGCCAGTGAAGACGTCCTCCCAGGTGATCGTAGCATCACGGCCCCTAAGAATATCCTCGTGAACGCTGGGGAGGCCATTGCCGAGGGCCATGGGCCGCCACTCGCCGTTCTGAACAATCTTGAGCTCCATACCACGTCGAATAGGCTCAGCCATGCCATAGGTACGTCGAAGTGTCTCCATCTTGAGAGCCTCCTGAGTAGCCTCCCAGTTCTTCAGGCGGGCTTCGAGGGGATGAGCAGAGGCGGGAGTGGATTTGGAGTCGAAGGGGGATGCGCCAACACCATGGCGGAGAGTATCGTGGATGCCTGGGGCGGAGGGGGCGGAGGACGTGTGCGAGATGTGAGTGTAGGTCTGGGCGTTGGAGTTGCCGGGGACGATACGCATTGCTTGAGACTTTGGAGAGAAGGGTTAGCTCTTGGGGTATAGAGGATGGATGGGTGCTGAAGCTTACCATTTTGAGGGATGTGGTTGTTGCTTGGAAGAAATGTAAGTCGTGAGGTTCAGAAATTTGGTGAATTTGAGGCCGCTTTCGCAGAGGGGATAATGCGACGTTGATGGGTTGTGGATTTGATTGATAGATGGAGGCTCAACGTGCGGTTGATGATGAAAGCTCCAGCTTCAGGTAAGTTAAGGCAGCCTTGCGCTGGCGTTGCCGCACTTGAGGGTACGTACCTTTCCCGGCTCCGGGGAGCAAGCTGCAGGTCCGGCAGAGGGTACGTATCTCTGACCCCAGCTTCTTCTCAAATGGATGAGACGGGAGAGACCCACGCAGACATCGTCACTTACTTAAAGATTCCGATTTCGCTTTGAGACAAGATTCTCTCTTTTACATTGATAATGAATTTTTATCTATTCAGGGACACTCTCATATAGCCATGAGGCCAATTCCAACTCGTCCTCCGATCATTCGGATTGCCAATGGCACATTCTATCGCCATCATCCAAATTCAGCATCATCACGTCCAAACCCACCTCTCTTTAGTGACTTGAGCTTTGAGTTGGCTTCTACATCAAACGCACCTCGAAATTGGTGCATTGTAGGCCCGTCTCTGTCTGGCAAGACAACGTTTCTTCAGGCTTTGAGGGGTAGGTTTCTCTGCGAACCACCTATCGCGAGATCATATCCCTACCTTTCTACTGAGGAAGTACCCAAGCGGTTACGAACGCCGCAAAAGGCAATTGAGTACGTGGGTTTCGATGCTGAGCAAACTGGAGGAGGGCTCAGTGGCGGTGTTGCAACGAGTGCATATCTCTCCGCGCGATATGAGTCGCGGCGGGAGATTACGGATTTCTCACTAAGGGATTTCCTCATGGGCAACACAGAGCTTAATCCCCTGCAGACGGAAGCCAGCCAGGATGAGGCTACTATCTCGCCGGGTCTTCTTTCTCGAGTCGTCAAGGACCTGAAGCTTGAGCCCCTGCTAGATCTTCCTGTCTCGTTTCTTAGTAACGGACAAGGTCGAAGGGCACGTATCGCTCGTGCGCTTCTCACCAAGCCTGAAGTTCTCTTACTTGATGAGCCTTTCATGGGGTTAGACCCGCCTACAGTCTCAGGTTTAAGCCCATTACTACACTCGCTGGCTGAGAGAGCAAGCCCGCGTCTTGTTCTTAGTGCACGACCACAGGATCCTGTCCCTGACTGGATCACTCACCTAATATATTTAAGAACAGACTGCCAAGTGGGGTCCATGGGGCCTAAGGAGGAAGTTCTTGACGGCCTTAAGAAGTACGTCCGTGGAGTCCGAAAGGGTGGACTTACAGAAGATGAGAAGCTACCGCTACATTCACTTGTTGATATCGGTCGTGTACTACCATCAAATGCTTCTACGGAAGCCTCCGGTAACCTAGGGGAAGCATCATACAAGGAGCTTGAGCCGATAAATCCCAAAGCAGAGCCCCTTGTTGAGATGAATGGCTGCAAAGTTCAGTATCGTGGGAAAATTGCACTTGGTAACTGGACACAGCAAACCACTGACGGTTCTAAAGACGGCTTGATATGGACAGTTCGACGTGGTGAGCGTTGGGGAGTTTTTGGTCCCAACGGTTCTGGGAAAACAACCATAGTGTCTTTGCTCTGCTCGGATCATCCTCAGTCTTACTCCCTTCCCGTCAAGCTATTCGGGCGATCTCGTCTTCTTGAACCTGGTACAGGCCAGCGACCACTTACATTCTGGGATATCCAGTCCAGAATTGGACACTCGAGTCCTGAAGTTCATCAGCACATGCCTCGAAACTTGACGGTGCGCCAGGTGATTGAAAATGCTTGGTCAGAAACATTTCGAGCGAGACCGAAGCTAGACACCGAAGCCAAAGAGAAGGTTGAGGCGGCTCTTCGCTGGTTTGCTCCTGAACTACATCCAGGCTATTCTTCAGCGTCGCACGAGAACCTCTCATGGGCGGATGATTACATGTTTGGTGGTCTGTCTTTCAGCGCACAGCGTGTCGCGCTCTTCGTTAGATCCATGATCAAGAGCCCAGATATTGTAGTTCTTGATGAAGCTTTCAGTGGCATGGATGATGCAGTACGAGACAAGTGCACGCTGTTCCTTGAAGAAGGTGAGGCCAGAACATATCGAGGCGAAGAGATCATCGAGAGTGACGCCTCCAAGTCTGGTCAGGTCAAGATCCCAGGTCTTTCTGACCAGCAAGCACTAATCTGCATTGCCCATGTGAAGGAGGAGGTGCCAGACTGTGTAAGAGAGTGGCTGTGTCTTCCTGAGGCCAACACGGGACGGGCAGCAAGATTTGGAAGACTTGATGGGCCATTGAGAACTGACGAGAAGAGATGGCATGAGGTATGGGGTTTCTAAAGGAAGACCACGATTTGCTTGATATATGCTATATTTGTGCGTTATAACACATGTCCTAAGTTAGACATGAGGCTAGCTGGATTTTCGATCTGGTTGAAAACAGACAAACCAGTAATAGCATGGATACTTTAAAAGCATCAAAAGCATCAATCATGGAATCCAGATGAAATGAAATGAAGGCAGAAGAACTCCAAACGTCACACCATTAGTGCTAATATGATATAATTTTGGATCTCGCTATAGGGTAGGTTGGACTCTGAAAGTGAAGCCCGGTAATCGGTACGATTGAGTACCCGGCCGAGCCCCCGAAACCACCAACCACATCAACCCTCGTCTACTAACACCCAGCCTCACATGCTCACATTCGTCTCGTGGGCTTTCAATACATCAATCAGCCTCAGTCTGACTGATCCTGTCATAAAATTGTTACTTTGCTTATCATATCGTCGAAATGGCTTCTCATGACGCGAATATCGATGATGAAGACCTCACTATCCATGCCTGCTGTGCGCCTATTACCAACCTAGCTCGACCCATTGAGTTCAGTGAGCTTGAGTACGTGAAAGTTGTACAAGAGAAATCTAGGAACGGAGGAGCTTACGGCTTGTGTCTTTAGCGAGGAGGAGAATAGACCTTTCTTTCACTGGCCAATCTTTGGACCATTGATAGTAGAGAACGAGAGCAGCGATGCGCGAGATCACTGCGCCAATGAGAGAAGTACATATCCTCTTCCGCTGTCTCTTTCATGCCATAATCTTATACTTGTACATAGCGTTCCTCTCATACCTTCGGTTATCGATATATATGGCCATCGTCTCGGTAGCCATTACACTTTCGTTCCACTTAAAGAACGAAGCCACGCCGTTAGAGTTGAGAATGGCAAAGCCTCTCGGGACGATATTCTGGGGACTTTCGGTCTTGACTCTGCTTGCTGGAATGGGTAACTATATAAGTGAGTGTTACTACCGCCGTAGCACATGCGCCAAACTAACGCTCTGTGTAGCAACCGTCAACAAGTACAGCAAACGGGCGGCTATTGTACAGATTGGCTGGAAGACTCATGCGGTGAGTTGGTCAATGTGTGACAAACGTGGTGATTATGTACTGACATCACACAGGTTTTCAGTCTCACAGCAGTCTCAATAATAGGAACCTGTCTCATTCTGCTCGTCATTGCCAAGGTTCGACAACAATCATCGTCCAATTCTTGACATATGTACCCAAAAAAGCCCTTGAAATTGCATCAATACATGTTCGTTACTCAATAGCGCCCGGGCTTCCAGTACCAACCATGCAAAACCCCATACAATAGATAGTGAAAATGAAAAGCCGTCCATATCTTGGCTCCGGCTGTGACTGGCAATTCCTTATGCTGTTTCCTTGATGTCTTTGGCTTCAGTCGCTATATCTGCACTGGCTGTGCCCTTGTTTTTACAAAAGAGATCACTGGCGTCTTTGTTGCGCCTCGGCTGCCCAAACTCGTCCTCGTCGTTTATGGCGCTCGGTGGACACCCGCCAACATCTTGACGGAATTGTTTTGTAAGCTCTATTGAGGTCGTTTCAAGCTCTGCGAGTGATGTTGATTTGCCATCCCAGGAAACGAGTGGTAAGTCACCTAATGCCAGTAGGTCACCTTCACGAGGTAATGTTGTGAGCATATCGACTGGGGATGCTGGGTCGAACTTTGACGTTGCACTGTCTGCCTCTCTGGTCTTATCGTTTTCATCGCCTTCGCCCAAGTACTCCTCTGGAGTGTTGGGAAGGTCGCTGTGTGCCCCCAATATAGTGCTCGCCGTTTCCGGTCTCGGGTACAGAGTCACATACCCCCGAAGCTGTGATAGCTGAAGTACATACTCCAACCAGGCCGGATGTTTCTTGCTCGTGCTCTTCTTAGCTAAGAAGGCTGGCGTCTCTGTTCCTGTTTGTTGCTTTTCTATAATGCGTGACACATAGCCATGCAGCTCAACCCACTTGTCTCCCATGAACAGAACAGCATTGCTAGTTGGGGCCTGCCAAAAGAAGGGACTTGAACCGCTCTTTTCGTCCGTGCCCTCAGCTGGCGGGACTGCTAGGGGTGTTGTATCATCAAGAAGAGTGCTGGGAGAGTGGAAACTGATGCCCATGATGTTCTCATTCCAGTCCTGAAGAATGGAAGAGTGCGAGTATAGGCTATGAAGAAGGGTGTATTTCACATCTGGCTATGTCAGTGTTGCCTGGTCCAAGCATAGAAGATCACGTACAGTTGAAAAATTGAGGTGAGACCTCAGTGTGAGCTGCCAAGACAAGCACATGGTTGTGCGAGGGCTTGCTTGGCCAGAACGATTCTAGAAATCGGACTGAGCTCTCTTCCTCATCCATTTTCCGTGATGATATTCGATGACGAAGAGAGAGCATCTGCGATTGAGGGAGCTGACCAGAAGCCTTGGAGGGCCAATGGAAACCAGACAAGAAGTTCTCCAATGGCTTTTCTACAACCGGAGGCAGCTCGACTGTAAGCTGGGGAACCGACAGGGCACTCTTATCGGCCTTGCGCAGCGAGGTGAGGAGTCTTTGTAGATTGGCTGTACCAATGGGAGGTGCCTGAACTAATATGTCGAAATGCACCTTGTTCCAGGCTGATAACAGTCAGTGAGTACACAAGTGTACATGGTAACGAGAAGAAGGGAGAGCTACTCACCAGCCAATGCTGAAGCATCAAGCTTGGAAATCCACGCAAGACGAGTTTCTGGCTTTTCTGGCAGCTCTATAAGAGCAGACCTCGTCCCAGTGATCTGATCCCGTATGGCTTGGAGGAAGTAATCTTCTTCCTTCTGAGTAGAGTCAACAATAATTGCTTGAGGGTGCATGAAGTTTTCAATATAGACTTGACACCATTTTGTTAGGCAAATGTGTAACAGGTTGGTACGAATTGGAGCTTACAGAATGCACGGATAGCAGCGAGTTTCAGCCTCAACTCGGAAGACGTGGAAGCATAGTCAGTACGGGCATCTACACACACAATTAGAAAACAGGCCCGACAGCATTGGGAAGAAGCCCATACCGTGTACATATATCTTGCAGCTCCTGTCGCTCTTGTCGATGCCGTTTATCTCGAGGAGTTCCTTGATGGGGATCTCTTCCCTACTCATAAGCGCAAAATGAACATGGTTCTTTTCTTGCGCCGACATCTGGCAAGCCATTGGCAGCAGAGTAGAGGCGCTGTTGATACTGGAGGCAGCGAATAGAATGTTCTTTGTTCCTCTCGTAAGCGCCGCCGGTCCCTGAATATTGCGCAACGTCTCTGCGAGCTCTGGGAATTTGAGGGGTCCCCTGTGGTAGACCTTGTCCTGTCCTTGTTTGCGCCCCGGCGCAGACCTCTCTGATGCCGCATCGGTCGAGCTATCGGGGGACGATATGAAATTGTATATTATGAAGAAGACGATCGATATCAAGACTAGGTATGAAATAAGGCGACCGACGGAGCTACGGCGGGGAGCACGCGGCGTAGCCTGCCATTGAGGACCAGATCCCGAGTTATGATAGCGATGCCCTGGGAGGTGAAGGTCGTCGTCCTTTTTATTGGCCATCTCCTCATCCCCTGCCCAGAAGCGTGCTTTTGTTCTGCCGCGCGCAGGCGTCATATTGTTGTGGTATAGTTGTCGTCAATCGGAAACGTTTGGAGCTCAAGAGTCGATAGAGCTCATGAGCGCTAGCTTTATCGACGGTTACCTGGCTAGAGACAGGTATTTATATGGCGGGTATAAACATGCAGAGGGATCAATCGCAGTTGCGATATGTGGAGTGAGTGTAATAAAAGAAACGACGCTTGTTCTGAATGGTTATGTGTGTATGAGGAGTATTAAAGGATTGAAGATGATGGAGGATGACAGAGAGCACCACCCTACCAACCTAGTTAAGGTCGGTAGCTGCTGACCCTTGTTTCCCCAAGACAAGACCTTAGAACAGCGTGGCTCGTGCTTGTCTCGTCACTGTTGCAGTTTGGTTGGTGCTCCATACCTTACCTACCTACCTTACCTAGGTAAGTAGCTTTCAGTGAGCTTCAGGTCCTTTTGGGCTAACTAGATCCAGTACCACCGGTATAAGTCCAATTACTGCAAACAGTTTTAGGTTCCATGTCTCTGGGCAACCAGAAGGTTTCATGATAGTAATATCGATGCTTATTAATAACATCATACAGAATGATCCTCATGAGACTGCTTCATATCAAAACCATCATGTCCAGAAACGAAGCAAACGAGGAGAGACAGGAATGGAAGAGCAGGTATTAAAGATCAAGCGTACCTACATAATATTCACAAGGCCAGCACGATAGATATATATCTACTTACTATATTGCAATGAATGATAACTATCAGATCGTCATACTTCAAAGTAACCAACGTAGTCATTTACATGTGGCCTCTTGAGTCTAAAACAACCCTTGTCAGGCTTAACTCGGGACATTTTTCATGGTGGGGCACGATCCAATTCCGCCGTCGCAAAATATTCATGTAAATTTTTAGCCGCCTCTCAACTCGCAGTGATACTTACACAATAACTAGGTACCTATCTTTAATTCTCTGACAACTGATAATACTACAATGGGAAAATCTCGAAGGGCCCGTGGCCACGCGGCCCGTAAAGACCCTATCGCAAAGACCGTCAAACCTCCTTCAGACCCTGAACTTGCTGCTCTTCGCGAGTCAAAGATTCTCCCAGTCATCAACGATCTCAAGAGTGCCGATCCCAAGTCTCGCTCTGCTGCTGCTTCGGCCATTTCAAACATTATTCAGGATGAGAAGTGCCGAAAGCTGCTTCTGCGTGAGCAGATTGTTCATACGATCACTACCCAGACTCTCACCGATGCTGCTCTTGAGAGCCGTGCTGCTGGTTGGGGTATTCTCAGAATCCTTGCGCAGGAGGAGGAGCCTGACTTCTGTGTTCATCTTTATCGAGTTGATATTCTCACTGCTATCGAGTTTGCCGCTAAATCGGTGAGTATAATTTACTCTCCCAACATGGTTCATATTATACTAACACCCATAGATCACTGAGATGCTCCTCTCCAAGGACCTCGAATTTCAAAAACGGTCAAAGCCTGAACAAGCTACAATTCTCAGCATTGCTTCATCACTAATTTCTCTCCTTACTGCTCTTGCAGAAGCTCAAGACGATATCCTCGAGGCCATCTCCCGCAACACCACCATCACTCGCTTCCTCTTGCTCCTCACTTCAGATGAGCTCGCCAGCAACCCCGATATTGTCTCACTAAGGAGTGATGCTCTGGCTTGTCTCATGATCCTCTGTGAAGATAACGAAGAGCTATCTGACAAGGTCGTGAACTCCAAGGAGTACCGTACTTATGGTACTTTGCTGTCCCTGCGCAAGACCGCTAACAGCGATGGCGTCCTTGCATGTGGCGTCCTCCACAACCTCTTTTCCTCTCTCGATGGCCAGGACATTGCTCTTGGAGCCGACAACTCACTTCTCATCCCCACCCTTTCACAGGCTCTCAAGACATTTGTGCCAGGCCAAATGACAGATGCTGTGGGCTGGGCCAACCCCGTCGAGTACCAGCAGCTCGCCCTCGAGATTTTAGCTTCTATTGGAACAACATTGAACACATCAGCCGAAACCGAACCACGGAAGGGGGAGAAGCCTGTCGTCAAAGATGATGAAGAGATGGGTGATGCAGACGAAGAGATCTCTGACGGTGAGGAGGAGGGAGGCGAGGAAGATGATGACGAGATGGACGACGATGAGCTCGAAGCCGACATGGAGATGGTTACCGGCGCGGACAGAAACGAGGAAGACAGCAACATCGATGACCTTCCCATCCTCAAGACTCTCATTGATAACGCCCTTCCTGAGCTCATCCGCATAGCATCCCTCTCCCCCACCGACGACGCTTCCCTTCGCCTGCAAGGCCACGCCCTCTCCGCTCTCAACAACATTGCCTGGTCTGTCTCCCTCATCGACTTCTCTGACCTTCATAACGCACCTATTCAAAATGCTTGGGACCCTGTTGGGCGCGCTCTCTGGTCCCAGGTCATCGCTCCTATTCTCGCAACTGATACTGCCGACATCGACCTAGCGACTCATGTCACCAGCCTTGCCTGGGGGGTTGCCCGCTCTCTGCGGGGCAGACCCAACACACCTTTCGCTGATGAACACCGCCGCTTCATCGCTCTCTACCAGGCCACGAAGGGTTCACCTGTTACCCAGAACTTAGAGGATCCCTTCCAGTCCCTCAGCGTCAAGTGTATCGGTGTCCTCGGCCAACTGGCTCTCGATCCCGCACCTATTGACCGAAACCGCGATATCGGTACTTTCCTGATTACTCTCCTTGTTGGCCTTCCCGAGACACCAACTGCCGACGCCGTTGAGGCCCTCAACCAGGTCTTTGACATCTATGCCGATGAAGGTTATTCATACGACAAGGAGGTTTTCTGGAACAACAACTTCCTGAAGCACCTTGATGAGACAGTTCCCAAGGTGCGGACTATGATCAAGAGCATTGACAAGCGTGCCAACAGCGAGCTTCGCCTTCGCGCCGACGAGGCCGTGTTGAACTTGAATCGGTTCCTGACTTACAAACGAAAGAACAAGCCCCAGGCATAATTGGTTAAATAAAAGCACTTGATTTTTCTGGACGTCTATAGAAATTTGATCCATTTCTGATTTACCTCTCATTTCTTTTGCCCTTGGTACCCACTTTGCATCCCATGAGAATCTTTGAACAATTATTGTACTGAATTTATCTTTGGTGCCTTTAAATTGGTCCCAGTACTTTGCACCAAGGCCCCTGAAACTGTTGATCTCAAAATCTTAGTAGTCCCGAAATAACATGCCATTATATCCCATCGTCTAGAGCAAACCTGCCTCTCTTAACACCGTTCAAAAACCCGATAAAGGCCTTTCAAATTTGCAACCTCCAGAACTCCATCTTCCATCAGCGACCTGGTCGCTACCAACCTCGCTTTAAATGCTGGAAAGAAGACGTGCTCAATAGCGTGTCTGATATGTTGCCGCCTTGCCCGCAACTCTTCTGGGATGTCCTCCTCACGAATACTGTCTGCGTCCCCGGGCAAACTTGGCAATTGTTCTGGAACGTAAAAGGTGGCTAGTTCGCGTACGAAAGAGTCAAAGCAGGCCTTTTCCTCAGTCCAGTCAACACTAGGGCCAAGGCGGAGGAGGAAGCGGGGGAGTTTAACGAGAGGTGGTGTGTACCCCTTCAATAGTAGTGGTAATGACACGAGTTCGCCAGCAGGTGATATTTCGAGAGAGAAGTACTCAAGAAGCATCTCGCGGCGCTCAATGAGCTGATCCGCTACCCGGTCTACCAAGGTTTCGACTTCGAAATCATCCTCAGGCGAGGTTATAGAGCTCTTCTCAATCTCTGCTGCCTTTCGAAGTAGCTCGCGAAGGTCCAACGAGGGGTTGAACTTGATGGCACCAAAATTACCAAAATCTGTAAGGGCCAGTTGGTAAAAGTACTCGTAGCAAGTTCGCCCGTAATCGATCAGGTACAGTCTGACATCGCCTTGGATTGCCGCCAACCGTCTTCGCTCATCAACGATACCCACGAAAGTATGGGTGGAAAATATCTCGGTTAGATCGTGGTGCGTATCTTCTCTAACTTCGTCTCTCAACTTTTTTACGCTGTTCAGTCGGCATTGCACCAGCTCGCGCTCAACTATCTCGTATTCCTGAGCTTCAGGGGCAGTAGTTTTTTCCGCTGTGCGGTCCATGGAGCCGGTCGACTCGCTTGGGCCAGCTCGGGCAAACATCGATGTAATCTTCCGCTCAGTTGTGTCCGTCCTCACTAGGTCATTCGAGTATCTTCGCTTCTTTGATGCTGGAGTTCTTCGACTCGGCGTGCCGTCACTTTCTGTTTGTGGGGTGAAATCGATCACTTTTGCACCAGGAAGAAGTGTCTGTGTCATGAATGTCCGGCTCGTATCCACTGCAGCAAGTTTAGACTCGATATGCTCACATATAGATTGAATGATCTCGTCTTCGTTGAGGAAGTGAACCTCTCTCTTTGTTGGATGAACGTTGACATCCACCCGAGCTGGTTCGATTTCAAGACTAAGATAGATGAATGGATGGCCGTTCTTAGGCAAGAAATTAGCATAGGTTTGCTCGATTGCCTTCTTTATGTGGGTTGATTCTACACATCGATGATTGATGAAGAGCAAAAGTGTTGTCTTTTTGACGGAGTAATTTGCATTGGTTGTGAAGCCTTCAGCTTTGAAACCCCACCGGTCTTCGGCGACTGAGAATTCCAAAAGCTCGTTAGCCACGGCACTACCGTGGATTTGACGAATGCGATCAATGACAGTGGCCTGAGCTTGTATCGATAGATTTGTCGAGGCTTCGCCTGCCTTCTTGCAAGCGAATCCAACGCCTTTGCAGTGCACAGCGTACCGACCAACCATATCGATGATCTTGTTGAACTCATCAGCCGGCGAACGAAAGGCTCTTCTTCGAGTCGGTATATTATAGAAAAGGTCTTCCACTGTGATTTGTGTGCCAGGACGACCTGCAACGCCTTTGGGCTCTGCCGACTGGCCAGGCTTTGCCGGCGCAAGCTTTCCATCAAGGTAGTGGGCTCTCCATGCCAGATCTGAATCTTTCGTCTTGGTGGTCACGGAGAGATGGGCGATGTGGCTGATACTGGCAAGAGCCTCGCCCCTGAAGCCATATGTCGCAATGGCTGCCAGATCTTCAAAGCTGGTGATTTTAGATGTGGTGTGACGCTCACAAAGAATGGCCAAGTCTTCTTTCTGTTACAATGGTAAGCTTTGAAGATATACATATGGGTGATTGTTTCATTACCTGGATACCACAACCATTGTCCGTTATCTGTAGCAGCTTGAGCCCTCCATCCTTGGCAAGGACATCCAGAGAGGTCGCACCAGCATCGACCGCATTCTCGATGAGCTCCTTGAGAGCGTGAACAGGAGCCACAATGATTTCACCAGCAGCAATTTTGTTCACCACGTTTGGGTCGAGTGCCTGCAGTCATGTTAGCGGCGAGCCGGGCTATGCATAAGGCGTTGAAAAAACAGCCTCAAGTTTGCTGACCCTGATTCTGCGAGGTGCATCACTTTTTGCGGGCAAATTGTCAATAGGCTGCCCATCGGCGTTTCTTTTTGTCCCACTTGGGGGAACATTCAGGATGTCATCGGAGGCTGTTGGGGCACCTCCCATATCAACATCCGCGTCTGTTGCCATTTCTAGCTATGGCAGCCGAGTTGTTGCGCCGGGGCACAAGAACCAGCCAGTGAGGTGGTACCAAGAATTCTTCTAGAGGTAGTCAAATGCGAATAGGTCGGGCGACAAATGTTGCAGGTCATGCGCAAGTTGCTTGATATTTCCTCTTCTCTCAGTTCGTTTCCCGAGCGTGTCGTCCCATATCTACGTTTCCCGTGGCGCTTAGGATTAACCACACAAGATGATAGCCTATCCCCGGGGAAAGCCTGTTTTGAATCCGATACGTTGAAAAAAGGAGAAAAGGGAGCGGTTCATGCGAGACAAGGACAGGCCGTCATTGACAGGTTGTTAGCAGGCCTCATTGAGAGGCAATGCGCGGATGAACTCGGCCACGTGACTGCATTACGACTAAGGTGCACCTTGCCAGTAGCTTCTCAGATTGGAATTCATCATCTCGACTTCAAGGCAGGCAGGATGCACTTCGAAAAGGACTTGCCGTGTTTGGCGCGTGTAACTTCCAATTATTTCTTGTTGACCCTCACCACATTAAGAATTACAAATGATGGACACGCCAACAAGGATCCAAACTCGCCTTGATTATGGCTTCAGCTGCATCGAACCAACTTGGGATGAAAGACGTATTGGGGGCGCCTCGGTCAGTGACTCAACTTTTTCAGCGCCCAGGAATAATATAAAAAAAGGCAACGAGAAGGGAAACAAAGATGATAAATGATAAACGAGCGCGAATTTTCGCTATCTCAGCGCTGCGTCAGCTCTCGCCGCCGCGCGTAAGGCGGATCGCAAGCGATACAAATGTAGTCAGCAATGCAGCAGAGTTACACATATTTAGATATAGCTGAAGCATCTTGGTTGGTTCTTGGGGAGGCCAACCATAAATTGAGTGAGTAAACTAGAGCAAGGGGTTCATGTGCCTGGACCGTTCTCTTACATCATCTCTCGATTGTGCCACCAGCCTTACAAGGTCGGGTTGGCTGTTGTGTTGTAGGTAGCGTTTTGTGTAAGCAAGATTGGGCTCGTGATTCATTGAAATTCTCCTTGTAGTCCAAAGGCGTATTGCGCATAGGCGCTCCTGGTAGCACAGCCTCTCTCTCATGACGAAGGTTGTTGATACTGTCAAACAGTCGTCGGTTCTTCTTTTCTTTTTCATGACAAATCTAAACAAGGTTGTTTTTACATATGATATTTGACGTCAGCTTTGCTTTTCATGGCCGGCCCCTGTCTTGGACGCCTTGTCTTGGGACGAACTGGCTGTGTTCCATGAGTCTTCTTTCACTTTCAAGCTCCAATCGCCAAGCAGCCGGGCGCTTTCTTGAAATGCACTGCAAACGTAGCCACCTCATGGAAGGGTTGGTGGCTGCTGCTAAAGATTTTCTTGACTGAAACATGCGTATCCATTTGTCGATTTGGCTGCATCTCTCGTCCGAATTGGGACAACTGTGTTAGGACTTATTTCAGGACTCTTGAGCGTGAAGATCTGAACGGCTGCCTAAGCGCCTAGGCATGGATGATGGACGATGATGATGCGGACCAACGCCCGTGGTAAGGGGCAAGAGAGAAGAGAACTCATCGCAAGGTTTTTGTGTTTGTATGTTCTCTCACCTGATGCATAATTGTTTGCCACTGGTGTTTTGCGCCAAGTCGCAGTGCAATTCACATAATGCTTGTGTCTAAGATCCAGCGTTGCAAATCTAGGCACGCAATGCATCTGCCTACAATCCAAGTCCGTTGCTCCTCTATAACCCATGAAAAGCAAGAGAAATACCCTTCTGTGGCACCTCTCAGCCGTTGCATTGCCTCATTGTAAGCCTTGGGACAGGGTCTTGCAGTGGATGGTGGTGTTGCTGAATAAGTCAAGGCACAACCAAGACAATGAGGTGTAATGTGCACAGCCTGAGGTGGTGGGAGGGCACACTCTCTGTTTGTGCACTCCACTGTACCTAGAAACTGCGCAGTCCAAAATGCAAGGTACCACGCATCTCATCGTGCGCAGAAGCCAAGTAGGTAGTCAGCCCAATGCTATAATTTTTCCAGTTTCTTAGGCTAGACAGCTTGAAATGGGTCATTCATTCATTCAGCATTACCTCCTTGTGCCAGTGGAGGCCAGACAAGAGGCAGATGGTCCGCCCATGGTTTGCATATATCAAGAGCCAAACCCATAAAAAGAGATGGGCTATTCCATCCACCACTCCCAAGAATCATTTCGTAAGATCTATCCTTTTACTACTCCAGAGTAATCCCTATAAGATCTCTGTCAATATTTTCCATATTTCCCATCCTTCACATCCTCGATTCAATCTCTGTTGGCCCGATCCATCCCACCCTGTTCCCTGCAATAAGAACCCAACCTCAGATCCTTCGGCACACGTCTCAACCATTCAGGATGGCAGCCGACTCACTCCCAAGCTCAAACTCAAAGACACTGTCATCCAAGAGGTTTGTTTCACAACGATCCTTTATATTAACCCTCCATACTAACAAAACATCTTTTGTAGCTGTCTCTGCTCAGGTTCTAGTCATGGAGGATCATCACGATCCAGCTCCTCCGCATCAAACCGATGTTCGAGCTGTAGCTTCCGGCCCGGATCTCCACTTCCGGGACGCCCCGCATCCGGAGACCGTGACAAGAACGATCTCAAACACTTTCATCTCTCGAGCCCAGCTACGGGTGTCGTCAATGGAAATGACCCCCTGGCAGCCGAAATTCGTGCTGAATGGGAAGATGGCCAGAAACTCGGCCCTCAATTGGCCCATGGTCTGCCCAACTTGTCGAAATTGAACTGAGTACGGAGTACCTAATAACGGTACAACCAGTTAAAAAGAAAGAGAAAAAAAGAGGGCATGTTGGGGTCGAGAGGCAGCGAGTCGAATACAAGACCAATAGTCGCGAGACAAAGTGTATAACAACATTGTATTTCTTGTTTATTTCTTTCCAGAGTTTCATCTAATGTTGCTCTTCTCTTCTTTCAAGTATCGATTCTTATTGCAATATGGTACGGTACCTACGTCGAGTTGATAAATCTGGTCAAATTGGAATATAGAAGAATTCAAAGCGTGTTCAAGACCTTAAAACACTCCACTATAACATAACCTCTACTCCGTATCCGTACACATCCATATATAAGCAAGATCCTCTCTCCCTCCCCGTGACATCATGTCAAGCACCGCCACAGCTCAACTCGGCTCATTTATTTCAATACCTACTGTAGCCTACGGGGCGTCGGGTCCTCCTCCGAATCTGAATCTGCCTAAGCTGGGAGTGCCCACCCCTTCTCCCGTCTGCCGTCTCCCCAACTGCCGTAACGTTCCATACGCGGACGGATAACGGGGGGGCGGACGATGCGGCAGGCAGATGCAGATGCAGATGCAGATGCAGATGAACTAAACTAATGGACACTCGGAGAGTATCTAATTTTAAAAAATTTAGACAAGGTTAGTACTTATCCTTTAACATTGGATACATCGAGACATCCATTGGATCTCTTTGAACGCACACGCCCCCGGGAACCCCCTGCGAATCGCACATCGACAGAGCCAGATTCGGGTATTGACTCGCACATCACATCCTTTCTATTGGATCCATGGTTTTGTGTATATCCGAATTGCAATGCACATATCCGTTGCACTCGCCTCTCATTGGCTTTAAAGACCCTTCTCTGGCCTGCCCTGTCCTTGTCCTTGTCATTGTCATTGTCACATCACATCAGCGCCGCACTGAAACACATTCTGGCACGCTTCTGTCTGTGTTACCAAACACGTGCTATTACTCATTGTATCGCGTCAAGGTATTCACATCCTCTTCTTTTCCTCCTGCATAATCTGACTCTCTCACTCTCTCACTCTCTCACTCTCTCACTCACTCTCCTCTGTTATGCCGAGTCTTATTCCTCAAGCTCAAGCCCAGGCAAGACATGCCACCAGCCTTATTCTATGTCCAGTCCCGCCACAACCCACCACTGTTGGCCTCGTTTGCCCGTTCTTTCACATACCACAACGCATCCAAACCCAACTAACCCCAATTCTCTGCTCATACAGAGTTGTCCAACAACAAAGATCAGCCTAGCTGAACCCAACTGTATATATGGATGTATTTGACACTACAAAACTGTTGTCGCTCTCCCCAACCTAACGCCGCCGGCTGTAAATGCACAGATGCTTCAGCGGCACCACCAGGCCGTATTCACCCTCCTTTCTCGCTCTCATACACGTAACGATACACAAGACACAATCATAACCAGAAGATTATAGTACATGTGGCGTCCTGGTAGACACAAATACTCGCCGCACTAAAATCAAAACAACAAAAATCAAACAAGCCATGTATGATGTATCTGGACGCTCCACATGATTCAACTTCCATCCGTGCAAATATCAACAACGCTTATCGCCGCCGCTCAGGGTCATCGGGCTTGTCGATCAAACCGCCAATGTCAACTCGGTTTGACCTTTCCTCGCGTGTCCGTGGCCGAGGCTGCTCTGGTCCAGGTCCTGGTCCTGGCTGAGCTCGAATTGGTGGAAGCTGAAAAGCTGCTTGAGGTCGATACACGCTTGCAGGGGGCAGTTCGCTTCGGGGAACATTATATGATGGGGGTCCTCCATACTCTGTATGACTTGGTGATGCAGCATACGAAGTTGAGCCCGCCCCAGCAGCAACTCCGGGATTCATGGCGGCAGGCAACTGTGTTGGGGGAACAGCAGCCGGTCGAGATACCAGTGGGACTTCGCTGAATCGACCTCTGGGCATATCAAAGGGCGGCCCTGGCGGCACCGGTGTCCTGTAAAGAGATTGTGGAGTTGGCGGCTGAGAACCATACGTATGCGAAGCCTCTCTGGTGGCCGGCGAAGAAGGTAAAGGATACGCATGCCGGGGCGGTAAACTCAGGACCATGACGACGACGTAGATCGAGCCCTCCTTCTCGAGTCCTAGTCGAACGGGATAATGTCTCGGTTGTCCATCAGCTGCTCTGAAAGTTAGGTATTCATTTCGGTCGAGTTGGAAGCGCCCGATATCCTCTGCGCCAAAGCCAAGTCCCTGGATGATATGGTCGAGTCGAGAAAGGATCGGTGGTAAATAGTTCGGCTCCTTTCGTGTTTGCTCCTCGATCAGTTGACTTCTAATCGACGCAACTTTCTCCCTCTCCGCAGGGACAACAACATCCCCCAAGTTCTGTCCCTGGAGTTCCACGTGGCCTACAGCTTCCATGAAAGTTGGCGAAGCCTTCGCAAAATCCATCTTCATGTTCAAGAAAGCAACAGGGTCTGCTCCTCGAGGCCCGGCCGATAGAGGGGGTGGGAAAGTGGGAGCGTCCATGTTGGGTCCTCGCTCAGTATATCGCGGGTTCATATGTTCCCTATTATCAAAGCGTTAGCACTTCGACAAAATGCCAGGACGTCACTTCATCCGCCTTACCCAGGTCCTATTGGGGCGCCCGAAGGGTATATGCTCAATGGTCGCCTCGCCGTAGTATCTTGCGGATGAGGAAATCTTGATGGATCATAGCGAGTTTCACGATCGTCTCTTAGACGCGGTCGTCCTCGTTTCTTGTGTTGAACATCGACGCATGATTCCTCCTTCCCATTCGTGATACATCTCGAACATGGACGCTGTGCTATTGATATATTAGCGCTCCTTGCCCTTGCCAAATTATATCAGAAGCGTATATCGATATCTGCATTCCGCCTGGCCATCTTCAGGGCATCGACAAGAGACACAACATGCACTTAACCAGGCCGTCTTTCTTGTATGACAGGAATTCCAGTGTGTAGAGATCCAGCCGTGGACTGGCCACGTTGGCATCATTTCTCAATCTTGGAGGATTGTCGAGTAAGGAAAGGGATTTCACAGCATAACGTAAAGGAACAGGTTCTTGAAAACATACCATCACAGCTAATCACGAGTTAGTACGGCTAGTTCATATGGACACATAGAGGACCACTTACCGAAGATGTGCTCGTTTACAAGGGACGCATGCGGAGGCCACATGACCTTTTGTTTTCCTCTGCGATTTCGGGGAAGTCATAGGCTGATTCTCAACCACTGACGGGCGGACAGATGATGTGTAAGGCGAAAGTGCCCCAGGAATTCCAGGAGGAATATAACCAGATGACTGGGGCATAGATGGTCCCCCTGGTTGGATGTACGAAACAGGTCGAGGTACGGTCTCTTCTGTCCTTCGATATGAAAACGGCGGCGCGTCTGGGGGCCCTGGTTGGAATAATCTGGGAAGCGTGGTCTGCATGTTGGCAGGCCCTCGGTGATCAGTCGGCAATTGTTGGTTTGAGTTGCTCCAGTAAGTATCGGGCTGACTGGAGGCTGAATATCCCACTGGTGCTTGCCCTCGACCCCCAGCGTCTTGGGGCTGCTTCGAGGGGAGGGGCGGAGATCCTGACATGGGTGGAGAGGGATATGCTCGATATCGAGCAAAAGAGTCTTGCTCTGCGCTCTCGGATACCCAGGCCAGGTCTAAGGCAATTTGCGCCAGGTCTGAGATGCCGCGGCGTTGGCCGAGCTGGACGGAAGCAGAATCGGAGACGGATCCCTTAATGACCATGAGGGCAAAATTGCTACAGGATTAGTGGCTGGACAGACAGTAACTCCAACCCTGAGCTAGAAACAACAAAGATACACTCTGGGTTTGTCGTCTTGATCTGTCTTCGCGATACAATCGGATTTGATCTGAGCTAACTTCCAGTTGTCGTCAATGGCCACCGCTCAAGATCCAGCTGACCTGGACAAAGAGGTATTTCTTGTTAAGCTCCAGGTGCAAATTCAGCAGCTTCTTACCAGTCCGACAACCCCTTCTTTCGAGTTGCGAGCTGTAAGGTCGCTGAAGCTGATCTTGATGGAGATGTGCCCCGCTTCTAAGACCTGCGGAGCTGGGGCGGCAGAGGAGCAGAAGTTACCAAGGGCATTCAGGATGCTAGGCTGACAGTTGTGAAGGAATACTTCAACGGTAGCGAGTCAGGGATCAAAGAAGCGACAAGCGAGTGCCAAAGCGAGGAGGCGTGAGACGAGATGCTGCACCGTGATACTACAGAGATGCGATCTTGGAGAGGACTTGGTGATACAGCGTCAAGCCGTGCAGTTGGGAGGTCGAGACGGAAGCGGCCAACCGCAGATACTCAGGGCCGGAACCTAAGAGGCGGAACCGGGTGAGGTAGGGCGGGTAGGTAGGTATATTCGGGCCCCTTGCTGGCCGGGAGGTGAACACAGGTGATCGGGCTGTGGACGGAGACTGTTCGGTGGCCTACGACTGGTTTTTGTGAGACTATGTATGCAATAAAACCTTCCCTCTGAGTGGCAGCGCGACTGAGATGCAGCTTGGATGGATCAGGGTTGGTGACAGGGCAGTAGGACCCTGGTTCGGATTTTAGAGTAGCTGCTAAGTCAATCAAGGGTTCCGGTAGATTTCCATAACGAGAATTCTCCGCCTCCCTTGGTCTTCGCAATATGCGTCAGAAGATCACCAGAATGAGAGGTTTGGCGCGGAAGCAATAAGACAGGTTACGTGATGGTGATTGGGGCGTTATATCAGCTGGAAGTAGTGGTATAGGCGACGTAATAGTGTGAACAAGCAGAAGCAATATTAGCTACAACCTTCCAGCCTTTGCTTCTCGCTGAGCACCTAGTAAGAGGTTCTTGTTAATCGGTGGATGGTGCTCTTCAGTTTTGATAGCGGGGGTGTAAGGCAAGATCAAGATGAACAAGGGCGGTCGAGGAAGACGCTGAATGGAGTGAGAGAACCGCCGTAGTCAAGTCGGACTCGCGCCGACTGGCTGGGTTAGATATCGGCCGTCCCGAAAAGACGGAATTGAGAGAGAAGGGCAACAAAGACAAGCAACGAGCATGTCTATCGAAGCAGCAACAAGTATCTGTATCTGTAGGTACCTGAGCAAGGAGAAAGCAGAGACAAGGATGAGATCGAGAATGTTGAGTCCAGAACCAAAGCCTACGCCTGAGACCAAAACTAAGGCTCAGACGAGAGACAGATATGTAAACGTAAATGCAGGTGTTAACAAACTCGACCTGGTACGATCCTAAAGTCTTGTCATTCTTCGAGGAAGGGCCCGCGCAATGGAAAGCCCAGTCCACCCCAGCCCAAGCAAGCTAGACTAGGGCCCTGAATGTATACTTCAGGGCTTGTGGAGATAGTCTTGGTGGCCCGTTATGAAGGTTGTCGAAGTGCTCAACGCCCGGCCGAGGGGGAGGGGTGCGACAAGGAAAACCCTGAGAACCCAGCAAACCTGACCCAGCCAGCACCTTAGTGCCAACTTGCTTGGTAACCCTACAAAGGTGTAAGTCAAGAAGGACACATGATTTACATATGTGAGTTCGTGGCCAAAATTATGGTAGTCAGCCAAACTTCAAAGTTCAAACAGGGTATGGACATTGTTTGATTGTTGGTTGTCGAGCAGCATGCAAGTGATTACAGAGCTTGAAAGCTTTTTTTGTCGAAACCCATGACATACTTGGTTTAGGAAAGACGGAAACACCACAGCTCACGACCAAGATAAGCCACTGTGAAGTCGTTTGTGGAAGCTCAAAAGAATGATAGACTCAGGAACCATTTGGACAGGGTGAGTGGCCAGTCGAAGAAAGTCGAGTGAGGACAGAGAGGCATTGGCCAATTGATGGCCCATGGGCTTACAGCAAGTGGGCTGAGTTGTAGTTAATTGATCGTGTCCTTCACGTCGCTCGTGGCTGGGAGCTTCAGACTCCAAGAGAAGTCAAGTGTCAACCTCATTACTGGTAGATCTGATTTGTCCGCCGTTGAATAGACATTCAATGTCGACGTTGTGCGTCGTGTATCAGTTGTGCAGTGCAATGTAGTATCAGCTGGTCCATTGCTGGAAGCCGATTCATCAGGTGCATTGCACGCGGATGTGCACAGGAAGACCAAGGTGGAGCTCGTATGCGACTGGCTCACAAACTTGTACTCTGTCCATAATAAACATGATTGATAGGGACGAATTCAGGTACCGAAAGCTCCAAGGCTCGCAAGCTTCGCGGGTTGGCCGCAGTATGGGGGTGTTAATTACAATATCCCTTCAGGGTGTGTATGTTAGCGGTGGCTTTGGGTCATATTGTTGGCGTTCATGACTGCTCTTTGTGGACTTAGGGTCTCCAGTGTAGGTGGCGCTTAAACTGAAGGCAAAGCCACGTTGTGAAAATCGGCAGCCATTGTTCGGCCGGTGCTCCGAATTAACGAGGCCATTCATGATGCCTGCGACTGCAATAGGAACTAACTGGGTTACGGATACAGCTCTAGAGGCGTGCTGTCCTGATACTGGGGTACGGACAAAACTCAGGGGCGCAGGGCCGAGGTTGCAGCTAGGGTTTCCTGAAAACGGGGGCCAAGTAATAGTAGATGACGATGCAAGAAACAGCAGTCAAGCAAGATGAGATGCGGGTCGGGCCTGTACAAAATGAAGGTCGGGAGTTTTCCGCTCCATGCCTCGCTTATTAGTATCTTGTGAGGCTTGTCTTGAGCATAGTTGACGCTTTATTAACCCACTAGGTACTGTATCACCGTGATAGGAGAAGGGTAGAGTGCCGTTTGGGGTTTGGGGTGATGGCGATCCAAGCGATATTGACTCAGACAAGTTTAGCTTTATTGTTCCGGCCAGCAACGTTCAACGTCCATCAGCCCTTAAACGAGCTCCAGTGGCCTGGCTATGGGAGGAAAGAAAACACAGGCCCTTCATCCTAAATGACAAAAAGACGGAGGTAATATAGCCTGAACTTAGGAGAACTTTTGCTGGGTTTATTTTGACACCTCTTATTAAGGTTCGCTGTTTTCTTGCCGCTCGAGGCCTGTGATATCGGACCCTGGGGCATGGGACACCTAGCCCCTAGGCTAAGTTAGTATCGCGAATCTAGCCAGACATAGCGACAGCGACGGGCGGCGCGGAAGACGAGGAAAAGGTGGCTGGGTTCTCACAGGAACATGGCATGGCCAAGGTGCCAGGTGCTGGGCGCTAGGCACTAGCTAGGTGCTCTGGTTGTATGTACGCACGAGCTGTGGAAGCTTGATTCCTGAAATAGAGAAGATTTGGTGAAGACATCTGTTCGCCAGTACATACGTCACTTCTCATGGCAGATAGACTGTAGCTCGTAAGTTTTGTGATATCGTCATGAGATGTACTGTTAGAGGCCTCACTCATACCTTGTTCGCCTCTTTCCCTTGGCGAAGCTTGTAGACAGGAATCAAGCGACAGTACCCATATGAGGAAAGCGCCTTCTGGTTGACACGGGGCCTTGTCATTGTTCTCTACAATAGGTAATTGCATCCATGGCAGTTGCCCTGGGGTTTGCTAACAGCGAACCCAGTCACTTTTCGAGGTCGTGCTTACCTCCAACTTAGATTGGAAGGAACCTTCCTACTAAGTTAGGCCAGGTCAACTCCCACCATGCCAGCACCGATTGACTTTTCCTAAGTTTTGTTTGTTATCGCGATCTCTTCATGTGTAAGGTAGCTACAGACATTGTTCTTACCTTATTTTGCCTCCCAATAAATAGTGCATCGAAATACTGACGTTACAGCATGCCGAGAAATACAGGCGCAATGCCGTGAGATCTGGTGTCAGGGTGCAAGGTTTAGCCCCAGTCAATTGTATCACGTATTATCCCTGTCCCCTGGTTCTTCAACACTACGTTTTCGACTCGAGACTCGCTCGCCGGATCACAGCATGCTGAGCGACACAAGACGATACGCCGCATCGGCTCCCACTATCTTGTGGGGGCATCCTTTTCTTCTGCAACCGAGCACATGATCCAGGGGATCGTTGATGACGCATCGCAGGTTCCAAGACTTCGTGCCCGTGCTATTAGGAACATCCCGAGTCGATAAGGTGGCTAGGGTGGCAGCCCAGCCCGTGACGAGGGACCCTCAGATCTCTACTATAAGGTGCTATACATTTGTTCTACTCACATTTACGGAGTAGGCGGCTTCGATGATAGGTACAGGGATTGGCCTTCACAAATGATCCGGATGCACTTGCCTATCAACAAAGTCAGGGCCGGGTTTTTATGATGATTAAATATGTTCACTCCGACTTCACATCATCTTCGGAGTGCAAGCAGCCCCTCAGGCTCCCTCTACTAGCAGTTCCGTCCCCCCACTATGCGGCTGTCACTGCAAGGCGTATAGTGTCAGGTTAGAAAGATCTGGGCGGCCTTGATTTCCAAGCTACAACGTGAAGAGAAACATCCGAACCTGGCTGCCTCGGTCGTCTGGTCTTCATGGTGCCATGTCCTCCTTTCCAGATTTTGCGTGGAGTCGCTTCGAAACTGACTCGAGTTGTATGGTATGGCATCTGATCAAGTTTTCATGACCTTGCCTGGCTGCCGTCGACTACTGCAGCCTTTAATAAACGGCTGACTACGGAGTACTGGCTAGTGCGATCCCACCGACCACTCCGAATTATATCAGGTAGGTATTGCGCAGTAATACATCTGGGCCCTGCACTGCGCACCCAGGAAGAGGAGCAATCCGTACTATCTAGTGAATGCAACAGTACCATTGTGGACACTTACGCAGACAAATTTTCCGTCTCGGTGAGCGCTAGATCTTTGATCGCTGAGTTGATTTGTGGTGATGGCGGTCCAGACAGATATACACCCTTGTCGCTCAAGCGGGCCAAGCGTGGCATGCGCATGACATACCGGATGAGCCTTGTTGCTTATGGGCTCCAGTGCATATTATCACATCTTGTTGACGTCTGCGACTATCATTAAATCTCCGGTTCCAAGGATGTTTTACGCCGCCGCCGCCGTCACTAATTTTCGACATCGTTGTCGTGCCTCTACGCCGGCACTCCTCCTCCGAGCGGCCGCTCCTCGTTATCATCCCAGAAAGTCACATCACGACCATGCAAGCTCGATGAAAACGGAGAATCGTTTGCACAGTCTCAATACACACAAACAAGACAAAAGTTGTATTATATATGGAGGAGAGTGTACTGGCTGCAATACCTTTGCTCACGATTTTAGCTCCAGGTGTGGCACAACAGACTGCTTCTGGAAGCTCGATTAATACGTCGAATTGGCGTACTGACATCCCCCCCCCCAATACAACAGAAGAGGATCGCGTAGTTATATTGCAACGGGGGCTCAGTCTATACATGCTATGACTTGCTAAAACTCGGGGCAAAGTTCTTCTAGTCGCCTCGAGGTATGTTCTCCTGGCTAGATGGCCGTATACTGATTCTGATACCAACTGAATATCCGTATCCGTATGTTCGGGGAGATTCAAGCTTAGGGAAATTTATATTTGGTGACAGGTCCCTTGGCCTTTAAGCGAGTCTGTATTAGGCCTAGTTGCGACCGTTATGTCAGACCAACTCTGGCCCAACTGGCTAAAAATGCCCCGAGCCAAAAGTCTGGCCCCCATCGGTAACCCCTAGTGTCTTGATCATGACAACCATGGCCTAGGCCAAAATGCCGGCTAATAAACGAATGGATAGAAGACTGGCAAGACATCGAAACTGGCGAACGGTCGTTACTTAGCTGGGAGTCCAGAACCGCAGTGGTTGTCGTTATATCCATTTGCACGCGAGCAGTCCGAGATGGTTTCATCCGCGGTAGTCATGACACACAATCGATGTCTGATGTCTTCAATTTCAACACGAGATGAATCAAAACCAAGCTGAAACTGCATCGATCTACAGCAATATTGGAAAGGGGGACAATAACGAACGCTCTAGCAGTTGTTGTTCAGCTCAGACCCCGAAACTCGTGTAATCTATCATACAAGGGCCTAGGAACGCTCCCGAGGCAGGGATACCTAGACCAAAAGCCTCTTCTCTTCTTCTTAACTACATACAACAGGGAGCTCCTTCAGAACTCTGGCATCGCCTGAAAACCACTACTTTGATCGTATCTGGCTTGACTCTTGTGGCAAACACATCTGATGCCACATATACATACTTCGGAGGTGAATGGGAAAGAAAAGGCACAGTTTGTGGTGATTGTCTGTCCATTCATGCAGCTTACCGGGGAAGTACCATGTGGTCCAGAACATGTTGGTAATGGCTTGTTAATGGTTAGACACCAGCAATTGTGCCGTTGTGGTAAAACCACGAGGGGATACATCCCTTCAGGCACCCCTGGCGGCAATTCTTGATAAGCCACGAACCGAATGCTGGGATATGGCTTCACGGTTATGCATTTACCAGTAGAAGTCATTTCTTGCAACAACCAGAACCGTTTGGCAATGACGAAGTTGGTTGGTGGACAAGGTTCAAGCCACGATCGTCATATGGAGCCGTCAAATAACTTCCTCCGGAGCCCAGCGCCATCAATTTTCCCCTGGAACTTCCATTGGCGTATCTAGGGATGATGACAGGCGCTATGTCTATATTTGGGAGCTTTCAAGCTCAGGTCTAGGTTGTTTCTCGTTTTTATTCCTTATTTCTCCAGTCGCTCCGACAGAATGAATAACGGCCAACACTACTGGCAACCCCCTGTTCAGCTGCTAACCCCACGTCGGACCTGACAATCATGGTGGTGTGGTATGTCGGCCAAGCTTTGACAGAGTACCTAGCCAAGTAGGTAGGGGCCTGTCAATATGCTGGAGTCTAGCCCTCACTATTGAGACATGGGAGGCTGCTAGTTAGGCCATGTCTAGCAGGCTTGATGGGACGAGTCACGTCCTCACCGTAGGAGCTGAAGCAGCATAGTCAACACTGCGGTTCTTCCTAAGTGTCTCACCCACACAACAACAGTCTTAGCAATGGGTGAGAGTTGGCCGATTTGAGGCAGAGCCCACCCGTTGGATTTTCTAACCCAGACTCGTCCCTCTTCTGAGTCACCGTATCTCGCTGTTGGCTTGATTCATTCACTTAGCGAAATCCATTGCCCAATTGCCGGTGCGGGCAGACTCGATACTTCGGCTCTGTTCCTGAAAGAAATCTCCGGGAAGGTTATTCGTATTTAAAAAAGGTGGCACTACCGGCAGGATGGTTCGGTGTGGATATCGGCGGCGGCGACGGACGCTGTTAATAAGCTAGCGAAGCGTTGGTCAAACTATCGGGCAATTGTGCTGGCTGTGACGTTGGCATGCAGCAGTACCATTTCTTCTGACTCGGTTTGCTTCTAGTTTCAAAGCGTTGATTGGATATGAAAGGTTATAGCGCATTGGAAAGGGAGACCAGCGCCTCAAATCCACGTTCTCGGTACAGAGCATGGCGGTTCATCCCTTCGAGTTGTGACGCCCCCTACCGACGCAAAGGTTATCACATTTGACTAGCGGTGCTTCCCGCGTGAATCTCAGACAGGAAAAGCAAGTCAGTGTGTGACCATTGGGACGGAGGCGGAAGAGAGGGCGCAACGCGATGCGATGCAAGGCAAGGCAAGGCAAGCTAGCAAGGTAATGCAATGCAAGCTCTGCTTCTGTCCTTCAACTTTGGGAGTTTCATGACGCGGATGTTGTCGGACATGGTGGGCATGTGTGGCACACCGATGTAAGACATCTGCTAAGGAAATGCTCCATCGTGGCAAAATAAAAGGTCTAGAGCGTCCAAATAATACGGTTCAGCTACCTTTGAGCATGGGCACTTAACCTGCCAAGCCATGTCTTTGGTTCTGCCCAATGAGTCGGAAGTCCACCACCAAAGTTGCGAGGGATGAGGGCATTTCGATCAAACAGGACAGCTCCACCGCAGAGGGACGACAAGACGGGCACCCCGTCATTGGATAATAGATAGCCTGACTTTGTTATGCACTGTATGTATGTTCCTTAACAGGGATTGTGTTCGTTTCTGCAGGTGCAGGCCGCAATGCTACCCTACACTGCATTCACTAGAGACAAATTCTCCTCGAGTCTCGGTGCGACAACTTGCACATCAAAAGAGGCGTCGGATGCGAGATGTGTGTGTAAATATGCTGGGTACACAGCATGAGATCGTCAGATCTCATCAGAGCGACACACTTCAAGGGACAAATAAGACCTCTGAGAAAAGACATGAGGCGCTCGGGCATATATCGATCTGCGATTAAACACAGCCCTAACTAGTGGTGAACTATACAGATCCACATAAAGAGTAATATCACGTACATACATTGCGAAGCATATCGCAAGTGGGCAATAGCGAATATGATAATATAGACAGGGGTGGATGTGAATACCAGATAGAGCTGAAATTCAAGACAGATAACATCACAATGTGATCTGCTATGGCTTATCACTTTACTTCATGAGACAACAGACATTGACAGAAAGAGCAGGACTTCTTTCCCAAGTGATACAAAGACTCAGTCACGTAAGTTTACCTAAGTAGTGTACCTATGTAGTATCTTTCGGATGCCTTTTAGATCACTTAATCTTGGTACCGTAGGTAGTAGGTTAACATCACAAGTTTCCTTGCTTCCGCGGGAAGTGCTCTAGGTGCTCTCTTGGTTATTTCCTGGGTAAGGTAGGTACCTACCAAGGTTGTCCGGGAAGGAGCAGACGGGACGAGACGGGAGGAGCCAATACATCCAACACAATAGATATCAAATACGAGGTACCTAAGGTAGGTGGGGGGGGGGGGGGGGGGACCAGGCCTTCCATGTTGTAATTGCCAACTCGGAGCTTTTCTCTCTTTTCTAGCACCATCGGAATGTCTCTCTAGATTGATCATGCCATCTACGTCCTTCACCAAGGTTGTGAGACTGAGTGATGCCATAAGATTAGCGTCTGATCGGATCGGCAGTGCCAAAGAAAAACGGCTTACGACCTTGCAGAGAACAAATCAATCAATCAACCCGCCCGCTTGCCTGATCAGGCGGGGAAATATGGAAACGCACACGCCTTGCATCACCCAGCCAGAAGCAAGGAACCCTAACCCATAACTAAATCACCAAAGAGCCATGAGCCTGACCTCTCGTTGGTCCCTTCAGAGAGATACGTCCGCATCCTATCAGTTGACCCTCCAAGCCAACGGTCAGGTTCAGCAACGTGCGGAAATTAGCAACCGCCCAGTAATGCACAAGCACCAGCTAATCCGTACCGCCAGCCTGATCCTTGCTTGCGATGATGACACTGCAGATCATGTATCGGACAGTATCATCGCTCGTACCGGCTGCTACCACTAGGGTCTTTTATTTCAGAAAGCCGTAAAGCGGAGATTTAGCACGAGACCAGACCTTACGGAGTAGCCATCATCTTATTTCAGGTTGCCAATGCTGCTACCAAAGGCCTCCAATCCCGTGCCTGCTCATCCCCAACATTTTCAACTTGACTCTGAGAATTTTCCGACAACCTTGAGGTCACAACCAGCCAACCATGTCCTATTCAGACTACTTCGGTGTGGCGTTCAGCGTACATGGGGATTTGACAGCGATGGCACAGTCCTCATGCTGGCTCTCCCGACTTTAGGGTATCTACCAGGATGAAGCAAGGCCAGTCCCTGCAATGTTACGCGCCTCTTGGGAAGGAAGCTCGTGGACACTTCGGGTAGGGGACGGACACATGGCAGTGGACCCCCGTCCGCTTCTCCACATGAGCATGCAAACCAACCTCATCAGCGGCCATAATCACAGTGCAGTAGTTACGGGACAAGGCAGTTACGACATTGACCACACTCCAAGGGCAGACTTTTACAGTATCGATTACAGCACCAGGAGATGTCGCTTGTCATCGAATTACCCTCTTGGGCCGGCCGCAGCATGCCAAACTATCGACCTGCTACTTATGGGCCTGAGCCACGGGCTTGATAACCGTCAAAGTCTATCTCCAACGCCTTCAGTACGGCACCAATAAAAAAAAGTAACTTTTCATGCAGCTCGTGGGAGCGCTATTGTGGCTATAACCAACTTGATGTGGTCCATCGTACGACTCCAAGAGTCGCGACCACAGTCTGTTTTGCCCATGGATCCAAGACACTGCAGCTCAATGAGAGCTGTTGTGGCTTTTCTCACACACTTGCGTTTTATTGGTGCCCCATCCCCGCAAAATGGTAGCTAATGACGGGACTGTAAACACCATCAGTGTCAATGAGCCTTCCATTTCTTGGATCCGTCTACCTCATCTCACTAATGCTTGAAACCCTCAACCAAGATTCGATTATGTGCCCGGCAGCTTGAGCGGGCCCCTCTCCCTGGCACGGCCGTTTGACACTTTGGGCAGAGCCGAGCCGACTCCATTGTGAGGATGAAGTTCCAACAGGCTGGCTGCTAGCTACTGTACGATCATCCAGGGGTGCCATTCATCTCACCAGACCCTGGCGACCAGGGATCCGGGCTTCTTGAGAGACGATTAGCATGGCGAAAGCATACCCGACAGGGTCAAAATGATCTTTATCGGCGTCGATGTTATTGCTTACGCTCACGATGTGATGTTTATCAGTTTCGACATGGCTTGCTCAAGCTAGGGCTCTCGTTGAACAGAGTGTTCGGCCCGTTATCAGCCTTGACCACGACGGCTGGTGCCGTCGTGCTCTGATAGGGGCAGCGCTAGTTTTGCGTAGGTTTCTGCGACTGGCCTGTTGCTTGAGGCCTTGAAGAATATGATATGACAACACGATGTCATGGATTATTATGAAGCCTGAGGATCAAGCTTCAAATTCAGACTAGGCCGGCACTATCTCATCTCTACTAGCCCGTCAGGTCGCCAATACCGTACGTCACATCCCACAGACAGCGCTATGTTGCGCCATATGCCAGCCCATGTTGCTTGACACCCTGTAGAATCGATAGCTTGTGAGCGGTGGAGAGGATGACCCATGAGAAGGCATATCACAGCATAGACGATGGTATCCAATATCCACTGAGCAATGGCAAGATACTACTCCGTACTAGCAATAAGACATGGGAGGATTCAAGGTGCTCAGTTTCCTCAAGGATCGACAGGATCTCCAGTCTGTCTCGGACATCTCACGAGACCTCAACTTATCTGCGTCTCATACTCACCCCTAATGTGGGCAACCAGGCGTAAATCCTCCTATCCATCCCGAGAACGGTACCTTCTTTCGAGTGGAAATTCAATATGACTTGATGCAGATTCGCAATTTCGTGGGACATGTCCCTCCAAAGGATACATGCCTTACGACACCCAAGAAATGCAACTGCACATAGTGCCAAACTAGGGGTTGTCGGCCTTGCCCAGCCAACGGTTTTGTAACATGCTGGGCCACTTGCCATCGATCTCTGGCGACGCATACTGTACCACAGAGGGAGGATTCCCAAGACTTGTATTGTACAACACCGGGGACCTGATGACCATGAGCCCGAAGGCCTGGGACGCGGCCGTGTGCGTGTAGGTTGTGCCAACCCATTACACGCGGGTAACTGCCCCATGGTTTCTCATCTGCTCACATCGGCAATGACTATCACTGTGACAGACATAACCAAGACAACAATAGGCGGTGGTTGATAGCAGGCCATTGTAAGACTCTCGACGTGGAGCACCTGGTGCAACGCTTTGCGGTACCGGCTCCATCTCTTGAGCTTTCGGCTGATCTCAGAACTCGCAAAGATGGCCACGCGAATTGATTTTCGTAAAGGCCCACTACCGCGTGCTGAAGTGTTGAGGTGGCTTATTGTCTCAGAGAGTATTGCCGGTACCTGATTTGTAGCTGGAACTCATGCATCTTAATCAGTCTGAGGGTATGTGCCGCGAGATGAAAATGAAGACCGTCTTATTGCTCCTTACTCCGATACAGGATAATTTCTCACAGCTCTTGTCCATCAAAGACATTCAGGAACCAAAAAAGGGGGTACTGCGTTTTAGATTGCTTGTTGATCATGATCTGATCGTTGATGAGAACCTAGGTAAACTGGCTATCGTTTACCGCCTCGTTGGAACATCTACGTCGCCACCCAAGGGAGGGGCGTCGCGCCGCTATCGAATCTTCTAACGACGTGGAAAAAGCAATTCAGCCCACTCCTGTTCGCGGACCCCGAGGCCATGACACATTGTACATCATAGATCGAGAACAGCACTGTGTTCGAGGTGATTGACCCTGTAAGCTGGAGAATAAAACAATCCTTGATGCTTGACCTTGAAAGCCATGGTCAAACAAGCGGAACTACAATCAGGGGATAGCTTCAGCCGGTATTGGTTTCCACGATCGGCTGCCTGGCCAACAGTGGAGCAAGGCCTATAATAGCGAGGCGCTAGCTTCAGCTCACCTTTCCCTAGTGTCAAGCTGTTGATCCTGTGCCTCTGAATTTGGACGACCAGAGTCCCTTCAGCTTGCTGGCAATTTGAGAATGTGGCGTCAAGGCTTGTTTCTGTAGATGTCTCTCCCTCCCTCCAGTCACCGAGGGCTTGGGCAGCTAAAGCAGCCATGTGCCAAAGTTGCCACGATGAGCGATGAGGCAGGTATAGAGCGATGGCTGCATACAGTTTAATTAGGCGAATGCTTCACATTCGGAGCCGAGCCTTACGCTACTTGCCGGCTTCTCTCTCTGAGACTAGTGGTCATCAATTGGACTGAGATCTTATTGACCTTGGGGTTATGAAATTTCTATTATTTCACGAAATATATCTTGGGTATCGTTACAAAACTTTGGATTCGTTGGAGATTCTTGACAAGACAACTTGTGTTAAGACATGTGAAACCAAGACAGCGAGGGACAAGTTAAGAAGATTTTGACACGCTAAAGATATCTGGATCTACATACTGTACTAAGTGTAGGCATGGAGTCTGAGTAGAAAGATGCTAGATGAGGAAGCAAACCGAGACAATAATGAACGCCGATTTCAAGACTCCTTTCGCCGATCATAAATGACAAAGTTCTGCTCATTGGAATCGACCCTCTAGCTCGGGAATCGCCTGCCGAAGGCGCACTGATTTCTCATGTGCAAGTATCGTCCACAACGACTTTCGGAAGATAGCAACAGATGAGCCACAAGACATATCTCAAATCGGGTGCCGTCTTCAACACCCCCTGACCGAGTCCGGTTTGGTGTAGCACGGTAAAGTCCACAGACTCGCTTGGCTTCCTGTGACGTTACGTTTACCGTTCCAGTCTGGTACAGGCTTTGACTTTATATGAGAAGAAAGTGCATGATGCATCATCGCCATGGTGCAAGGGATGCAAATTCAGCGCGCGCCACGGTCAGGCCTTTCCAGCTGTCTCGAACAGAAGCAAGTATGCGTGTGCGCAAGGGCGCGATGGCTAGAACCGCCAGCAAGGAGAACGTGGAATCACGGGAGAGGGAGGTTTTGTGAGACGAAGAGCCGTTTGGTGACCCGGATAGATGCGTCGCAAAGAGGGCTGGTTTGGGCCATCTCGGTAAGGATAGATAGGCCACACCCACCGCGGGGAGGAGACTTGCGATGCGGTCGAATAAGTCGCCACAGATCGTTTCAAAGATGCAGAGAAGGCTGATGTATACCGGCAAGACGTTGTTCACAGGTGATAACACAGCCGACATAACTTGTCCATAGCATTAGAGTCGACTCTCGATGCCTCGGTAGTTAGTGTCCTCTGCCCAATGTGAGTCTGGCCAGACAAGACGAATCGCCTCCCAGATATGGCTATCCAAGACATGTGTCAGTGAAACCATAATCCTGTCGTCGGGGCATATAGGCAGCAGGGTTGAGCGTGCCACAAAGAGATTGCTTTGAGTAAGGGGTAGCCTACCTGACGTGAAGGATCTCGAGTCCATCTTTGACCTCCTGCGGAAGATCTTTGACATCCTTGCGGTTCTGTGCCGGAAGTAACACAGTCTTGACGCCAGCTCGGAGGGCGCCGATGAGTTTCTCCTTGATACCTCCGACGGCTGTAACTCTGCCCCGGAGAGAAATCTCGCCCTGTTTCACACAATGATATTAGCATACTGAGTCATCTCAAGTCCACAGCGAGTTAATGACATACCGTCATTGCCATGGTTGGTGGTACCGGCTTCCCCGAGAACAAGGAGATGAGTGCGATCGCCTGGCCAATTCCACTGCTGGGACCGTCCTTGGGAATAGCGCCCGATGGACAGTGCACATGGATGCTACGCTCTTTCATGATATCCGTAGTGGGCTCTGGAGTGAGGCCTAGCTCGAAAGCATGTGCTTTGACCCAGGTCAAGGCAACCTCAACACTCTCCTTCAGCACATCGCCGAGTTTGCCTGTGAGCTGAACCCGCCCGTTGCCGGGCATATCGGCAACCTCAATAAACAGGATGCTTCCGTTACCGCCGGAACTATAAGCAACCAAGCCCGTCACGATACCGGGGCGGCTCGTCTTCTCAGCAATCTCTTCTTCAAACTTCTCAATGCCTAGGATGTTCTCAATATCTTCCACACTGAGATCAGAACGGTAATCATCTATGTGACCCCCATCTTTGGCTTCGGCATACTCGACAGCTTTAGCACGGCAAACAGAGCCAATTTCACGCTCCAGGTTGCGAACCCCAGACTCTCGAGTGTAACACTCGATGATTTTGGAAACAACTTCCTGGTTGAATGCAACCTGAGACTCGGCCAATCCGTTAACCCTGATCTGCTTGGGGACCAGGTGCTGCATAGCAATGTGCCGCTTCTCGAGTGTTGTGTAGCCAGGAATATAGATAGTCTCCATTCGGTCAAGCAGAGGGGCGGGGATAGTGTCCAGGCTATTGGCCGTGGCAATGAAAAGAATTTTGGAGAGATCAATCGGCATGCCCACATAGTGATCCTGAAAGTTGTAGTTTTGCTCCGGGTCTAGGACTTCCAACATGGCAGCTGAGGGATCGCCATGAATGCTGGCTTGCCCGATCTTGTCAATCTCATCAAGCAGGAAAACAGGATTGGCAACACCGACCTTCCTGAGACCCTGCACAATGAGACCTGGCATTGCCGCGACATAGGTCCTTCGATGTCCCCGAATCTCGGCCTCGTCTCTCACACCCCCAAGCGAGATACGGTGAAACTTGCGGCCAAGAGCTGTAGCCACCGATCGCGCGAGACTGGTCTTTCCTACACCAGGGGGACCAGCAAGGAGCATGATAGGAGACTTGTCCACCATACGCTGAGACTTGAGGATGTCAAGCTTAGCCATCTCAGGCTTTGCGCTTCCCTCAATCTCTGAGCCTTCCTCGGCTGTTCCTTTCTCTTTCTCGTTGGATGTGGCGGCCTGTCCCAATTCCTCTTGTGCCTTCTTGATCTTCTCCTCCACCTCATCATTAATCGATTGCTTAAGCCTGAGGACAGCTAGATATTCGATGAGCCTCTTCTTGACATTATCCAGTCCATAATGATCATCGTCAAGTTGCTTCCTCGCCCGGTTTAGAGTATCAGGGCCGAGGCGGTCATCCGTGGTAACTGTCCAGGGGATTTCGGCTAGCGTTTCGAGCCAATTGCGTGTCACTTGATATTCTTGGTTCATGGGTTGCATCTTCTGAAGACGTCTCATCTCCCTATCGACTGTCTTGGCAGCATCAGCGGGGAGTTTAGCGTTGGATAGTTTGCGCTTCAATTCATCAAGCTCATTGGACTCCTGGTCATCGTTTTGGTTCATGTCCACCTTGGCATCTGTCCATTGGGCGGAACAAATGCCATACCAGGGATTTGTGGTAGCGAACCTGGCTTGCGGTTTTGGTTGGTTTCGTTCAATCGATCCAAGATCTGGACGGGCATAGTAGTGAAGGTCGTGATCTTAAAATTGTTCTTGATACCGCCAACCTGACGCTCCAGTAACTCAATGACCTTGGTCAGGCGCACCTTGACATCCAGAGCAGCAAGGACCTCGAGTTTCTCCTCATGTGTGCTCTCAACCAAATTAGCCATAAAGTCGGCAAGTAGACCAGCCTCGTTGAGCTCTTTCCTCATGATTAGCATTTCAAGTCGCCTTGTAAGGACTGGTGAAAGAACCGGGCCATCGCGGGTTCGAGGAAGCAAGGAGGAAATCCTGAGGATCGTGACGAGTTCTCGAGAACGGGTTTTTAGGAGAGCAAACAGGTCTTGCGTCTGTTTGTCGGTAGCATTGTCTGGAACAACAGTCAACTACAGGTGATGGGCAAGCGGTTACATGGAATAGCCTACAGTCTTCGTGGAAATATGTCACCTTGGCTTCGAAATAGGGGCGTTCGCGGGTGAAGGAGTCAATCCGGACACGGGTTGTGCCTTCGACGCGCAGCGCAAACTCGCCTGTTCCTCTCCCATCAATGCCAATGATCTTGGCGGCAACACCAAATGTGAACAGGTCATTCTTCTTAGCGGAGCCGGGAAGGACGTTCTCGATCTCAGCGGGGTCTATATCTTCAGCATCGCCAATGAGTCGCTGGCCATTGCCACTGATCAGAGGGGACGAAATTGGGACGCATGCGATGGGAATACTGTCGATACGCGTATCAGGGCCCTTTGTAGCAGCCTGCTCGTAAACATGGGCGAGCAGAGCAGGAATATCGGGACGGTTCGAAGATACTGGGATTCGCTGGACGAGGCCGGGAAGAAGGATGGTGCCTCGCGCGAGCGGTATCAGGGGCAGATTCGCGGTCTGTGGCTTTGCCATGATGCCACTGGTGGTTGATTATACAAAGTTTAGAACGAGACGAAGCAAACGCTATGCAAAAGGCGATGAACCAAAGAGGAGGGCAAAAAGGTGATTATCGAGATTGGTTCCGTGATGGAAGCAATAAAATAAGAGGAGAAAGTTGTTGATGTCAGAAGCAACTACGGACGGATACAGTGGCCGATGGCCGAACGATGTAGGGTGTGATTGCGGCAAGTACCTTGGAAGGAAGGAAACCTGGAGAAACACGGGGGCCAACGCCGAAGCCGGGGATCGATTGGCAGCAGCTCCACAGTTCCTGCCGAGGTTCAAGCTACTAACCTATCCGTAGCCGTTGCTAGTCACGGTGATCATTTTTATATATCAAATGATGTGATGCCAACACAGGAAAAGCCGGCGGAGAAGCTTCGGGAAGCTGTGGCATATTCTAAGTGATGCCATAGATTTCCATCCAAGTCATTGCCGCGTGTCTAGATGGAACATGGCTATTTGGTAGGGAGTCGGCAGATGCATGATCGCCTACCGTATTGGGAGAGGTCCAAGGATATCTCGGGCTGACAGAGACAGCAACCGGGAATCAACAAGGGGACACTCTGTATCAACTTCTTCTTTGTGCTACTATCATAGAACAAAGCATATGTTGCTTCCGCATGAGTTGATGGATAAGGTAGGTAGGTATATAATTCCCAAGCACGTGCCTGGTATCCCATAACATCGATGACTAAGGAAAAGCCAATGCCCCACACAGTCAAGGCGGGGCATCATGGAACCCATTAAACTCAGGCGCGTTTTAACGCGTCTCTTGATCTTCACGCCCTTACCGTGAGCTCTGTCTAGCCCAACTCAAACATCACACAACCACAATAATGTGTAAGTACGCTACAAGACACCCATTTTCTGCAATTCTGACTCTTCTTCAAAGCTGCTTACTCTGGATTCACAAAAACAAGCTATGGCGCCCAAGGGGGTGACGATTCTGGCGGCTTCTTCGCTGGTGGTTCACAACAGGGCAGTCAAGGCGGCGCCGGCGGCAAGGTACATCACACTCTCTTCAACCGATATTTACCACTGTTTCTCATATCTACTAGTCATACCAGGACGAATCCTTGCGGCCTGTCACAATCAAGCAGATCCTCGACGCCGAAGAGGCATACGCTGGCGCAGACTTCAAAATCGACGGTTCCCCTGTGACACAGATCACATTCGTCGGACAGATTCGCAAGATCCAGCCTCAACCTACAAATATCACCCTCAACATCGACGACGGAACCGGTATGATTGAGGTCAAGAAGTGGATCGACGTCGACAAGCAGGACGATGCTGATCCCGGTTTCGAGCTGGAGTCTCACGTTCGTATCTGGGGTCGTCTCAAGTCCTTCAACAACAAGCGACATGTCGGAGCTCATGTTATTAGGCCTGTGGCGGATTTCAACGAGGTCAACTATCACATGCTCGAGGCTACATACGTTCATCTCTATTTTACCAAGGGCCCTCTCGGTGGTCAAGGTGGCGCCAATGGAGACGGAGATAGCATGTTCGTGGATGGTGGTGGCTACAATGACAATGGAGGCGGCAACGCTGGCCAGGCGCCTACTAAGCTCGCTGGCTGCAGTGGGCTTGCCAAGAAGATGTTCAACTTCATGAACGACACACCTGGTGGCAATGAAGGTGTCCATCTCAACGTCATCACCAACTCTACTGGCATGTCAGTGCGGGACGCTCTCACCGCTGCTGACGAATTGCTTGGCCAGGGTCTTATCTACACCACAGTTGATGACGAGACATGGGCAATCCTCGAATACTAACATAAGAATTGAGTTTACAAGGGATGGACTGCGAGAAGGGCAATTTACACGGAATACAAACAACAAAAGCTAGGTGCACGGTGTTTACGGTTACAGGAGGGACCAGCTTATGAAGGAATGACAATCTTATATCGGTTATTTCTCTCTAATGAATGACTCGAGCTAGTTGGCGCACTGCAAAAACAGAAGAGATAGACAGCTATTGCGGTAGAGACTGCCGACATGTGTTGGCAACACGAAATGGCCAGAACCATATCTGCTTCATATCATCAAAAGATGCCGATGCCCAAAAGAATGAAAAGAGTCAACGAACTCGGTGTACAACTAACGCAAATTCTCGCGCAACCAGAACTCACATCACAACACATTTGTTCCAATCTTCTTGCTCATGGATGAGGTTCTGGATATCCTCAACCTCTTCGACTTCAGCCTCCGACCCTGTGTCGACATTTGGAAGGATCAGAGGCTCGTCTCCCTAGAACTTGACTGCGTTGCTGACGGCAGAAACGATAACAGAGCTGCAAGCGGGGCGAGTCTTCTGAGGCTCGCGAACCATGATCCACATCGTGATGGGCTCGGAGCCTCCCTCAAAGACGACGTCACGTTTGACCTCGAAACCGAACTTGGCGTAGTAGCCGTTGTTATGTTCGGTGCTGGACTCGAGATACATGGGACGCTGTTCGGCATCGGCCTGGCTTCTGTTAGTTTTTTCTAGTGGTGGAAGGCAGGACAAAAGCTCATCAACTGCAGTACCTTGGCGACCATATCGCGGATCAGTTTTCCGGCATAACCTCTGCCTTGGGCATTAGGCTTGGTACCGATATAGACGAGATAATAGCAATCCTGGTTCCTTTCGCCCATGACCTCTTCCTTGGTCTGGTCCAGAACAGGGATCATCTCATTGTAGTATCGTCTCCGTCCTTCAGCTGACAGTTGATAGTATAGCTTCCACATACCACTGCGAAGGCTAGTCCACCAGTCGTCCATCTGCTGACCCGGAGCAAGCCTGGAATACTGTTAAATCAGATTGCGGTTATAGTCGTGGTTCACGTACCAAAGGGCTACAGCATCATAGTCCGACCCGATGGTTGTCACCATTCCCTTGTAGCAGTGCGCTGCAACCATATAGGTCATATAGTCGACATGAAGCTTCCACTTTTGTTCATCCGAATAATCTGCCATGTCGTCACCGTCGAGTACATACTGACTCATGGCATCGGTCGCAAAGGCCTGGGCCAGCGCACTACCAGCTGCCGCAGACTCGTTCACATTAACGAAACGAACAGAGGTTTCCCAGGTAGATGGTATGAGGGAGCGTCGCCGCCACTTGGCCAACGTCCCAGAGCCATGGATACCACTTTTACTATTCTTGCTGATCTCCATGATGGCAGTCTAACCGGTACTGGATTTATTCGCTGTACCTAAGGGCCCCTTCCTGGTCACGAAAGGGGCGCCATCGCGTATTAAGCATGATAAGTTCGTTGCCCAAGCATCCAGACTCACATTGTATATTCTGACAATTATCGCCCGTGTGAACTCGTGATAGTTGAGTTCTGCAAACGGACGTAAACCTCGAGGGATGACGGAGACAATTAAGGCTGGTTCGAACTTCAACCGACATCAAGGTGGTACTTGAGCGGGCCAGGCTCGAGATCACGGCTTAGTAGAAGGGGGATGTATCGAACAAAGTTCGTCGACGAAGCGGTCAAGCCTTTCGAAAGTTCACGAGAATGGATAGAAGTCTTGTCAAGTGGGAGTGTTTCAAGGTTTCAGCACAATAGTCAACGACCGTCAACTGTGCAAAGAAATCGAGTGCAGCAAGCAGCACGTGGTAGCAGCAATAGCAAGACGCCGAGTTGGCTATTCTTCAAAGCAGCCTCCTCTGGGAGAGGGCTTAGCAAGATATCCTGACTGAGGGTCCTGTTAGTGGCCAGCGGCTGTTATCTGGTCAAGGCGGAGGGCTTCAGCAAAGTAAGTGTCTGTGGAAGAGATGTGGGTGACTGAGTTGACAGGTGAGGAACAAAGAGGAGCTGAGAGATAGGAAATGTTCGGGGTATTAAGTAGGGCGAGTCCTAGTTACGCAGTGTGGGCCTCGAGATGGGCAGCATAGATACGGAGCGCCTCTAGGTGGGAACCCAAGACTCCATTGGCCAGATGATGCATGACAGCTCCCATCGTGGGGTATTGACTAGCTTCGGGATCCATTCTGAGACAGTGAGTAGCGAGTCTGGAATTGAGGCGAGATAGTAGCACAGTGTTTGCTGACAAGACGACGATCATAGACCACATGATCAGCTGCGACACCGTGGGGGTGACGCTGTCGTTGCACGGCCAAAGCAGATTGTGAAGTCCGGGTCCCGAGATACTCCAATCAATTGTGCAGTTATAGACTAGATAGAATACAGTCGAACTGAAGCACAGAAGTCGCGGGTTCCGTGCAAGGATATAATGTCAGGTGCAGTGACATAGCCAAGTCAAGGCTTAAGCCACCAGCAGCTGAGTGCGGAGAGATTGAAAACCCTTGATTTGAGAAGCCAAGGAAGCCCGTCATTGGCCCCGATGTTCCAGTTGGATGCAGTCGCAGGACCCCAATCTGAAATGGTCGTAGTAGGCGTTGTCAAAGAGCATCATGCATGTTGTGTGTTGGTGGATGGCCACGGCTTGCGACGGCGCCAGGACTCACTAATCTTTTGTCAGTACAGTGTCATTTGATAAGACTCACCACCGGTATGTGATGCCGGATGATGCGGAGAACCGAAGCATCATGATCCTGGGTCATTGGCTCGTACACGGGAGGTCGGTTCAAGATAACCATGTCCAACGGCCCGGCCGTATTGAGTAAGTTTGACACGCCGATTGGCCGTGTTGGTCATGATATACTCCATCTTGATGGGTGAATTTGGTAGTGAAACGGTCTCAAATTGAATGTGGCTCAGTTGCTCGTAAACATTAACGCAGCAAGATCTAACAACGGATATCTAGGCTGATTGATTGACTGACTGCAAAACCCAATGCATCGTATGCCAAGTCTGGGTCTGACACTTACACTGCTTCTCCTTTCGTTTTGGGCATTTTCTCTCCTTGACTCGTTCTCCATATGCCGTTACATGCGTCGAATCTCCTGCTCGTTCATGTACTTATTCAAGCCGGAATCGAGGTTCTGCCACCACTCAAAGAGCATGGAGTTGCAAATGAGCTTGAACCAAGGTGTGAAAACCAGGCTGGGGTCGTCGAATTGTTGCTTGAGCTTCTCAGGAGTGACGTATTGTGTATCTCTGACCTCGTTCCTGTTAATGTCGAGATCGACGTTGGCCTTGATGAAGAGGATGTAGTCAACTGCGTCGGCCATTAGATACTGTAACATTTAATGATATCGGATGTACATACTCTCGTGCTCACCCCACTTGCCGTCGCTGGGGGCCTTGTAGTGGATTCGGGTGAGGAAATGGAAATCCTCAAAGGGAACCTGCTCCTTCTTGATACCCAACTCGTGCTCAAGCTTGCGCTGAGCAGCTCGCTTGACACCGGCGATAGAGTCTTCAAGGGTAGCGCCAGTCTCGGTAGGGATGTGGAGAGGATGGGAGCAGCAAGTGTTTGTCCACATATCGGGAAAGGTGATCTTTTCGGTGGCGCGCTGCTGAAGGAGGAGCTCGTTCTTGTCGTTGAAGAGGAAAACGGAAAAGGCGCGGTGGAGGAGGCCCTTATCGATGTTGGTCATGAGATGGCCTTGTAGTCCAAGTTAGTAGAGAGTATTGAATAGTGGTGCAGTTTCCCTTACAGATCTTCTTGCTGGCGGTACCGATTGGCTTGTCGTTCTCGTCGAGGACGATGCAGACCTCATCCATAAGACGGATTTGCTCCTCGTCATGACCGGAGAGAGGCTCTGAGCTGGTGTCGATGTCCGGGAAGAGACGGAGCATAGATTCGGCCGTGATAGGCTGGGTTGTGGTGGTAGTTGTTGTAGACATGGTGATTCAAATGGCAGAAGAGTCTGGGCTATTGAGAAGAAGCAGTTCGCGATGCTCTCCAAACAGACAGAGAGTATACATATATAAGGAACAGGGTCAAGCGGTCTGAAGAAAGGATTAATTTAAAGGGTCATTTGTTTCGCGCCTTCTTTAGCATTTGCCCCTCCAAAAAGTTATCGGGTGTGGCACCCGTACCCCTCTACCCGCTACTGCAGGCCCACAACCTTGTGAATCAGCCATTGAGAGCTGAGTTTATGGGGGTTCTCTCCAGGTCCCTTCCTCATTTGGCAGTGGGGCTCAACCACTCAAAGCCTGGACTGTGGCTGTTGGCCAGTGACTCTCGGTGAACCTCTTCTTGTTTTAGCGTATGTACAAGTATGCCTGGGCTACCAGATGATGGTTAAAGGATTCAACTATTAGCTACTAACTAAAACATGCAAATTATCCTCCTCCTACTATAAAGCGCAAGTTCATGATGAACTACCATATTCACGACCAGCAGTAACTTGGACAGTACATGCCCTTGGCGAACTACAGCTTCTATCGCAAGCTGGGCTTGGAGAGTGGTGATGGTAATGGATCCTGTTCCATAAACTCACGAGTGGCTCAGATGCATCTTGAGCATCGCTCTGTCAAGAGTGACATATCGTCAAGTCTTGCTGGAACAAGAGTAAATTGAATAAGTGATGCCAATGACTTACATGCTCATGCTCTATCCTCTCTCACTGATCAGCAAACTTTCTTTCTTACCAGTAAGATTATGCGCTAATTTGGATATTGGCTAAGCGGGGGCCGCAGATGCATCAGGGGAAATGCAGGCCTGTCCCAGCGTGGCTGGAGAGCTGCCTTCGTCATTCAACCTCCAGCTCACTCTAATCTTGACCATAGAACCTCCATCTTTGCCTTTCCGCTAATTCAATATCCTCTGCGGTCGCCGCCAAAACGATTGCCTCTATCTTTCTCTAATCCGGTTTAATTAGAGCGCCCTTTTTTTTTTCCCCTCGACTTCGAATAATAACTCCACGCGGCAGCCCATAGCCCCCCAGACGTGACCATGGCTCCCAAGATCGAGGCGCAGGAAATTGAGACGTACTGGAATATCTTCTCTACGCGAACAGGAGGCGGCAAGTTCCTTACAGGTGAACAAGCCGCTCCTGTTCTGAAGAACAGTGGCCTCCGAGATGATCAGCTAGAACGAGTGTGGGATCTTGCGGACGTGGATAATGATGGAAACCTTGATTTCGAGGAGTTTTGCGTTGCCATGCGCATTATCTTTGATATCCTCAACGGAGTATGGCACGGTAGCTTAGAGGTTCTTTGGCTTTGTAACTTACGAATTTCAGGAATACGCGGATGTGCCGACAACATTGCCCGACTGGCTTGTCCCTGAGTCCAAGGCTCATCTCGTGCAGGCTGGCCAAGCTATCACCGGAAAGTCAGTACAGTTCGAGCAGGTTGAGGACGACTCGGAAGACCTGGGGCTCAAAGACGGATTCGAGTGGTACATGAAGCCTGCGGACAAGGCCAAATACGAGCAGATCTACCAGGAGAACCGAGATATGCGCGGCGAGGTGGATTGTATGTCTATGGCAGCCCGATGTTCGGAAAATAAAACTAACGACTATAGTCCATGCGCTCAGTGATCTTTACGAATCCCTTGACGTTCCCGATACTGATGTCCGATCCGCCTGGAATCTAATCAACCCCTCGGCGCAATCGACTATCAACAAGGATGCTTGTCTCGCATTCCTACATATCCTCAACTACCGACACGAGGGCTTCCGAATTCCCCGTACCGTTCCGGCCTCGCTTCGATCGAGCTTTGAGCGCAACCAGATTGATTATCAAGTCGACAATCAGCGAACAGGCGCTAACTCGCGATGGGCCACCAAGGCCGACGATACCACGAGCACCGGCCGCAAGGCTAAGTTTGGCGATCAATACCTAACGCGCCTGGGTCGAAGCGGCTTCAAGAGCTCGGGCACGGATTTCTCGACGGAAAAGACGGAGGACTGGGAAGAGGTTCGACTGAAGCGCAAGCTCCAGGACCTCGAGGATAAGATAAAGAAGGTGGAGGAGATTGCGGAACGTCGGAAAGGTGGCAAACGCGATTCTAAGCCTGCACTTGTTAAGAAGGAACTCGATCAATTGCTCGAATACAAGCGACGAGAACTTCGGGAATTGGAAGAGGGAACTGGTAAGAGCGCGGCTGGAGGAAGTCTCAAGAGCATACAGGAAGATCTCCAGACAGTCCGGGAGCAGGTTGAGGGTCTAGAGAACCACTTGAGAACACGAGAGCAAGTTCTTGAGCAGATCAGGCGGGAGATTGAAGACGAGAAGAGAGGATAGGCGAACTAATTAGGTTATGGGTGTGGGTATGTTGCCTTTTCTTTGTAGGAATATCATGGCGCTTTCTTGAATAGGATATAAGGCATTGCACTACACATATTTTCAATCACCACATACTTCCGTTGACGTACTTCTTGGTACGTTCGAGACCTAATGTACGACCCTTGACGGCCCATACCGCAAGCGATGGCACCGGGACTTTGCCTAGGCGCCCAGCTCCGCGACTCCGACCTGTGGCGCATAGAAAAGCATCGACTCGAGGACCACTCACAGGCTGTGGTTCCTTGCCTTTGAGTACCAGGTCAATGTTCTTGAAGACGCCGGCAGCCTGAGCCTCCGTGATCAAGAATGCGGCGCGAGGCTTGGATACGACGTCTCCAACTGCCCATACGCCCTCTGCATTCTTAACGCGCATCTCATCGTCCACGTCAGCGTAGCCCTGCTTGGTGAGCCACTCCTTGGGCAGGAACCCAGAATTTGGCTTCAATCCCATCGTCGCGAGGAATAAATCTGTCACCAACTCCTCTCCATTGGATAGCTTAACCAACGTCTTGCCGTCCGGTAGTTCCGTCGTGTCCTCGGATCGTACACCAGCACGGATCTCAACGCCAAGGCGCTTCAGCTCAGACTCAACACTGCCAGCGATCTGGTCGCCTGCGACAACTTTGTCCTCAGCTGAGATGAGTAGAACGGTAGTCGAGGGATAAGCATACTGAATCTCGCCCGCGAGTTCAACGCCTGTGGCTCCGGCACCGGCGACAACAATATGCGTAGCCTTTTCAACCTTTTCAGCTGTGCTGTGAAGGCTTTCCACGAGCTCTTCGTGCGAGCCGGAAGCTTTCCAAGGGAGTGAGGGATCAACGGTTTCGGCACCGGTAGCAATGACAAGATGATCATATTTGAGCACGGTCTTCTGGTCAGCACCGGCATCCGTATCGACTGTTACAGTACGGGCCGTATGATCAACGCCGGAAGCGGTGCCGACAATGAACTCAACGCTGCCGGCAGGATACTGGTCCAGGCCTGGCTTGATAGGCGCAAAAATCTCATCATCGTTTATAACGCCAGGGACAATGGCGCGAACAGAAGCTAGGTTCCAGTAAAAATGGCTGCTCTGTAAGCTTGTCAGTATCAATGGCGTAAAGAGAACAGAATTTGTTGAGTGAGTACCTTTGAGACCAGTATAACTTTGAGGTCTTGCTCACGAGGTCGCGTGTACTTGAGTAGTTGGTGGGTGACGGCCATACCGCCTAGGCTACCGCCTAATACGACGACGATCTTTGTCATGATTGCTCAATTGATGTGAAGTGAGCTTGATGGTTATTTCTTGGAGGTTTGTGGCACTCTTTATCAAAATTGAGTAGCTCATGTAACGTGTAGATAACGTCGGAGAGACATGTGAGCTGTGAAAGTTTAAAGCCGAGCGAGCATGATTGTTCCGCTCCCGATGGTCTTGGAGCAATACTAAGCTCGCCTATGACGAGTTCAAGGCTGTGTAACGAAAAGATGTTCCGGAACGGCCTATGTTTCAGGCTCGCCGGATACTGCAATATCTGATTTGAGGCTATCGTAGCTTCAGCTGGTGTTATTCATGTGGCCTATCTATTATGTTCTGGTCTCTTGTTCAGTCTCAGGCCCCGAGGTGCGGAGCTCTCGAAGCTTGCTTGTGCTCATGCTTTGCATCCGATTTTGATGCATAGGTACCTTAGGAAGTATTAGCAAAGCATCGTCTGTAATCTTTCGTTATACCTCTACCATAATAAATGATATATCTCCAAGAATTAGACTACCTATAGACCCACGTGCCTCTCTTTACCATCCATTCAGTCTCAATTAAGCTGTATCCAGCTCCTTCCTTCCCTCGGCAGATCCCCTTCTCATCTCACTTAAGGAAGGTAGAGAAGGTCCCCCCAAAGTAACCAATCGCAGATCACGACGTCACTCAGCGCACCTTGGCCCCTAAGCCCCTCCATCGAATCCCATGACCCCGCTATAACCCGCACGACAGGAGAAGCCAAGTTAAGTTCCTCAACAAACACCCCAACAGCTCTTCTCTTTCTTACTCTCTTCTCCAAACTTGATTCTTCCAATAACTTCAACAACTTTCTCATATCCACGCCCACCATGTCTGAATCTTTCCAGAAGGCCGTCGAAGACTCCAAGAAGCTTACCTCTAAGCCCAACACCGACGATCTTCTCAGGCTCTACGGTAGAATCTCTCTGATCCATATCTTCGACCTCTCAGCTAACGTTCTCAGGACTCTACAAGGTCGCCAACGGTGAGGACTTCTCCGCTGCTACCGCCCCCGGCATGTTCGACCTCAAGGAAAGTTGAGAAGCCTATATTGCTTGCCTACGACGAACTAACACCGCTTTCAGGGCAAGGCCAAGTACAACGCCTGGAAGAAGGCTGCCGAGGAGGAGAAGCTCACCCCCGATGCCGCTCAGGCCAAGTACGTTGAGCTGGTTGAGGAGCTCAAGGAGAAATGCGGCTACGATGCCAACAAGGTCCCCGAGGCCGTTGGCAACTAAGTGTCCAAATCACCACTTCGAATAGACAAGCCTCTACGACAGAACAACTCAAGAGCAGGAATATCTAAACGCATATGAGACCATACAATGTTGGAGTCAGATCAGATGGGAGAAGCCCTTTCGTGGTTCCTTTTACGCTGCCTATAACACGCATCGTATTTAGCTGTCGAGATAAATCATACCCTTTCGTTTTGCGCCATTGATGCCGTCCAGATTTCCACAGCAGTACTCGTATCGTACCAGGACTACGACCTTGTGTGTTATGTGTTCCTTGGTGGGCAACATGTCATGGGATTTCGCTCCCGGTCACATGTGACATCACTCACAGCTGACGGTGATTCCCAAACTTGGTGGTGCATTATCACGTAATACTACTCAACCCATGCATGACATTGCGGCGTCGCAGGACTTGAGTCTTGTAGGAGAATTTACAACTTCGTTGCCTGGAGTCCCAATTCGACCTTGACCTTCCGCCTCAAATGTCATTGCATAAGGTGTTACAGTATCCTTATTGATGGTCTATGGAGACAGATCTCCAGATGTGATGTGCGTAAATCAATACAACCTAGGACATGGACATGAGCTACTATTGAGCTATGCTACTCCGTAGACCGTCAACAAATCATCCAGCCCCTAACACAAAACAGTAGTACCACAGTCCAGGATCTATCAAGTTAGCTGCAGCTCATTCGCGCATGGCGCATCGAGAAGAATGGATATGAGACTTGCATACTTGCTATTTTCAACGACTCACATTTGTTACGACAATTTCACAAATAGGCGCCACTGTTCCTCTTCATTGTATAGAATGTTTAGGTTGAATTGTGTGCAATGTCGAGTAAAATTGTCTACCAGGGCAATTAATAATGTCAAGTATACGAGGCGGAGACTAAGCTCTCGCAACGTGACGAATGGTAAACAAGTTTAAGGTGTAATAAGGTATACGAAAACCGAATACCGATTGTAAGAATGTATGTTCCAAGCGCTGAGCGTTTCTCATTTCGTTTCAACTCGTCCTCCTCAGGCTCTTTTCCTAGCCAACCAAAAAACCAAGCCGATCAACTCCGGTTGAAGACGTAAACAGAATGGGGGATATCGAAAAAGGGGGTATTTCATCAGAAGATTAATGCAGCTCGACATTGCACCACGTGTTTTATTTTCAATCCACCTCTTACTTGGCGTGTTCCACGCATAAAGCCTTTCGTTGCTTTCTTCATCATTGAGTCATTATTCGCGACGACACATGAGCGTCATTTTGGGTGGTATCTCGCGAAAACCAGTGTTTCCACGGGGAAGTATGCGACTTAGAGAAGGGCGAAGAAGCCAGCAGCAGCGAGGAGCATGGCGCTCACGCCGGTGAGGGAAGCACCACTGCTAATGGTGGAAGGCTCAACAGAGCCGGGAGCAGACTCAGATGGCTGAGTAGGCGCGGCAGTGGCGATGGTGCTGTTGGAACCACTCCAAGCCGTGCTGTAGCCAGAGCTAGGGGCAACAATGGTGGTCTTGGCAGCCTTGGTCGTGGTCTTAGCAACAGCAGACTTGGTGGTGGTAGCAGGCTCAGGGCTGGCAAGAGAGGTACTGGTGATGTAGACGGTTGTTGAAGTGGTCTCTAGGGCGGAGGTGGTGGTAGGAGCAGCAGTGGTGGTAGCAACGGTGGGAGCAGCGGTGGAGGTCATGAGCTTCTCGGTCTTGAGGCCGTCCTTAACGCCGTACGCCTTGGCACACTGAGCAAGATCCATAGATTCAGGGCAACACCAGGTCTGAGCCTTGGTGTCATGAGAGCAGTAGTAACCTTCATCGCAAGAGTCTAAAGAGATAGTTAGTATTCGGTCTACTCTAGGAAAAAGACTCATAGATGAATGAGTCTAGATGTACATACTTCCAGTGCCGTCAAAGCAGCAAGACTGTTTAACGGTAGGGTTGAAACAGTGGGTAGAGTCATCCTCAGAAGGGCAAGACTCGTAACCAGCACCACAAGCCTCAGCGCAAGTGTCACCGCCGCCACCACAGACTGACTGATCAGGCTGGTATCCGGGCGTAGAACGGCGAGCGAGGCTAAGACCCTCAACGGGTGCCTTGACCAGCTTGTAGGGCTGGGGCTCAGCAGCAACGTTGCTGGCACAAGCCAGGAAAGCGATAGAAGCGATGGTTCGGAAAAGCATCTTGTCAGATGAGCAAAAAGGCTTGAATTCGATGAAGTCGAAGTTGAAGTTGAGCTTGGTTGGCTTATACAAGTCCGATCTGGCAGACAGGGAGGAGAGCCACAAACAGGGTATACCGATGATGGTGGAGAAGGCGGTTTTGCGTTGAGCGGTAAGCGAGTGAGTGAATACTAGATAAAACTAGGATCAGAGTATAAACGACTGGTGTTGTTGTTGTTAAAGAACGGAACGAGTATCGATAAAAGGGCGATTCTCTAGGATAGCAGGGACGACAACAAGGACGAGCGAAGAGGTGTGTGAGGGAAGATCAAAAGATGAAGTCGTCGAGATGGGGGCACATTCATGTAAGTACTAGTAGAGGCAGCGAGAGACTGGGCCACGCCAAGCCCAAGGAAGGAAGGGCTCTCTGTCTCTCTCGTCTCTCGGGAAGCAGCAGCAATGGATGGAACCTTCAAAAACTCGACCCTTCCTTCCCTGGCAAATGGGGACGGGATTCATGGCCGTGATAGGCTGGTCCAAACGGAGCATCATGCAGAAGCAGTCTGGCCCTGCAGTGGTTCTGTTCCCGGGGGTAACAAGGACAGGGGCCCCCTAATGCTTCTGATATTTCTTTAATTTAAAACGCCCATCGTGGTTTGCTTCAATCACCACCAACCCGCGGACAACAAGAAAAACACCATGCCCAATATGGATGGGCCGGGGGGCAACGGGACCTGATACGGAGGCTGCTTGATGGCTTGAGCGTTTTGTGACAGGAACAAGATGTTTGAAAGGCATGGATATAGGGTTTTGTGTTGAAACAGCTATCGAAGATAAATAGCAGATGCAACCTTGGAGCAAAAAAGTAAAACAAGACGATACCACATGGTTTTGTGGTGCGACTTGTTTCTTCTGCTCTCCTTTGAAATGATCGCCAGCTTGGGCAAATGACAGCTGTTAGTAGAGACAAACTAACGAGTTGAGTTGATAGATTTGAGAGCTCAGGTTAATTAGCCGCCCACTTACAACAACAGCAGGCCAAGCCAAGCCAAGCCAAGCCCTACTGGGCCATAGTGCAATAGAGCGCAATCTTAGAGAATGGATGTGTTGGTCTCTCGCCCGAACTCAAGAGTCAATCTTGCATATACTTTACCGAAAAATGCCAAGTCCCTTTTGACGAAAAAGGGTGATATTCCTTCAAATAGCGATCAGCCTCTTCTTTGCTGACCTCTCAAGTCCCGGCTATTGTCTTGTCTCTATGAGGGGGAAAAAAGAAGAGACAGCGCGCATGGTGGTGTTGCCTTTTACGGCAGGTACCTGAGACTGAATACTGGGGCATGTCACTCATTGTAGCCTGTGAGTGGCTGATCTGAGCACCTCACTGTACCTAGGTATGTAAGTCGTGTAACTCCAGGGGTCTAGTGGGAGGCTGCAGGTACTACCCGAGGCCCGTTGCGCTAAGAGCCCGCCTGACGCAGGAACAGGAACAAAGACTTGGCGTCCTTTGATCGAGTACGGTAGGTACGTATCGGATGATATTCATTGTTCTCTTAGACAACGGATTGTCTAAAGAATGACAACTTAGTAGGTACATAGATACTAGCCTAAAAGCAAGATAGGTACTCGATATAGAATATCACATTCTCTATCGATTTAGTTCATTCACATATAATTCGCGAGTGCTTTGGCTTTCACTTTCTCATCCACACAATTCTATTGGCTCTCTCTCACAGGACTGACGACCAACCCTCGTCTCTCTTTTTCGCTCAGTGGGCTTGGTTGGCATAGGTTTCAGGTTATTTAAACGACAAGGTCATGCGCCATTAACTCAACCACTGAACCCACAGAGCAGCCAATTGGCAGGGGTTCAAGGCCTGGGCCCAGTAACGTCAGTGGCAATCTTAATTTCAATGCGAGTCTGTTCCCAGACTAACCAAACCAGCCTGAGCGTCTATTGATTGACCTTTGCGCGACTCGATCACTTTGCTAGCCTCCGTACTCCTTAGACTCTATGACTCTGTTGTAACTACAAGTACGTACTCCGTACATGAGTACGATATCGTGGTGCCATCAATCTTTTGGCGGCGGCTGAAATAAACTTTCATACTGATGTCACGATGAGAACATCATGGCTGCGGTGCTGTCTTCGCATAAATCCACTGACAACTCATCGTCGGCTTCCCGCAGACGCTTAGACGGTAACATCAACAACGCACCTGGACAGCACAAGCCCAAGGAACACGTAGGTCAGCTCCCAATGATTGAGCTGGCATAATCGACATGCAACTACCCATAAGGACCAGTGACTCATAACACCACATCATCTATCTTCCCATCACTCTCGGCTTCAAAGAAAGCAGCCTCTTCCATAGCGTTCACTAGCAAAAGACTCGCGCTTGTCAGTGCTTCCTAGCTCTAGCTAATGTCCTATAGATTGGTCTTCATCTCGATATCTATTGACGAGAGATGGCGTTGTCCGGAGCACTTGGTGACTCGATCTAGTTCAACTTAATTTGGCCAGTTCTTAGGATCGTCAGCTAATGCAGCGATCGACCACCTTGATCAGGGTTAATAAATCAATTACTCGAACTGTTGTACGGTGAGCGGACAAAAAGATCCGACTCTCCTTCTACCAGACCTCCAAGAGACGCCCGAAAAAAACACATTACCTTACGTACTTGCACAAGCACGACGTATCCCCATCCTTTAGTCTCCTAACCACTGTCTAGTACAAGATAGCTAGGACGCACTTCATACATAGATATATAATACAGGCGTTTCAAACATCGCCTTGGATTCCATCCGCCGAGGATGGATGTTCTCCTTCAGCCGTAGTCGATCTTTGCGATGAAGCTCCCATCTAGTCGGCTTCATCACCACCCATTTTGGCAATCCATTTGTTCATGTGAGAGAACTTGTCTTCAAATGTCTTCTGGAGCTTCTCCCCTGCAAGCCACATTGGGTCTCCCTTCTTCCAGTACGTGAAGCAGTTGTCGAAAATCTGACGTACGTCTGCAACGAACTCCTCGTCACTAGTATACTCCTTACGATCCATCTTAGCCTTGATCGTAGTAAGGTCCATTGGTCGCTTGACCTTATCGAAGTAGTCAGGCACGCCATCCTCGACGGGTTCAACAGCGTCTCTGAAAGGGCCGACGAGTCTGGTCCAGAATCCTATCTCCAAGTTAGTGATTGTATTCGGCTTCAGAAGCGTCAGAGGTGAACTTGCCAGGTCCGGACAGCATTCTTGTCAGCAGGTCCGAGCAGAAATCCAGCTTTTGTGATGTGGTAAAGTCTCGTCCTTCGGTATAGCCAGCGCCAGTCTTTCGTCGAGGCGCGGGCTTAGGCAAGGAGCCACGGGCTTTGATCGATCGATCTACTGATGCTGGAGCACTGACTGGTCCACCGCTCGCTCGTCGGCTCCTCTTGGCATCATTCTCGGGCTCGTCCTCCAGATAATGAACGTTCTTTCGAGGTGTCGCAGAAGGAACAGCACTGGTGGCTGATGCTTCGGGGGCGGGAACCGTGTCGAAGGAACTCATGGCAACGACAAGCTCGCTGAGCACTTCCTGCGGTAGCGACTTGGCAAATTCTGCTCGAGCGTCCGAAAAGCGCATGTACTCGGCGGTCCATGACAGCAGTAGCTTTCGAATCGATGAGCCTTCAGGCGTATCCTTCCAGACCTGGATGAGAAGGGGTGTAGCTGGGATTGATTCCGTGATTCGACGACAGTCAATCATCGCGGTAAGAGCTTTGTCACAGAGTCCCTTGATATTGATCTTATGACCAAGCTTCCAGAGTCCAACAAGAGCCTCGTACGATGGGAGATTCGCCTCGTCCGCAATCACCTTGTCCATGTAAAGGAAGTGCTGAGCCAGTCCAAATATTTCCTTTGTGGTCTCAGGAAGCTTGACTATGTGCTCAATCTTGTCATCAGGTGTGGTTCCTGAAAAGTGCTTTTCGTAGAATTCGGATCGAGAGCAGAGCAAATCTTTCTGTATGCCGAAAGGAGTCTCATCAGGACCAACGAGGATGATGACGAACGTGGGATGTGGTTCGCTACTTGATGTCAATATGTGTTCATAGGACGGCATCGATAAACGTACAGCCAGGAGAATGGCTTCTTCTCGATTTTGACATCTTCAACCTTGGTCTCCGTGGGAACTGAGGCACGAACCTCTTCGTTTTGAGTTTCGGACATGATGTCGATGTGATGTGCGAAAACGATATCCCACAAAATATTTCGTGTGGTATACTGTCGAGGTCTTGAGTTGGGTCGAGTGACTGAGCAAAGCAAATCTGAATCAGTGGTAAGCCTGGAACCTTATTCACAGACAACCGAACAGTGGCACGATGGCAGTGTCAGGAGGGTGAAGTATTTGTGCACAGAACAACCCCAAATAAACTCCTGCTCAATTGAATATGAAATTCGAGTCTCAGCCTCGCCAAGAATCGCACAATTTTGAGAAAGAGTTTGATGCAGTGAAATAGGGAGGCCATCTTACTCGGGTCTTCTTTGTTCTCATCCGCCGCTCGTTTCGCCGTCTCTTGAAGCCTTGCGTCAATTGAAACGCATCTGCAGGCCTTTCGATATAAGATATCTCTAGATTTTGATGTCGATTGATGAAAAAGGACGGCAAATGATGAGTTGAACTTAATCTTCACTTCTGCCCTGATTCAAGTGAATGTGAAGCTAAGAAAGAAGTCGCGATGAGATTGTTGGCCAATAAGATCACGGGGCGACTCCAGAGAGGGATCGGCCTGCAGATTGTCCGTTTCCGGCTCACCTTGGCCTAGGATAGTTGGTTACCCTAGATCTATACTTTTGACATGCAATTCTCGGCCAAGACTCAGTACTATAGATACGGACAACAACTTTGAGTTTACCTTATGTTATGAATATGCTGCTATTGAGGGTTAAGTTGACTATTACTGATGCCAAGTAACCGGGAATTGCGTTATGCGTCATAATGTGATTTCGTTCTCATTGATTATTGTCTTCCTTCACAGCACGCAATGTTTAAACAACATCATATTATGCTCTTAACATCACCTTTGCACAACCACTCGTGACTCTAATCAACCCCAGGCCACTCATTTTCAAATACAACAGTTACTGGAAACTCCAAACCTACCGATACTCCCCACTGCACCTGTGCACGAAGGTCAAAATAAGTAACGGGGTTCTGTCATACGATGCTGATGCATGTCTCGGAATACTGTGAGCTTCACGGCAAGTTCAAAATAGATACCGACCACATGCCGAGAATATCTTATAATGACAATGCTTGCTGATATCAGAAGTTTCGGGGAGTTGTTACTTGTTTCTTTTATTATGCACCATATTGAGTATAGTACTGGACATGGTTCTGGAAGATGCTCAAACAAAGCATCCAGCAGACTTGCCAGGCACATCTGTATGTTTCATGCAAGTCCCCTCGCGGCTGGCTAAAGCTCGAAGCTTCTATCCAAGTTCATGGATAACATCAATGCAGTTGGGTTGGTGTATCAACCCGAATGGAGAAATGGCATGGTCAAAAATCATGCAGTACTCAATCTCAACATGATCGTCAGTACAGAGATCCATGTGGCAACAGAATAATCATCGAGCCAGTCAACTACAGACCTGGAACGCTCTCCAAACATGCGACCCACTGGGATCAGCAAAAGAGCGTACGACAATCTGTGAGCTGTGACACAATGCAGCCCGAACCTCATATCTCGGCGACCTGAGGAAACAAAGATACATAACACGTATCCAGGTGGATACATAAACTCGCTCCTGGGGGTATACTAGAGAGTCTGTTTCCGTGGGGACCCCATGGTTTCTCATCCCCAGAATTATACTGCAAGCCTGCTATCTATTCACGGGGAGTCTGGGGACAAAGCTGTTGACTGATTAATGCGCATACGTAGTCGGCAAACCAAATGTTGAGCCGGACTACTAATATAGATTATCCGTCACGCGTTATTCAAATCACCAGAGTCCGGGTGCCCGGTAATGGGACCGTAGTTGATTCCATCCGTTGGGGAGTGCCGAGGAAGGTGTTCCGGATGATACGATCGCACAGTACGCCGCCAAAGCCCGTGTTCCACATCACGCGATATTGTCCGCAGTCTTCATGATGCCCTGCCGTAGTCAAGTTCCCCAGACCTCAACGTAGCACCGGTATCCATATTTACATACAGATAGACACTGGGGAAAAAGCAAAACAAAGGAAGGAGAAAAGCAAGTGGAAGAATGCGGTGCATTTCCCGTGGGGTCAATGTAGCAAGATCGTTGGCCATCTGCCGTGCATATGCCGATAAGGCATCCAAGTTGGAGGTCTACGGAAAGCAAGGAACCAACAACTGTGATTGGAAGTATCAAGAGCTCGAACTTCCGGGACACTCGAAAGATCAGGCCAGAAGCTGGTCAAGGCGCATGCTTCAACATTCCACATCTCGCGGGGTTCGCCTTGCGACAGCTTCAAGGCATTTCACCGATAATCCTCAATTGGATGAGCAAATTGACTGAGGGGCACCTAGCCCTGTCGATCCACTGAGCCTTGAAACCCTCAACAAGCGGCGACATGATGCCTGACATGGCAAGTTCTCTGGCACAGAAAGGTCGCTGTTGCAGTGGTTGGGGATATCTCCGAGAAGTTATCCGCTGCCATCGGCCCATGCTGATGGATAATAATCGTCTGAGTGCCTTGTAGACGTACCCTGGTCTTGAATGGTTACTCTTTTCACACACAACTGAATGATGCATGCCTGCCCATGGAAACGACTTGACCTAGGCACTGCTGTGGGGAATCAAATCAATGACAAGAAGTTGAGTCGTGGTATCCGTATAGCACAGCAGTAAAAGTTCAATGCACCTTAAGCCGCTCGCTGCCGTGAGCAATTGCCTGTCGAAGCCTACATGAGGCTGCTGAATTCTACACCGCTGACCCTGTAGCTATCCACAACCTTCCAAAATGGAAGTTGTTCAACATGTATGGGGGAGAATGCGTCGCTAGTTGATCTGTCGTATTTGAAGTATCGCGAGTGCGACAAATATTTGAGCAAAGGCCAACAAATTCCCATATGGCGGGCATGTCTCGGCACGACTGCAAACCATGGTCCCGTAGCATTGTGAGGTAGAGGCTAGTGGCCTTCTAGAGCAGCACCCACTCCAATCGAATCTCGGCCCAACTTGCGTGAATCCTAGATCGTGAGATCTGTCGTGGGCCTGAAGTCATGCTAGTGCACATCCCGTATTCTGTGCAGTGAAGAAAGCCGAGTCATTGGTGAGAATGCAGATGCGATTCAACAAGAAAAAGCCACGACGGCGGTGTGTGGTCAAACGTCCGCAAACCCGTGAAATCTCCAAGACCCCTGGTGCCTGGCATGGGTTCAAAAATTTTCCTTTTCACTTCACCCCCAGCAGCTGCCATAAATCTTGGTGATTGATTTGTCGAGTAGATGGACATGCAACATTGAATCCTCTCGGCCACCAATATCGCACTTGCCCAGATGGGACTCAACTGGTACATTCTAAATCATCACGCAGACCGTCGTTATTGGAGGCTGGGGATTGATTTATCCACACAACAGAGCGCACTGGGTTTCAAGACTGCGCATTGTATCCATAACAAGGAAGCAAAACACGGGTTTGCATTGCGCATATAATACTGTCGCATGCATTGCATGCGCCGTAGTGTGGTATCGCTTGTCGAGACATGAATGGCAAATCATTTCAAGTCAAGAGCCATTGAGCAAGATGGGCGCTGTACATGTACATAGGACAGACGGTGATAGCGCCATCCATGCTGGGAACTCCTGCGTCATTCGTCAAGTCAGCCATGCTTCTGTGCATCTTCTCCCGGGCTTCTTTTCTCCAAACACTTGGCTTTTCAGTCCAAGAGGTTGAGTGTCCACGTTTTCTTCAGCAAAATCGCCACCATCAATGGTACAGAAATAAGGGGCCGTAAAGAAAATCTCTGGGATGAACGTATCAGGAGCCTTCAACAACCAGGTCGGAAGGGTGGTGTGTGTGTACAAAACCCGGGGGCAGAAACAAAGCACACAAGTATCTTTTCCCCGTAGGTACTTCAAGATCCCCTTCAGAGCGACCGGCCCGGTGGAGCACGCACCTCCAAGCGCCACGTTAGGAGAGTGAAACCTCCGCCAGCCGCCCAACCGTTGTTCATTCTTGGGTGACCTGTATGGAGAAACGCCAAGTAAAGCTATGCTTGTTTGGGGGACCTAGGTCCTGAGGTTGTGTGTTCGTAGAAAATTCTTAACCTTCGAGAAGCATGTCTTCGTCCTGGGACCATGCTAGCCATGAAGCATGACGAAATACCTCCCACCACGAATTACGATGCTTTACCTCATCAGACTACGGCCGGACTTGTCCGAAGCTTCCTGGCAACCCGATCATGGCCCAGCAAACATGATGCGCGGCTTTATTGTGGCTCCCAGCAATCCCAGTTTGCGCTGTTTTCTTGCTCAAGACGGAGCCGCCATGGCTATCTGATAAAGGGGCTCGAGTTTTCCTTCATTTCGCTCCGTGGGGATATCTTGACTTCTCCGTCCCGCTGTGAGGCTCTGCGTAGTCTGCCCATACTGCTTTACAGTCTGGAATGCTCGGTGCTTCACCGGCGCCGAGACCATGCCCCAACAATCCCCAGCCTCCACACAGACGCCGTCCAGAGCCTCATTTCATGATCGATTCATCATCAGTGACAGGCTCTTCTTGTTCGCTGTTTTCGTCGTCGCTTTGACCGATATCTTGGCCCAAAATGAGGTCTTCACTGCCTTGCCACTGAGGCGGAGGCGCCGGCATGGCCGCTTCATCTTCATCTGCCCATCCATAATCCTCGTCATCCTCACTATCAGGAACCTCGAGTTCTGTTTGTCCAAGCTTTCGCTTGTTTCGGGCTAACTCAAAGGTTTGTAATGCTTGGTAGGGAACCTGGCTGACACCGTCCTGTAAACATCATGTAAGTCCCTATTTGCTGGCTCGAGGATTCGGTGCCTGACAGAACGTACCAACCCCACTTTAAATGCGACGACATTCTCCACGACCTCCTGGCATGCCTTTCCGTCCAGTTTTTGCAGACCTGCCAGGAAGACGCTTGTAAGATTGTTCTCTTGCCAGGCCCAGTCTCGAAACATGACAAGTCGAGTCGAAATCCCTTGTTCCCATACACTGGCATTGACCGCGGCTGTCAACGTTGCACCCTTTTCTGAATGCATTTTTGTTGCACACTGAGACAGAACCACAACTGCACAATTTCTAGTTGCAGCAAGCTTGTGGAGAGCATTCACGATCGAAATTAATGCTTGTGTTCGCTTCGCAGATGGATTTGGACCTGTGTAAACGTTAACCAGACTCTGGAACGGCGAGAACGTATTTACTTACCCTTGTTGCTCTTAGATGTAGCTTTGCCATCATGGGACTTTGGCAAGGCGGAGTTGACCAATGCTGATAAAGAACTGATGACCATTAAGGAGCAGTTGTTTGGAATCAGCTTGGCGGTAGGCCGTGACACGAGAGCAACCAAATGGGGGAGAGTGAAGCATGAGTAATGATAGAATCGACTCGAGTCTCCTTCTTGAGACTCTGAGGCATCAAGCGCTGAATTTGTTTGACTGTTGCGACGCGCTTTTGTTGCATTGGTCACTGCCCGAAGTCTGTCATGCTGCAAAACTTGAAAACAATCTACGAGGCAAGGGTAAGCTTGGCTCTTTGGAAGGGATGAGAATGTTGGATCGGAATCAACAGACCTACCCAGACAACAGCATCGCCATCACACAATGCATTTGCTGTAAGCTGCAGCCTATCCCACAAGTCAGCTCTATGACCATACGGGGCAACAGCCAACTCACCCTAATGCTGTCTTGCCAGCACCAGGGGGACCCCAGATCTCCGTGACCTGGCCGCGTTGAACACCACCTTTGGTAGTATCTTGAAAGTCAGCGGTTATATTAGAAATAAGAGAACGATCCAAATCCTCAATTCCGGTTGAGACATGAGTAGACGCGTCGTTATCAAGCTCGTCAAGAGCCTGTGAAGCTGATACTGTTGGAAGTCGGTCTGTTGCAAGGTAAGCTTAGACTTTACATCGTAGGAAATTGTGACAAAACGGACGCGTGCCGGGTGCATAAAAGCTTGCTCTATCATAGCCGTGAATTGAATGGTAATCCATCTTCAGCGAGTACTCATGCTCATTGCGATACAGTGTTTGGTAGATCAGCCTTGGTAGGCATCTATCTACAAGTGGATCCTCCTTTTCACTCTGAAGTTTTGCGCATGATTGGCCAAGAGTCACATGATGAGCCACTAATACACCTTCCTCCAACATAGTAGGTGATTGTAAATCAATGATGCCTTCCATTGTATTGACGATTTAACCTTCCATGTTATGTGAAATTTGCTCCTGGTTTTCGAAGCTCTCGGCAATACGTTTCCTGAATAAAATCCTGTCGTTGTTGCAAGCGAGTTACTTAGCTGAACAACATCAGATCACCACGAATCAACACGCTATGTTCGTACTCTTGCTCTATCACATAAGCTATATGTTGCATTCTGGGAATGCCACAAAATGCTTGATCATTGTATGGAACTTGCCTAAAGCATTTAACCGTCGGCTACAAATATTTTAGTTGCTGTAAAGTGGCGACTGTCATCGTAAGAAGTGAGTTGTCACAAACTTCCTTCATCAGTTTGTCGTTAGGAACATATGTGATAAGATTTGGTAGACGTCTAAGAAGGTATATGATTGGACATGGATAAAAGAGGACTTACTACATGCCATCGGTATGCTTTTCCGTCGTCCGCAGTGTGCACAGAAGCCCAATGCTGCTAAATGTACGGTTGCGGGTTACCATAACATCTCCGATGCAGGAGCCAGACACAAGATAGCGCGGCATGATCTACCATGGCATGGTAGATCACCTTGACTCGAGCAGCCGATCCTCACATACCAGAAACGGTCATGCCACACATCTCTCACTCCCGTCTAGATCATGGCTGTCCGCGGGAGGATCCTGTGGGGAAATTGACGCTACCCCGTCCTCACGACCCCAGACGAGAAGCCAAAATTTCGAGTCACAAGGTTTACAGTCTTGGCCACGATAGGAGAGTGCCGTTGAGGCCCCGAGATCAGGAAACCGAGCCGTATCGCCGTTGAAGAAATACAAGCAAACGGAATGGAGTATGATGCGCGTGGTATTGATTATTCCGATACCATGCTTGGGAGGTCTTGCTCATTGGTGGCGGTGCTCGCATTGCATCAACACCATGCCTGTCCCCGGGTATTTGCATCTTCTACGATATGAGCATTCGAGCGACGGGGCAGAGTTAACCTGACGCGCAAACAGTGACAAGCCTTGACCTTTGGATCGTCACTGGTATCTGAACTTCAAGTTCACTTGTTCATGACACTTACCGCTCCACATTGATTAAGCTGCAACACGGCCTCCGACTTAGCGCCGCCATTTCCGAGCTTTTGAAAGCGTTTATCTGTGGGTTTATCATTAGTCAATTTCGTCACAACGAGGCTTATAAGGGTGGTCGTGCACTGGAGACATCAAGAGTTGTGTCATGGCCAAATTGTCTCACACGGCTAGATACGGCGGGTCCCAATAGAGCTGCAAGGTACCATGCCCTGGAAGTCGTGCAACACTATCCATGGAGGTTTCTTGTAGACCCTTGGTGATTATGGAGAGAGATAGCGAGGCTAAGAGGCATGTGAAAGGCCAGAGTGCCTGCCAGGTCGCTCGAGATTTGCTGAGGGGCAATACTACATTGGCAGTGCGAGGGCCATACAATTCGAACAGGCCAATCTTTCTGACAACGGTTGAAGCCATAGCAAATTCATGCAAATGGTGCGGGGAACATGTGATTTCGGCGTTATCAATGATCTCACCGAAAGCCCCCTCCAACGATGTTGAAGTAGGATGGAGTTAAGTAAGGTAGGTAAAAAGGCCGAGTACTCTACTGTGCGCAGAACTATCTCATACACCAAATGGGACAGTGCACGTACGGCTCGGTCACTATCGGGTTCGGGCATGAACGGGAATAACGGAAATTGAGAGCAAACGACAGGCTCAAACACGCTGTGCTGTGCTGTCAGGCTGTGTCATGCCCCCACGATGCAACGTTCAAGTGAGGGTCCAGTTTGGGATGAAGATTTCTTAACCACAATTTTATTAGGCCCTCGGCTCTGAGTTGTGCAAGAATTCCATCGTCTTGCTGAATTACCCGCCTGGATGCCATTGGTGGTAGGTACAGCGATAAGGGACTGTTAACCTCCTTGATCGGGCCTAGTCCAGCTCTCAATGAGCCGCAGGCTTTCTGCAAGGGACGCCGGTGTCTTTGTGCATGCAAAAAGCTGGAGCCCCGCAGAGAGCTTGCCTGTTGTTGGCCAGAGATCTATCCGTTTGTAGGCCCCTGAATGCTTGAAGAGGAGCCGCCTCTCAAAAGCCAAGCCACCAGCACCTTGCTAACAAAGAACCAACCATTGAATTCTGTACCTGGATGGCTTTCATCGTGACTGACTGACTAACTAACTAACTAACGCAGCGACAACACACTAATTGCCGCACCACGTGGGGGCAGACCTTGACTGAGTGCTGTCGACTCACTCAGGCCTGCTCAGATCCGAACCGAGATGACTACCCCTTCTTGTTTTCGGGCCTTTCGCTGGCTCGGCTATGTTCAACTCAGGGCCTCGAGTCAAAGCAAAGCCCAGACTGGTAGCACTGAACATGCAATCCACTGTGAGTATCAGACAGTAGCGTTGCCTCCGGGAGGAAGGAAGAAAACTTCTGAGTTGAGGCAAGCTGCCAGAAACACCGAGTCTACCAGTAAGATCCACTAAATCTACAATAAGTCTATATTGAACCTAACCAAATCTCTTTGTAACCTATGCCGCAATTTTTTTTTTCGTTTTCTTGCCTGTCCTAGCCTTGGCCCGCTGCACCCCGAAAGCTTCAAGGTCGTGACCAAAGCGTTGCTCAAGAGGTGATGAATGATATTGCTACGTCGTTGACGCTCATCAAACATATCAGCTTCTCGGCACTGCGGCTGTGAATCTTAACCAGTTACTTGGACTCAGGGCGGGCGCAGTGGCCTCAGCCGCAAGACATGGGTGCCGCACTAGCCGCATCTCGCATGTAAACGCGTTAGGTAGTTATTAGCTGTTATCGGCCAAATCAATATGCGCATCCAATGAGCAAGATTGAAGCTGCGATATGAGTTGGGGAAATAGCCGCAAGCATTGATTAAATCGGAGATCTTGTTATGCCGCCGAGTCTAGGGCGTAGGGGTAGGGTTTGCGGGCCCGTTAAGGGCCTGCGACGAGCTGGGCAATACCGCCTCGTTATCACGACATTTTGGCTCATGAATCCGCTGGCCCTTTTGGAAACCCTCTAGTGCCTCAGGAGCTGCAATGACCTTTGTTACGGGTATCTCCACGGGTTTTTGACCGCAGCAGTTGCTGGCAAGCAACAATACTCAGCAAGCCAAAGAAGACCTTCAGCCGCTCAAGACTACAACAGTATGCAGATGCATCAGGCCACGGCGAATCTAATCTGGAAGGCATCTGAACTCCGGGCCGAAGTCGAGGATAGCTTCCATGCAGGCGGTGTTCGCCGTTCCGAATCACCGAGGGCCAGGATAAGATCTTAGATCAATCCCCCGGAATTGCCGCAATTAGGCTAGTTCACCTGGGTTTATCACCCAGCATCAGGCATTCGATTCCGGGGCGCCATCGCACAAGGGGAAGCTGGAGAAAGATGGGGCACAGAGCCTCCCAGTGCCTACCTAGGAGCTAGGGTGCTGGTTCGGGGGTCGGATTGCCTTATCTGCTCACACGAACGGGATTGAATGGTCGCTCGGGAGGTCAAACGACGAGGTGGCGTACCTGGGTCACTGACAGACCAACATGCCGTCGCAGTGGGCGGAAGCCGGGAAGCAAAGAGCAGAACATGTGCAGAGGCGGCACGGCGTTTTCAAAAGGGCATGCTTAGAGTTTCTAAGCGGGCACTGAAGCCCCTGGGGGCTCAGGATGCGTACAGTACGGGTTGCCAAAAACGACAATCTGGCTGGGGTTAGGGGATCATATCAGTCAAGTTTTGCTTATCACAGCCTGTGATTGGAACTCTGAGAGTTTGGACACCCCTGAGTATCAACAGTGTTGGCGACTAGGCCAAAACTCTGATCAGACGTGGAATCTGGGGAACATGTTGCCATCGATCCGCCGAGCCGCAGCTGCAGCCAGAAAAAAAGAATGCCTAGATTTGGACAGCCGCTATCTGGAGCCTGGAGCTATAGACTTACTTGGAAAACAGGGGAGTATTGCTATTTTACGTCGAGTTTGGAGTTTGTAATGGATCTCGACTTTATCTCGTGATGGGGGTTGATTGCGGAGATTTGTATGGGGGCGGCTCTATCTAGACCTTGGACCGGCAACTCAGGAGCGTCAGCAATGAGGAGATTATCCGGGGATGGGGATGATGGCGTATGGGGGAGGCGAATTTTGAATTAACAAGATGAGCAACCGGGGTAAACTAATCTGTTTGTCACGGACGGGCAAGTATTAACTTATGAATGTCTTAGAGCCGCGACTCGTGAGGTGTCCGCTTCTGGGGTTATCTTTGCCCATCAAATGGTCTAGCCCCAAGGGTACCGAAACATCGTACAATGCCGCCGAAGACCATCAACAACTGACGATAAGAACCTGGACAAGTGCCAAGGAGCAATCACGCACCCCCAGACGACGGCTTGAGACGGAGGAGACTGACTCTGGGGAGCGCGCTTGTCGCGGTGAATGGCCCGATTATACTGGGGCTCAGTATGAAGATAACACCACTTGAAGCGCAGCCGTTGGTGAACGAACTGGTCTCGTGTGTGTCCAGAAGATCCCAGAGTTCAGGTCTATCTACCTATGTACACTTGTACAGTAATATGCGGAAGGGGTTCTTGGGACCGATAAGCTCGGATGATGGATAACTGACTACCGTTGCATTTACCGGCTACCGACTGATAAGTTGCGTATGTATGCAATTCAACAGCCGGCAACGTTTCGTCATCACGGAACAAACATTGCTGCAACTGATATGGGAGTCAGTCATTGATTCAATTGATGAGTTTCCACGTCAAGACTTCCAAGATGAGCCTTCGTCATTCTGGTCCAGTCTTCCTTCGGTTGCGTGCTTATCATGATCAGCTGGGAGAGTGATTAGCCGGGAGAAGGTCAACCCCACAAAGACTAGGCTTTCAAACACCAAGGCTATGCGGACAAATAGCCGAGCGATATCGCAAACCAAGCCGCAGGTGTTTTGGCGCATTTTACTGCTCGGATCCTACATTTTGGGCCCAGAACAGTCTCCAATAGGTGTTGGCGGCCATGGCGGCTTTGACATTGATAGATAGCACGAGGATCATTACCTCAAATCTGGGGGGAAAAGTGTGAGTGGACTTCTGGGGTAATAGATTTGATGCTAGTCAAGACTTACACGAAAGCGTGACCCTCGTGGAGCGCAAAAGATAGTGCCGAGATGAAAATTCAATCTCAACTGAATGAGAAACCAATGGATGCCCATGAGGGTCAACAACCAGTGGAGTGGCACCTGTGAAGCATCGTGAGCTCCATATCAGGTCAAGACCCATGAGAGATAGGTGGGTGTACTGTCGACTGCGTCCCTGGGAGGTTCCACTATAGCTCAGGGCTAGCTATCGTAGCATGATCGCTAGCCTGACAGAACGGAGGAAAGGAGAAACTGGGGAGAACGCCGCAGCGTTATCTGGGTTATAGGTAGGTAGGTGTTGTAATTGGTGAGTTATGCTGTGGTATGGCATGATGAAGACATGGCCCTGGGAGTACAGGTCTGACGTTACAAACGGACGATTACGTACAATTGGTGGCTATCACGACATTGGTTACTGATTACGGAGCGAAAGAGCATGACAAAATGGCAGAAGGACACTACTGATGGGGATCGACATGCAATTTTGTCTCTTTCTCGTGCCTCACTCACGATAATCCCCAGTAGTGGATTTGTCTACGGATGCTGATATAAGTAACCCGAGGTTGATGATGTTAGGTTGACGACCCACGAGTCAATACATATCATGTCTTGTCGTAGAATACACTAAAAAACCCAGACAAAACAACAACAACAATAGAAAACACAGTCGGAGCCGCTCGATGGAATGAAGGCCAATCAGTTGAGCACGACATAGGGAGAAAGGCCTGATGCCCCACGCTCCGGGCCGGCAAAAGCGTGAGAATGTGAGAGAGCCGACGGAGAAAGCCACGGTGAAGTGGAGCGTTTGAAAACTCTCACCGTTGAGCTTCTTCGGGCATTGGCGGCCAGAAGAGCCAGAAAGGATTGGGACTATTCAAGCGGGCCAATGAGACTGGAGAAGAAGAGTCTCCACAATCACAACAGAAAAAGAGTCAAGGTGAAAAAAGCTGTCGGCGGTCGGGACGTAAAAGCCGAGGTGATCAAAGACAGAACAGACAGTCAGAGGAGAGAATCGGGGCACGCTCGGCCAAGGGGAGTGCGAAAGTATCTTGGCCAAAAACCTACATTACCTACTTTAGGAGTGACGTTAGAGTTCCCCAGTTTACCCGTCTACCTCCCCCCGGCCCGTGTCGCGCCGACAAGGTATGACTCGCTCTATTTTGCCTTTATTTCCTTCTGGGGTCGGATAACGATAGCGGGAGATCACTCTTATCGTCACACTGCGGATACAGAGCCAGGCATAATAAAAACATGGAGAGATGAACAGATAGGCCACTTGTGAGGAATACAGTCGCTCAACCTAGGTCGCATTGGGCAGAGACAGTTGGCCTTCCTCATGCAGAAACATGTATGCTGTGCTGTGCTGTCTATTTTTTCTCTCTCTCTATCTCTCTCACTGTGACTCTTCATCTTGCTCGCCCCGTTAATGCCCCCCAAGGATAAGGCCCGAAGAACGGGGCTCATGTTCCAGAGCCCCAGTTACACCTTCCATTGGAGCCTCCTGCTTCTCCCGCTGGGGTAAGAGAAGAAAAAGGTGGAGGGGCAGGCACAAAAATGCAAACCCGCAATACCTACGCCCCACGCCCCGTACTGCCTCTAATCCTTGAGATTGAATGCACCCCCTTGGAAGTAGTGGATAGACACCCCAGCCAAAGCCAAGCACTCCAAAAGCGAGCATGAAAAGAAAAAGAAAGAAAAACTAAACTAAACTGACGGAGTCCACAATGGGGCCGCCCACGGGGCCCTTCAACTAAAATCAGTGGACTTGTCCCCTGTAGCGGTAGACCGGACCCTCTAGTGACTTTCCTCTGTAGGCGCTCCCCCTTCTGTTTTACCGTTGCCTGGCCTTGTGAGCTCAGTTTTCCTCAGCAGGTATCCTCAGCAGGCACATACAAGCCACCGTGGTGCCCTCGGACGTGGGGTGAACAGGGTGTGTGTGATTTGGAAGGGGGTGTCCTCGCTGGCCCTTCCCGTCCCTCGTTCCCTCTCTTTCCCCTCCACCCTCGCTCCATTCGCGCCTCCCTCTCTGCTTGTCGACGTCGCAGTGCAGTGCATGCTTCTAGTGCCGAGCCCGGCATCTTTTATAACCTTCCAATCCCCCCATCCCCTCCCTCCTCCAGATTTTCGTCCTTTCCAAATATCTGCATTCGATCTTCCAGCTTCCCCGGAACTTGATTCCTCCACCAACTCGTATCAACTTACGAGATCTTAATCGAAGGATACTTTCATTCAGTACCAGTCCGAACAACATCTACCACAACCACAGCAACCATCACAACCTGAACGCTACATACCCGTTCACACCCAACGATACACCATTATTATCTCGACGACACTGGAGCTATTCCACCATCTCAGTCAACCTCAATAACAGTTACTTTGTTGAGAGTTGGGTCTTCCAGACGTCTATCACATGCAACGAGCACAGTCGGCCGTGGATTTTTCCAATCTACTTAACCCCACAGTCCCGGCTGATAAGGAATCCGAAAAACCCCATCAGGGCGACGTCGAGATGGCTACAGCAGCAGTTACCGTCATTAAACCCAATGGCCCCCTTCCGGGTGTCCAGAACTCGGAGAACTCGAATGAGTTGCCCCGACCTTACAAGTGCCCTCTCTGCGATAAGGCCTTCCACCGCCTTGAGCATCAGACTCGACACATCCGCACTCACACTGGAGAAAAGCCTCACGCCTGCCAGTTCCCTGGCTGCAGCAAGAAGTTCTCTCGATCTGATGAGCTCACACGCCACTCTCGCATTCACAACAACCCCAACTCGAGGCGAGGTAACAAGGCGACCCAAGCACACCAGCAGCAGCAGCACCAAATGCATCAGCAGCAGGGCCTTCCGCCTCACATGATGCCTGATGGAATGATGGCGCCGCCTCCCGCGCCCAAGACCATCCGCTCCGCCCCTGGCTCTGCACTGGCTTCACCTAATGTGTCTCCCCCCCACTCCTACTCTACCTTTGCTCTGCCTGTTTCTGCGGTTCACTACAATCGCAGCGGTGACATTTCCATGCTGGCCAAGGCTGCTACTCAGGTTGAGCGTGAGACTCTGACTGCTCCTCCTCACCACAGCAATAACCACCGTCATCACCCTTACTTTGGTCACGGAATGCATAGCTCTCGAGGCCATCTGCCTACGCTTTCTTCCTACCACATGGGCCGCTCTCACTCAAACGAGGACCCCAGCGATGACCACTACTCTGGCGCTATGCGACATGCTAAGCGATCAAGGCCCAACTCCCCCAACTCTACAGCTCCCTCTTCACCAACATTTTCTCACGACTCTCTGTCACCCACTCCCGACCACACCCCTATCGCTACTCCTGCTCACTCTCCTCGTCTGCGACCTTTCTCTACTGGTTATGAGCTGCCAAGTCTCCGAAATTTGTCTCTCCAGCACAATACGACGCCTGCTCTGGCCCCTATGGAGCCTCATCTCGAGCAGAATCAGTTCCAGCAGGGATCTGCCCCCACTACCCAGTCTCGTCCTACTGGGATGTCTTTGACGGACATCATCAGCCGGCCCGACGGATCTCAGCGAAAGCTCCCTGTTCCTCAGGTTCCGAAGGTGGCTGTCCAGGATCTACTTTCTGACAATGGCTTCAGCCACAGCGGCAGGAGCTCAGGAACCAGCAGTTTGGCCGGCGGCGATCTCATGGATCGAATGTAGGACACGACATGGCATCGCAACTCGCACGACTTGATGACGACTATGGGTTATAGAGGAATAGAAAGGAATGGCGTTTATGGTTTACAACATGGCATTCGAATTACATCATCTCAAGGATTGAGCACTCGGCGAGGATATGGGCGGCATTTGTGAAATGAAAGAAAGCATTTTTTGTTCAAAGGGCGAGTGGACTACGGTAACGACACCGAGTCCGGCCCATGTTTTGGAGGCGGCGGAAACTAGAATTCGAATTGCGGAGCACTTGGATTTTTTTTTTAACCCTCGGGCTTGCCTCGGGGGACGTCGGAGGCTATCACTGCCCCGTCGGAAAAGCAGTTCTGTTTGATATCCACGGATTGTGTTCTCTTTACTTCTTGTTATGAAAGAAACTTCACTCCTGTTACAATTTCAATCAAAAATATCATGTCAAATGTTTAATGTTCATGTCACCTCATTTTTCCCCTTTTGATGTGCGGGATCACTCAACTGTGAAGAGGGCCTTGATGGGACTTGGTAATGGGTCGACTAGGGTCTGTCACACTCAGGTAAGCCTCAGCTCAGCTTTGTCAAGCTTGCGCTGGAGGCTAACAGGACTGGGTTGCCAGTGGCTCCTTGGAAGACTATGAAACTAATACTTGCATTATTCACGGCGATAGATAGATACCTAGACCAAAAATGCAGCGATGTTATTCAACAAAAGCCTACGGTTGCAATGCTCACAGAGCTTGTTACCCACCACTTGAAAACGAAGTAACCTGCCTGGCTGATCTGGAATGCCAGCGATGAACTCATCGTGTTGTAAACCTGCTGGCCGGATGGCTTATGTCAGGATCATCGCGTGTAACTGATGGCCATTTCAATTCATGGAGGGGTGGCTATCTATTAGGGAAGTCAAAGGATCAATGCTGAATACCTTACGTCGAGACATCCTTGGATGACGCTATCTCCGTTGCAGAAGGTTTAACCACGATCGAGGAGGGGGGATCTACTTATGTAGAGACAGAAACAAGTCTCCCAGAGCGGAACCGCAGAATCGGAAGGGCCAATAGCACCTATTTTTAACCTCTATTCCTCTCTCTGTCTGGGGGGAGAGAGTTATTTACTAAGCAGGGCAAGTTTTGGTTTAGAATTTGGCTTGTCTTGGGGGCCAAGCCAAGCCCAGCTCGGCGTTGGTACCCCTTTTTTAGATAAACCAGATCAGACAGATCTAAGGATGCCGTCATGACGGGGAGTTTGACGACAGCTGCTGACGGGGTAGGCATATCTGGAAGGTTGATCTGTCCAGAGATTCGGAAGAGGAATGCTCAGATACATCATAGCAGATGTCCTACTACTGTACTCCTGTTTTCTTTGTTTCTTTCGGACACATCCTCTGGATCTATGCACATTCGATCAAAATGGCTGACGGGCAGAACTGCCACAATCTGATCTGCCGCATTCCCCCACCATGGATGTGCACCATCACACCACACCCCATCCAAACCTGGGTGTCCAACCCCAACCTAGCCCCTGTGTGTCAGCGCCCCGATGGTGAAATTCTCAGATGGTGGAGGCCATTACATGGGAAACAAGCAAAACTCCCAAGTGATATAATGCTGTACCGGTATTGGTAGACGCACTCACTCTTATTGTTGTCTCTTCTCGCTTTTGTTATCTACCCATGCACATCCACCAGAGAATAAACCTTTTCGGCTTATGATATGGGCCTCCCTCCCGGCTATTCACCTTTTCAGGGCGCAACAAGTGCCCCTCAGCGGCCGCGCCAGATGAGGAGACCTTTCAGTTTCGGGGTGCAGGACCGCTGGGCTGAGAGTCTATCGGAAAGATCGAAGCCACAAATGCCCTCGGCCTGTCTTTGTTGATAAGGCCATGTATAAGGTCCTCGACGAGTGAATGCGGGCTTCTTGAACTCTCCCGTGGGGTGTGCGAGTGTTGGTGGTGACACCAAAGAGCAAAAAGGTGAGAGGACAGAACATTTCAACCTCATCCATCATTCCGCCAGCAAGAAATTGCAATTCGGTCAGTCTTCCGGGTGGCACGCCTCAACTTGGCATCAATTCACCCATCGCATCACGTCAGCCCATGAGGGTTCAAGCCTTCCAGGCAACCTCTTAGGGTTTCCCCTGATAGATACGGGTACACTGGTGACTGGCTCACACTGATAAGTCATACGTGGTCCTGAGACTGTTTCTGAGAGGTAGGACACTGGGCTTAGGATATGCGTCCTCCAGATACCAAGACACTGTCTTTGCTCAGCCCGGCCAAACTCAGGGGTGCAGCTATTTTGATTTGGTACAGCAAAGTGACAAAGTATCATTGGATGTCTGATGATTTCTTGCGCGCATACTGTCGGTGTACAAAGTATGGCGAAACTGTCTCTAATCAAGCCTAATAATGTTCTGAGCTAAGCATCCCCTTGTTCACGGTCATCCCCGTGTAATTGTTGGGAGGATTAAAATTCAACATGTGAAGTTCAAAAACAGCCATTTGCTGGCTGGCCCAGCTATCTCGGACCGGGATGGTCGGTGAAGGGGCATTGCCCCGGGGCGATACGCGGCCATGTACCACACCTACGGAGCACAATGGCCTCGAATGGCAGATGCACACCAGTGAAGTGTCTGGCAAGTGGGGGATTTTCTCAATGTGGCCGTCTTTCGTGGGCTGAGTGGTTCAACAACCCCTGACCACGATAAGCACCAAGTTGAGGGAAACAGTCGGTTTGATTAGAGCAGTCGACTCACGGCAACACAAGTCCGGCACAGAAATGTAAGGCAACTTCACCGCTACAAACCAAGAACGAATGAGAGCTGTGCCAGAAATCGGATGCAAGCGTGAAATGGTGTGTAGCAGAAAGCGTGCGAACCAAGAAGAAACACCAATTTTGACAAGTTTTCCGAATCTGGGCTGGAGTCAAGGACGAATTTGTCAGTTGAAATTCTGGGGATAGGTGGTGTGTGCGCTTCTCCCCCAAACTTTCGAGATGCAGGTGTGTGCCAACTTTAGCTCTGGGCTTGTTTTCAATGTACCGTTTTTGCTTCTTGGAGGGTGGTATTCGCGGGGTCAGGCAGCCTGACCACGTCCAGTGAAAACTGGGGTTGGAATGGACGCTTTTGGCTGGCCGATAGGCGATGCCAACCTCACGTCGACGACGTCAAGTAACTGGCGATCATTTTTCACTTCTGCTTAAACATGACTCCTGTTATCGCTCCAGGCGGCTGGAAGGCGCAAGGCACGCACACATGCGCTGGCGATCGCGATTTCGGGCCGTTATCAAGCGACGATGATGTCTTATCTTGGGAAAGGGGCCCAAATCAGGGCAAGACCAAGATCAGTCTCAGTCAGAATCTTGACTCAGGGGTCTCTGATTCTCATGTTGAATCTGCTGGTCATCAAGTCTAGGTAGCAGAAGCCCAGTTGAACAGGATAGGTAGCAGAACTTCTGTTGGACTTGTCCCACGCTCCAACATGAAAGTAGTGGTGCCAGTGCCCAGCCAGTTCACCGTCCACAGCTAGGGGCTTAATATCAGCCGGGCAATGCATGTGGCCAGTTGTAACGTGGAAGGGATGGTGTTGTGATTTGAAAAACGTGATCTCAATTCTGAATCGCAGGATCGTTCAGTCATGTCCGGGTCATTGGAGCGGTAGAGCTCGTCCCGGGCCGGAGTTTGCGTGGGATGGTCGTGTAACGCATAATTGCTTCTTTCAAAGCTAACATGGGGTATGGCGCTGAAGTTCCTGGATTTGAGCTAACCCGCCTAAACTCAAACGAGGAATTTTGGCCATTTCTTCTGAAGGGGTTTCTTTGCGTTGTGTTCGTAAAATGGCTGGCTGATCAGAGACCTATTGCCTAATTTGTGCGTGGAGTTGATTCTGAAGATTCTGAATTGCATCAGGATCGTCCCTCGTGCTGCGCGTGAAAGGGAGCATACTAACTATTAAGCCATCAATCACAATGGGATTGTTTGCCTGGCTCACTCGGATGTTGTGGAATGTCCATGTACTCCAAGTGTCAAGTTCATTTATTATGCAACCTCCTTGCGTCTGGATCGAGATGATGTTTAAGGAGAGTGTACTCATTGACGCGCAAGCAGAGGATGCAGACCGTTCAACAGAGGAGACCTGGATACCCAGTCATACCTTCCAACCCCGGAACACTTATGTGGAGGGAAGGTGTTTTCAGACATATACCGGCAGGTGACAAGTTCATCAGAAAGGAACGACTGTTTGTAAGGACAGTCACTTGCCCAGCATTGTAAGGTAGTTTATTATCCGATAAGGTACGCCCACTTGGACGATGTTAGTTCATTGAAATGGCAAGAACTGACGTCGACATAGGCTTCCGACTTCCTAGTACCCGCATCATGTTGTTGATCTTCTAGTGCAATATCTTCATTGTTCGGGCATTTCTTGATTGACTTTGAGCCTGACTCGCATTCTTTGAATTTCAGTTGGTGATGATGCAGTTAATATGGAGAAGAGAAACCCCTGGCCCGTCTAGACATACGTCAATGGACCTGTCTATTTATGTCAACCACAGACAACGTTCCATTACCCTTTGATACAGAGTACAGACAGGAACTTGCTGTAACAAACCCCAGCCCATGATGCTTCCAGAAAAGCAAACCGACAAGGAATCTCCGGGGAACTTAGAGAGCATCGCTCCTGAAATTTAGCTTGGCAACCAACGTCGATCAGCCAGTTGAACGCAAAAATGCCTTCGACAAAGAAGCACCCCAAGCGATATACGATGTATCCAGCGTATAGTTCCCCTGACACTTCCAGCGACGGGCGCTCTGCACCGGATACATACGGCATGTTTTCAAAGGCTGAGACAAGACGAGCCCAGGGAATGAGGCCTTTTGAGGCTACTCTGACGAGGTCGAGGGCTGTCACAGCCCCTGGCTCAATTGGTACTTTTGCCCTAAGAGCAAAGGTCACAAGCGGACCCTGAGGTGACGGAAGAGCCCTCGTGAGAAGATCAACTGAAAGTCTGGAGTTTTTTTTTTTTTCTTTGCCAGCATTGGCCGTTGTGTTGAGTTGTCTTGTTCCTGATGCAGCACAGCCAAGCGTTGAGCAAGCACTCAGTGGATGCTCTCCCCCACGCTCACGCCCCGCGATATGTCAGAGAAGCATGGGTCTGCATGGGGAAGAGCTCCTTACAAAGTTATAACCCTTGTCAGGGCCGCGCCGCCTGAGGGGTGTGAACAATCACATGGGGGTTTAGCCCATGATGAGCACTAACTACCAGGTTTATTCGCATCACACGGGCTTGTAGGGCAGTCTTACCGATTTTATGAATGCTTGTGGAATTGCACTATCAGTGATCATGCAAAGCTTTTTTGAAGTTCAAGTACTCAATACTGATAATGACTGGAAGTCAACTCCAGATTATACGGCCGGCTCATCATTCCAATAACGATGGTCACCCACCAGCTTGGCTCGCCTAGTCCTTTGTTCCGTGATTCAAGAATGTTTTCGTCCCGACCCAACTGACGAACCGACAATTGCAACATATCCCCTACCTGGTTGATGCTGGTCTTACAAGTGTGGGATGGCAACTATAGAGATGGGACAGGCTATGACGGAACACATCCTTGACCTCGATTGTTAGCCAAAGGTGAGGCTTAACAACTGCCTGTCGCTGCTCGAGCGACTGGATTCTAGACGCCTAGCTTGTGTCTCATCCGTTCATAGGCCTGGTCATGTTCAAGTGGTGATGCAGGAGTCCTCCATATGACTAGAGACGCGCCTATCAAGACCTAAGCTGGTTATCAACCAACCCAACAGTGAAACCCTATTTATCTTTGAGGCTCTAAAGACCCAATTGCTGATTGCACAGGCATCCGAGTCTACGTGAAAGTCGATGCGTGTTGGATTGGATAGAACGTGATAAGATGCATGGCTTCGATTCGCACCTCTACGTATTCAATGCACCGAAGGAGCTGGTTGGTCGAAGCTATCAGCAACTCCTCGAATACTATCGTGAGCTGAAGAACCCGCCATGGCCAAGGTTATCAGCAGCGTTGTAGTATGGTTGGCTTAGACAAGGTCAACATGCTTTCAAATCCCTAATGATTGTGGGGATTATGGTAGCAAGGCTCAGGGCATTCAACACGTACAATAGCAAGGAAATGACGCGTGCCGTTGAACAGCCAAACGACTCGTGGGATCGTTTCCACGGCCGCTCAGGACGATTCCGTTACTGTTACTGTACCTGAGCCTGACAAGTCGGGCCTTTTGTTGCAGGGCAGGAGCTCGAAGTGACGATGCCGGGTGTCCAGATAAAGGCATGTGAGAGAGCAATACCGGATGTTTGCTTCGAACTTATCAAGCTGGATGGTACGTGAGGATAGTGGCCATCATCAACTATCGTCTTCTGTCATGTGATGATGCTTCATGGTGCTACCAAGACTTTCAATTGTCGACGGATTTCAGAGATGAAGGCCCTGAATGGATGAAGATTGGCTGACTGATTTCAATAAACTACCGGCACTTTTCTGCCTATCCGAAGGCTTGCCTAGGCCTTGCACACCACCAAACATGAATACCACGCCACACACGCAGAGACCGGAATGTTCGGCCGTCGCAGCTGCAGTTGACAGGAGCTTGTTAAACCCGGACGAATCTTGAGAGCCTCATTCTTAGACCAACCTCTTAAGTTGATACTGTACAATATTATTGATGCGACGGTGAGAATGCAACCACCAGGTAGCCAACTAATTGTCTTCAGAGGGTATGTGAATCCCGATCCCACAGTACCTTGCACTCTCTGTTTTCGGATAAGTTCCTGGGCTATGAAAAATAGCTAAAAGTAAGCCGGATGTGATGAGGAGCAGGCTGACTCTCAGCCCAGGGTCCAAACTCCAAGACTAATAAGAGCTCTGGAGACTAAAAGGATTTACCAGTGAAGGAAAAGCACGTTTACGACAGGGATTCCCATAAAGAGCTCAATTTCCAGGGTTTGAAAGGGAAAAGAATCTTTGTTCGGGGCAACACGGATATGCCGAGCAAAGCCTCGGAAGAAATCGTGTTGAGACCAAGCCTTTAGAGCAACCTAGTGAGCTCCACATGATAACGAAACAGCTTCTTTTCATGGCGCCTAGAAAACCGTCAGTCAAGGTTCTCGTTCTAACTTAGGGGGGGCGTGCAGTTTAGATTCAGCGCCAAAGCCGCTGGACCGAGGATAGTAACTACCGGCATAGCTTTGCGGTTTGCGGGTTTGCTCTTGTTTTACTTTGACGTACTTGCACGGGCGCTCCTGAAGCAACCCTGGGTGTAGGCCGAGGTACTATATGACGGCATTCCAAAGGTGAGGCGAGAAAGGCACCAGGCTCGCAGATCCCGATCTCGGTGACTGATATAATTTTGCTTCCCCGGATTTCGACACACGCCCTGTCGATGTTCCCCAGAAAGTGCTGATGGATGTGTAACGGTGTGGATGTAAAGCAAGGCAAAGGGACCCTTGGTAGCCATGACGATGGCTTCACCAGAGAACCACTCACACTGAAAAGAAGAACTTTTCTCCAAGAGGAAGTTCCGAAAACTGAGGTCGTTTCCGATCAGCTAAGGAAATCCGCTCTAGTCAAGAACCCAGTTCTTATGACTGTACCTAGAATTCATGTGTCATTCTTACATACTTGGTAATCAAGGAAATCTGGACGTCATAAATAAACTTTTGAGATTTGAATTTCATACGTCAAGAAGTTCTAATGCGACTCCTTCGGATCTTTTGATGGTTTCTCACATGCATTGGTCGTCAGTCACATGTTCCGTGATGCTCAGGATGATGAGAGCTTGGCTAGGTATTGTGAGACGACCCTAGCGTATTAGATGGGTGTAGTCGTTTATGACAGTAATTGAAGCAATCTCAGCGGGCCTTTTGGTGTGCTCGTAGCGTTTACCGCAATTCATATGGACAAGTACTGGCGAGTATCTCATCAAAATGGTTTCTCACCCTAGGAAAAGAATAGATATGCAGAGTTTAGAATGAGTGAGTATGACCTACGCGGTCACTTGCTCACTATTCTCTTATTAGTAATGGAAGAGTTCTGATTCATCTCAATTGTCAACAGACCGTGTTATATAAAGCCATGGCAATGTTGACAAGAGTTAGATGCCAGATATGACTCTGTAACTTGCCTCAGTATAAATATTTAATGAGCGGAAGTTGGGAGCCGTCAAGAGTGTACGTAGGGTGTGTAAAAGAAGTTGAGTACTGCGGTGCTGGTTCTAGAGTACGATTCTTTCTATTCAAGACTCTTATCAACTCATGTCTCAAGTGAGACTGGGCCTTATGAAGCCGCCAGGAACCGGCTAGTTTGTAGGGTTAGAGTCGCAGCTTGTGTTGAACTGTGATCAATTAAAGTGAAGCATTCATAAAATAGAAGAATTGCGGCTAAAGTGCTGTGCTTCAGCTCAATCCTTTTGAGTGTCTCGCGGTCTTGCCATGGCGAAATGGAGCCTTCATATCAGCGCCGTTGCATGATCCCTTCAGCGAAAGACTACATAGGGTTTGTCTTATAGCCAGAAGGAATTCATCTTGATTATACATCTGACTGACTGGCTGGGCTTGGAACATTTTCGTGATATAGTCGAGTCTACAGAGGTATCCAGGGGGGCCTTTGCTTAGGGTTATGTTGTCAACTCCCCCCAAAGACTGTATTACAGGGCAAAAATGTTAGTCTGTGATATGAGGAACAGTTCTAAGCAGTTTGGTATCTATTTTCTGGGTCGGAATGCGCGCTCTGGGCGGATACATGCATATATATATATATATATATATATATGGCATCCTTCAACCCCTTGAGCCTAAGGGATGAGGTTGTGGGAAGCATATATGTTCTTGTGGTATCACCACAGCACACGGTCTATGACAGATGAATTGTAGTGAGTCTAGCGTGCAAGTTATCCATATCCAGAATCTCCCAAACCGCGAAGATTGCAGCGAGATCGGCCACCAGATATCAATCGTTTGGGCTGAGGCCAGGGCAACTGAGGCAGACAGGAATACATGCCAGACCTATATACACCTCGGAGGTCCTTCACCTATTAATATACGAGACAGAGCAGAGTATGTATGAAGATGGAATGAGATACTTTAATAACCTATACATATATATGACCGCTAAGTGTGAAGAGGTACAATGGTGCTTAATATCCAGGATCCAGGTAGTTACAATGGGGAGGCTCTCATGCTCCTCAGGACCAGTTTACAAATGATAAGAATCTCAACCCGGAGTTATAATGTCGATGCAACTGGCAGTTTGAGGTATCGATTGTGAGTCCAGTGTAGACCACAAGGCTGAGAGTGAGTTCAGATGCCTTTGGGTCTTGAAGATGGCATGGCGGGCTTAGTTCGTGGAAGTGAATGGCAAACTTACACGAGCAGAATAAGGCGTAATAACTATTCCTTCTTTCCATTGTTTGTCATTGTTTAATGTATACGAGGAACTGTTATCATAAAACGAGCATCAACAAATACAGGCTTGCCCGTCAACGGCTCCGCGATGAATGTACATAACAACACACAAAGCTTAGAACCGACTATGATTACAAAGGTCGCCTAGTCGAGCCGGCTTCCAGGATATGATACAAGACTCAGAGTTCCTTTGCACACCAACCCAGTCCAGAATGGTTGCAGGGTAAGAGTTCAGACTTCGTAAGTCGTTGAACATCCAAGGATATAACAATTACCACTTCACTCCAAAGAAGCTGAGTTTCTTGCCACCCTTGGAAGATGTTGTATCCTCTTGTTCGAGGTAAATTCTGTCGTGACCTTTGATGTCGACAAAGAGATATTTGTACTCAAAGTCACTGTGGCCGCGGTATTTGACCATATGAAGCCGTGCAATACCGTGATTCTTTGGTCCATCAACCTAAAGCTGTCAATGTTTCTGGTCTACCGGCAACCGTATTTGACGTACATAGAAATGCATCATTATATGCTGGTCTCCACGAGCATCTGTCGTTTCCGTAGATCTAGCCCGGTCAGCAATTTGACCTGTTTACAAATGGCAATTAAGCTTACGCAACAGGACGTGCCCTCCTCCACTTGTTGAATGTCTCGTCTCCATGTGCTGTAATCTTCTTGGAGTCGCCCATGAGTTCGACTATACGAGGGTCACGTTTGATCTTGTCGACTGCGCGGTTGAAGTTGGAGATCTTGCTATCGGGGGAAAAGATGTCCGTCCATAGGAAATACGTTACACCACCCTAAAGAAGTATAGTGTTCGTCAATGCCACTTGTATGTGCTGATGCAAAAGCCACTTACAGTGAGGACAAGACCAACGAGGATCATGCCAAAGTTGAAGCTCTGCTGCGTCGCTCTCGCCGCCTTCTCTCCCACCGAAAGCTCTGTCCAAGGCACATGTCCATTATCGTTGAACGGTGTAACTGCTCTTCGCTTCGATTTGGAGCTCTGAGGCGCTGCTCCTAAGCCTTGTTGTGTCGCATAGTATCTCGAGACATGGAAAGGTCGAAGCGTTGATGGGATGCCCCGGAATGCTATTGATCCGGTCGCGATGAGATTTGTGGTCGTCGGTTTCATCCTGGCGATTCGACAATAGCCATTGTACAGGGGCAATTGCCTTGATCAATTGATTGCGAGTCAGCTAGAATGGGTAATCGAGCTGTTTTAACAAGCTCAATTAGAAGCTCAAGTTGCAGGCAGCGTTGTTGCGGCTCCACCGCCGGGCAGAATTCGAGGTGGGGTTACCAGTCGTGGCCAAAACAGGACTAGCGTCCGTCGATATGCCACCTTATCGACAACTGCCCTTGACTACACTTCTCCTTAATTCTCGACTCTTGTCTTGTCCTGTCTTGTCTTAGCAATACGAGATACCCCCCAATCCAATTCTGTCCTCTCTTTGACACGTCGCAAATACGCTAGGATATAACTCCTCTTTTCGCGGTGACGAGACCTCTTCTGTTGCTTGCCTTTCTGTGTCACCTCTATACTCCCGCCTTATTACGGCCTAATAGTCAAGATGAGCGCCCTTGCTTCCAAGCAGCAGTCGCTCAAGATCTTTGAGAAGTTAAAGACTAAGCCTGCGAACAAGGCATGTACCTATTAGTCATTCCTGCGCATTCAGGAGAAACGTTAGCTGACCAATGCGCCTACTATCAGATCTGCTTCGACTGCGGCCAAAAGAACCCGACATGGACATCCGTCCCCTTTGGCATTTACCTCTGCCTTGACTGCTCCTCCAACCACCGAAACCTTGGTGTCCATATCTCATTTGTGCGATCAACGAATCTCGACCGTACGTAGACTCCAGCACATTCACTTCCCTTACATAATTGACTTCAGTGCTGACGAGTTGGAACAGAGTGGCAATGGGACCAGCTCCGAGTTATGAAGGTTGGCGGTAACGAGTCTGCCACCAAGTTCTTCCAGCAAAATGGCGGTACTGCGGCGCTCAACAGTAAGGATCCTAAGACGAAATACCAGTCCAACGCCGCCACCAAGTACAAGGATGAGCTCAAGCGCCGCGCTGCGCGAGATGCCCAGGAGTATGTTTCTACGTCGCAAATAGTACCCCTATCTTCAGCTGACATGTGTCTAGATACCCCAACGAGGTTGTTATTACTGATGCTACCGACGACGGCGCCGCTACCCCTGCTGGTGAGCCCGACGATGACTTCTTCTCTTCTTGGGACAAGCCTGCTATCAAGCGACCTACTCCTCCTGTCTCTCGCACCGGAACCCCCCCTGTCGTCGGCCGCACTCCCTCTCCCTTCCTAAACACGGGTAACGGCAAGGATATCGCTCGTACAGCTTCGCCTCTGTCCCGATCTTCCACTGGCGACAACAAGCCTGCCAGCCGAATCACCACTTCCGCCGCTCTACGCAAGACGACCACTTCCACCGGTCCCCGAAAAGCCAACGTTCTCGGTGCTAAAAAGACTACCAAGCTGGGCGCAAAGAAGGTCACCAGCGACGTGATTGACTTTGACGAGGCGGAGCGCAAAGCTAAGGAAGAGGCTGACCGAATTGCGAAGCTCGGTTATGATCCTGATGCTGAAGAAGATCCCGCGACCAAGAACGCCTCTGGATCTGGTGCCGCCATCATCTCTCCCACGCCCGTGAGCCCCAGCCGCGGCACAAGTTCATCGCATACTCGCCAGAAGTCTGACGCTGAAGTTGAGCGACTGGGCATGGGCATGGGCCGACTGGGATTCGGACAGATTGGTGGTCCCAAGGCTGCTGCTGCCCCCAAGAAGAATGCCGGAGGCTTTGGTTCCGTTGGACCTGTCAAGGCCGCTGCTGTTGGTAAGTTTTGGAAAGAATACAATGACGTAAAACGATACTAATCCGACGGTAGATGACTCGGAGCGATATGCTCGCGACAAGTTCGGTACGCAGAAGGGTATCTCATCTGACGAGTTCTTCGGAAAGGGTGCCTATGACCCCAACTCTCAGGCCGAGGCCAAGACCAGACTCCAAGGCTTCGAGGGTGCAACCGCCATTTCATCAAATGCCTACTTCGGCCGACCAGAGGATGAGCCCGAAGAGGAATACGGCGACCTCGAGTCTGCCGCCAAGGACTTTGTGCGCAAGTTTGGTATCACAGCTGGTGACGATCTCGAGAACCTCACACAAATGGCCGGCGAAGTGTCTTCACGACTCCAGGGAGCCATTCGATCATACCTCGGGAACTAGACGAACTTTGCCCCCCATTGGTTCGAGGTTTAGGTTTAGGTGTGTGTGACTGTTTCTCAAGCTGAGGAGCGTCCTGTTGGTGAAAAGGCAGCAGATGAGAAGAACAACCAAAAGAGGCGTGCGCCTGTTCGATTATCACTATCGAGCGAGAATCGACGCGCGGAGAAGATGCTCTTTGGCATGAATCTGGGGTCGGGATGCTTTTTGGAGCTGGCGTACATGTGTGAAGTCAATGTTGACTGCTTGGTTACTCGAAGTATGAAATAGATTTGATGTTTTCCTAGTTTATGAAATCAAAAACGTATCATTTTGGTTCATTTTGGTATTTCATACACCGAAGAGAGTAGAGTGACCTTTACAAGGACAGATAGATATCTTTTCAAGGAGACCTTATGAGGAACGCTACACCGATTGAATTGAGGCTGTTAATGGTAAATCCAAGCAAACTATGCTCGTAGTCTACAAATATACTAAAAAATCAAGGATAAATGACAAGACATGGTATCTTATAGGTTCTTTACAGCTTGGCAATCATCTTGTTGCCCCTTTGCAACCAGGCAACAGCGTCGTCTACAAACTCATCCACGACAGCCTTGGCAGGCTTCTGCTCGTTGACAACAGCAGCGCACTTGCCCATGAGGTAAGGTCGGTACTTGTCCAACAAATCCTCATCGTCGTCGCTATCGTTATCACTAGCAGCCTCGGCGAGCTTGTCGAGATCAGCCTCGTAGGGGATAACTCCCTTGGCTACAAGCTCCTTGATCTCGGCCTGACGGTTGACCTCCCAGTCATTGATGTAGTCGTTGTTACGGACACGCATGGGACGGCCAGTCCAGATGATGGTGCGGATGTTGTCGTCGTGGCCAGATGTGCGGACGGCCTCCTTGTGAGCCTTGGGGGCACCAGCCTCATCAGTGAGGATGAATCGGGTTCCGACCCAGACAGCGCCAGCGCCCATCATGAGCGCAGCAGCGAGGAGCTGACCGTTGTGAATACCACCAGCAGCGATGACCTGGACGGGGCCGCCGGTGAGAGGAGACTTGTGCTTCTTGCAGATGTCGACAACAGCGGGGATGAGGACGGTTGTGGGGATGTCACCAGTGTGGCCACCACCCTCGCCACCCTGAGCACAAATGATATCGACGCCGAGGTCAAGACACTTCTGGACGTGCTTGACGTGACCGACCATGTTCATGTAAACAATGCCATTGGCGTGGAGCTTGTCGACGACAGCCTTGGGGGGGACACCGACGGCAGAGACGAAGAGCTTGGCGCCCTCCTCGATGATAATGTCGACGAGCTCGTTGAGCTTACCCTTGGTGTAATCGTAGCTGCGGAGTGTCATATGTCAGCGCTTTGTTCGTCACTGGTGAGATCTGCATGTGATCGCAAAATCTCAAGGCCGAGGGCCACGAATCCGCGGTGCCCGGACTTACTTAGTCTTGCGAGCGCTGCCGCCGACCTGGGGGAGAAGCAGATCAACACCGAAGGGAGCGTTCTTGTCGTTGAGGTAGCTCTTGAGCTCAGCGATCTGCTCGCGCAGCATGTCAGGAGTGTATCCGACACCACCAATGACACCGAGACCACCAGCGTTGGAGACAGCGGCAGCGAGCTTAGGGCCGGCGGCAACGTTCATGCCCGCGAGGAGGACGGGGTGTTGGATCTTGAAAAGATCGGTGATAGGGGTTCGGAGCTTCTCTGTGAGGGAGCATGTTAGCGATCGCTGAGGGATCTGGAGATTGCGCTGATGACGTACGTGGTGAGGCCATGTTGTCTGGTTGTCTTTGTCTATCGTGTCGCGCCTGACTTGTTGCTTCTTCTGGTGGTGGGATCAAGAACAAGATTGATTGATGGAGAAAAGGAGGAATCGAGAGATGGAGAAGAAATCCGGGGTATAAAAAGAATCAGCAGATAGAGAGGGGGTTTCGCAGGGAAAGAGGTTAGAAGCACGGCTCGCGATGGCAGGAACTACCTAGGAAGGAGGTAACGAGGGACCACATGCCGAGGTCTACCTTAGTCTCTAGGTAGAGTGTCGTCTCAGCCTGAGCAGGAAGAGTGTGGAGTAGGAGCGATTACCGCATTGGGGATAGTGTCACTTTGAATCCGGGGAAGATACCTCGGGACGAAAGAGGAGAAGCTGTTAACAATTTTTGAAATGGAGTGAGAATGGCCTGACTCGACTGTTACTGTTAGCGACGGAACCCGGTATAACCGAAGCACCTGCTAAAATGATTGTGCTGTTCTTTTCGTTCTCTCAAAGAATCGAACCTACCCAAAATGGCAAACTTAGTAATCCCCATGTTCAACGTCTCTGACATGTGCTCGGTGCTAACGGCAGAAACAGTCAGCAAAGACCAGACCAGACCAGACCAGACCCAAGATTCAAAAGACCCCGTGACATGAATCGTAACGACCACCTCACATGCATCGCATTCCCCGTACAGTCAGCTCGGAAATGCAGGAGCTCAACCGCGTAGCCCTATGCCGCTCTCGTCAGCTTATTGTCTCCTCCAAAAAGTATCGCAACATCCGCTACAGCCTCATACACAGCCTTTCAGAATTCAAGAGCTGTTAGCACCGTTGAAGACACTATCCCCACCCCTAGTGTCTCGTTAACGCAAATTTTCTCGGCTTCAATCCTCCGAACTCACTCAACAACATGCTCTGAATCGTCAGTCATGTAGCTAAAGCAGCACCGCTCACCATGAGACAACCTCTTCTCCCATCGCGATTTCTTATCCAGAGCCTCAGAAGCAACGGCCACAATGCTTCTCCCGGCTCTGTCCTGGCTTTCGCCCCGGTATTGCGATGTTTGTTGACGTCAACAAGGCCTCACCAGCGATATTATGCCCACCATGCGTGCCTCCGTCCTCTTGTAAGGTGCAACATGCCTGATATTAAGCGCAATGCCTGTGGATGTGCTCGCACAAGTGGAGGTGGCTGTGGGAGCAGCGGACCGCAAAAGAAGACGGCATATATCGCTCTTGGGAGCAATATGGGAGACAGAGTTGCTGAGATTGAGCGGGCATGCAACGAGATGGACCGCCGAGGAATCAAGGTCAAGAGGACCAGTAGCCTCTGGGAGACAGAGCCCATGTATGTTACCGACCAGGATCGCTTTATCAACGGCGCTTGTGAGGTATGTATATCAAAAAAGCGCCCGTTCGCGTTCCCGCGCTGACGAATCTACTAGGTCGAGACAGAACTTGACCCTATAGCCCTTCTAGACCAACTGCAAGCCATTGAGAATGACATGGGGCGAAAGAAGGTCATCGACAAGGGTCCGCGTAACATTGATTTGGACATACTTTTGTATGGCGACGAAAAGGTTGACCACGAGCGGCTCAAGGTTCCCCATATCGGCATATTGGAGCGAGAGTTTGTTCTCAGACCCCTGGTCGAGTACGTTGCACAGAAAAACACAATCGAAGTATTCTAACGGCAAATTGCAGACTCATTCCGGCAAAATCATTGGATCCGACGAAACCGTGGAAGCTCATACAGGATAATCTAAATGAGCTGCCCCTTGGCGAGCCATTGTCTTCCATGACACCGCTTTCTTCGACGGCAGGTTCTTTGACGCCTCTTGCTGCAAAGCGGAAGACCCATGTCATGGGCATTCTCAACTTGACGCCGGATTCGTTTTCAGATGGTGGCTTTCACGATCGAGATAACCTCGCTCAGACCATTATGAATATGGTCAAGAACGGAACTTCGATTATCGACGTTGGCGGCCAGTCAACTGCCCCTGGCCGACCAGAAGTATCAGCCGAGGAGGAAGCATCCCGCGTTGTGCCTGCTGTTCAGCTGATTCGATCGATTCCTGAAGCTCGTGATGTGGCTATCAGCATTGACACGTATCGTGCATCCGTTGCCGAGGAAGCCATTGCTAGCGGAGCAGATATCATCAACGATGTTTCGGCTGGTCTGCTGGACCCAGATATGCTTTCTACCGTCGGCCGTCTTGAGAAAACGATATGTCTGATGCATATGCGCGGGACACCGCAGACCATGACAAAGTTGACCTCGTATCCAGATGGGCTTATTCCCACAATAGCATCAGAGCTTCTCGAGCGCGTAGCAGCGGCCGAGGCAGCGGGTATCCGGCGGTGGCGCATGATTCTGGACCCGGGTATCGGCTTCGCCAAGACGGGAGAGCAGAACCTCGAGATTCTTCGACGGCTGGAGGAGCTGCGATACTGGCCGGGGCTTCAGGGCCTGCCGTGGCTCGTTGGATCGAGCCGGAAGACTTTTGTCGGCAAGATCACGGGAGTCACGGAGCCGAAGCAACGGACGTGGGGCACGGCGGCGACGGTGGCAGCGGCGGTTCAGGGCGGTGCGGACATAGTGAGGGTACACGACACGCAGGAGATGGGCATGGTGGCCAAGATGGCTGATGCTATCTGGAGGGTATGAGACTATGAGTACCTTGGGAAGAAAGATTGCAGCTGGTTAGATGTCTACGGTGTGTGTGTTGAATATGCATGAATATAGATGGAAGAGACAGAATGGAAATGCATATGCAGAAGGGAGGCATCTAGATTTAATCAGTGGTCAATGTCTTTTGATATCAACATTTTTGACTCTCCATTTATATTATATTATATCTTGCTTGGTTCTGATTTTTTTTTAAGTCTAAACCAAAATCACACCACATCATTATTTTTCGTTAAACTGACAGACTGACTCGTAAACCAAGAGAGGTAATGATTTTTCTCACGTTAGACTGTTCTGCCTGTCATATATCAGAATCTCGCGTCCTTGCGAGTCACACCACCCTAGACCATGTTCTGGTCCTGGTCCTGGTCCTGGTCCTGGTCCTGACCCCAGCCGATTTCAAATCCGTTGTAGGCGCTGCCCTCTCGTAGCCTAGGTACCTATATTTTCAAACCGGCGTCCGAGGAAGGCCTCATGAGTGGGGACATGGTAGCCAAGGGAGGCAGGGATGCGTCACCGGTGAAAAGACCTGCATGAGCCTCAAATCCAGGGTTGGGCGACCTTTTCTCTTGGCGTTGATTAGTAGAGACAGACAGTGAGACAAAACCAAAGAGAACGAAACCTAAGAGAGAGGGAGAGAGAGAAAAAAGTGCCTGGGGGGGAGGGGGGGCTTGTCTCACCAAATTGACATGTCCCTTTTTATTTTTATTTTTCTCTCTCTTTTCTTTTCTTTTCTTTCTTTTTTTTTGTTATAAATTGAGCATTAGCGTATCGAATGTGCCAAGCCTACGTCATCGCCGGAGACGGAAAAGAAGTTCATCTACTGAAGATTGTGTGTTGACGTTAGTATCGATCCGTATCTGTATAGTGAGTGAGTGAGTAAGGTACAGAGTAGTACGAGTACATCATAATACAAGGTCTCGGCTGAAAAGAGGGGGCAGGATTAGAATTCCTAGGTGGGATAGATAGATAATAGCGAGATCAAAAGCCGAAGAGGCGAGAGGTCGATATAAAACTTAAAAGTATCCCAAGATCTTGGTCTCAAACTCGCGACTTCGTCCTGTTCCTCGGCCTTTGGCGTTCTCTGATCCTCTCTCTGTCTCTCTCTCTGTCTGTCTGTCCGTCTAGATGCAAGGATATGATTGGTTGCGACTGAGAATCTGCATGTGTTAGATTGTAGCACAGATGTAACTCACATTTCAGCTGCTGCGTAACCCGGGGAGATGGAGGCTGCAGAAATCACCCGCCTCGGTCGACAATAGGAGGGTGTCGAGGTGTCAACAGGAGAGGCCCCGACCGGGTACTCGGTGACATGGAGGTGAGGGGTATAATGCAGTGAAAAGCAAAGTATCCGTACATGGACCTTTTTTCCCTCAATTCATTTGCTTTTTACAAGGGACTATAGCCTGTGGAATATCATATCTTGGTGTCTTGCTTTGATGCACTGCAGAGAGACAACTCCCCACTTATAGGCTATCTAGGTACTCCGTACTCTACTTACCTAGGTAGCTATGTGTTCACACATTCTCATATTGATGACTCCCACTGACGCGCATGGTAGCATCGAGGCTTGATCGATCTCTTTTACTGTAGGCATCCATCCGTACTCTCACTGAGTAGTCTGTCTGTCTGCTTGTCTACCTGGTCAATCACACCTCTTGGCCCTCTCGTAACCCCAAAGCTCACACCAATGCGAGAAATACATACATACATACATGCTTGCAGCAGGGTTCTCGATATAAGGTTCACTAACCTGATCACTTCCATCGATAGATATCTCCGGGGCCCTTGTCCACTGTGACTGTACTGTCCTGTACTGTACCCTGTCTAGGTTGTCTTGTCCCGTCTTGTTCTGTTTGATTTTCTACCAACGAGTCCGAGCCAACAATCTACCAACAATAGGCCAAAACATCTCTCTCTTCTCTACTAACCCGATAAAAACCACGCAGATTATCTCATTCGTATCTGCAGCATCTGATACAATTGTTTATCGTCATATGTAATTAAATCTCCGAGCCGCTTTGGTCTCCACTCTGCGATCCAGAACCTCACGATACATCCAATACCTAGGTACTCCGTACATACAGTATACCTTGGGTACCTTGCTTTACTTTCCTAGCGTCGATCTAATCTCAAACTCTCTCTCTCTCTCTTCAGCGGGTCGTGAGGAAAGCAGGTACAGTACATACCTAAAAGAGAGCTGATCATTTCCGCGTGACAAGCCTAATTCCATCATCTCGCATCTTGTCTCCGCCCTAAAATGACAAGAAGAGAAATAATTTGATCCAAGTATTGGATGCATGGATGTGGATGGATGGGCACTCCCGCTCTGTGCGTGCTCGGCCTGTCGCGACCCCAAAGACTCCATAGCCTCATTTCAACTATTTTTTTTTTTTTTTTTAAATCAAAACCGTTTCCGTTATATCCTCTCAATCTCCGTAGAGTAGAACTAAACTAACTGCAAAAACGTCAAGGCGTCTTCCTCTGCCTATTTGAATTAGCGGTCCGGCCCATTCCCGCCGGCGGAAAAAAAAAACGTGTTTTGTTGATTTTAGCGTCCGGAGGGTAACCTTAATCCAACTAACCTAACTTTGTAGCCTCAACCGCGCAACCTCAACCTCAGCCTCAACCTCAAACAAATAATACCCCGTATTTGTCGATACACATCCATCCATCCAATACTTGCAGTGGATGAATAGATGCTTACGCATACTGTGTAGGCCACTGATGTGATATAGCAAGGATGATGAATAGCCTAGCAGCACCCTTGCATCTAAAACAGTCGCAAAATGCATCCGCCTTTGGACTATCGTAGATACGGCCTTTCCATCTGCAACCTCGAATCGCGACTCCAGAGCCAATGTCTGAGTAACGGCAAGACTGTACTGCACTTTACTGCACTGTGATGTACTGTAATGCACTGTAGTGTAAGATCTTGGCTTGTTCCCTCTGTTGAGGCCTTGTTCATTTCCTCAAAAGGCCATTCTTGCGAGTCAATCATTACACACCAATCTCATCCATCTTTATCAATGAAAGTGTCATTATAAGGCCAGACGGAAATCAAGAGAGTGGCATCCAACCACATCTAGCTAACCCATCCACCCATTCATTCATTCATTCATTCATCCACCAACCGTGGGGCCCTGCATTCCGTCGGATTTCATTACCTAGGCACTGCACTCCACCGTGGCCGTCGCGGATGCACCAGAGGCAAACCGGGTTGTCATTGAATAGATACCCTGCTAGGACCTAATCATGCATGTGACATGACTGTGTCTTGATCCTGTTAGCCTCGTATTCTCGGCTTATCCCTCTGCCTCTGCCTCTGCCTCTGCCTCTGCCTCTGCCTCTGCCTCTGCCTCTGCCTCTGCCTCTGCCTCTGCCTCTGCCTCTGCCTCTGCCTCTGTCTCTGAGTGTCCTTGTGTGTCTCAACGCCATCCTCCCACCTGATGCTTCAGCCCCCCACCATCCATCCATCCATCGCCTTCTCCTACAAGCTAGACACTACTCATCAACTTCCCACATAGGTTTTGAAAGCCATTAGCCGGCCCATATGGCCGAACATGAAGCCAAGTATTCACAGTCAACAGGCTGCTGTGTCCTGCAACAACAAGAGGATAGCATAGGATAGGATAGGATAGGAAAGAAACGAAATGACAAGAATTACATTCAGCTAAAAAAAAAAGTGCCAAAAACAAAGTGACGAAACCATGTGCCATAAGAAGTGAAAATAAATGCACCCTGGGTATCCTCCTTTCTTCCATTCGCCCCCAAAAACAGAAAGAGAGAGAGAGAGAAAACAAGACCAGCTGATCTCACGTTTTCATGTCTGTCCTGTTGTCTCATTTTGCTGCTGCTACTGCGGCTGCCTTTGCCGCTATTGATGATGATGCTCTGCTCCTCGTACAATCTCTCTCACCATGCTGCTTTTGCTCGCACATGAAATGTCAGGTTAAACCTGGCATCTAGTTTCTCCAGCTTCTTGTCGTACACGTCGTTATGATTCGCAGCTTTTCTGCCCGCCTTTGCGTATTCAAGCCCACTCTCCTCGCCAAGTGCCAAAATGTTATCAAACGAAGGAGATCCCAGGGTTTGAACCCCAAACTCATGCAATACCATGCTTGTATTCTTGCTCCAGACTCTGCCGATATTTGTTTCGTGATTTTTACCTTTATTTTTCTTCCACTTTTAGATCACAGGCTGGACTCCGTAACGCCTTAGTATGGTCTGTGAACGCCGCCAACTTCCACACTGCAATGTTCGTAGCATCTCGTAGCAGCCAATCATGATGTCATGGTCATGTTGATGCCGGACGAAGGGATGGGATAGTACCCGCTCGAGGTCGACTTGCCCTCGAAGGGTCCCGGCGGACGATCATTAATCTGAGCTGGCGGGTGGAAGATGCTGGGCAGAGCGGCACCATCGTAGTCATGCTTGATCTTGCCACTCATGTCCATCCCGGTGGCCATGTGCGGCACAACGTTGTGATCGCGCTCTCCACGAGGGTTAAACAGCTCGATCCGGTCGCTCTGCGACTCGTACATTGGGGCCGGGTAGTACTGGTACTCTCGGGTCGTGACGATGGCCTTGGATTCCTCCTGAGGAATCATCGACTCGTGCGGTATATCGTGATGACGGACCCCATAGAGGCTGCTGCGGGCGTCGAAACCACCTGTCGCATAGCTTGGACCGCCCATCATGGGATTGTTGAAGTCGGCCATGCCGCTGACGGTGTAACCTCCCATATTGCCCGATGATCCTCCAGGTCCGCTGCTTTGGCTTCCGCGTCTGTCGTTTTGATAGTGGCCCGGCGAGCGGCCTCGGACGATCATCTTGGCCGACTTGCGTGTGGCTATCTTGACGTATTGATCACCACTGCTCTGATTAGCTACCTCGCCCCAGAGCTCGACAACCAGTTGGTAGTATTGCTGAGCAGCTCTGCGTTTCCCGTTGTTCTGGGTAGCTTGCTTGAACTGAATTCGCTCAAACGTGTGCTCTGTGGGCAACTGTTGGCTGCCAGGCTGATTGCTGAAATTGTCGGGGTAAACAGGACGATTGGGTACAACCGACTCTGAGAACATGCCCATATGGTGGTGGTGGCTTGCCTGTGGGGGCTTGTTGCTGAGCCGAATTTTTTCAGGCTTCATTATAGGCCCCTTGTCTCTCTTTGGCGTATGCTGTACCAGCTCGATGTTGTGCTGCTCATTGTCGGAGACAACTGCGGAGATAGACATGGCGAATCCAAAGATCGGAACGGGTTGTGATGAGCCACTAGCAGTGTACTGGATAGTGACGTTGGGGATGTGAGGGCTCAGAGAAAAGGAGCAGACGCAAGAGAAGTAGTTCCTGCGATAACACGTCCACTCGTTCTCCGATAAAAAGAAGCCCTTGTCAATGACACCTGAAATATCCACCTTGACAGGTGTTCCTGCGCCATCGTTGTATTGAAGGCTTCCTAGCATATGAACTGGTTGCAAGGGAGGAATGTTATTCTGAGCCGGCCTACCGCCGTACCCGTTGGAGCCCATGCTTGGAGCCGAGAAGCCCGCGTTGGGGCTTGTTGTCGGCGACAGTGGATGTCTTCCTCTTGGCTGCGTGGCAAAGGAGGGCGACCGAACAGAATGCTCTGATGGCCTCCTAAACCCTGGCGTGGCAGGACCGTACTGTTCTCGAGTACTGATCGGTGGACCAGGATGCGGGAGGCCTGGGGTGCGATGTGATGGGGGATAGGGATGTGCCATCCCCGTCGTAGATGAGTTGCTGCCGGCAGCAGTCAGTTCCTACTCTGTCTGCAATGCTCGATAGAGCTTGTCTTCGGCGTATATCATAATCGGTCCAACCCAGCTCATGTCTCTGTTTTTGCTTGCTAACACAGGAGACGAGATGGCCAGAGGAGAAGGAGAGCCAAAGGAAAAGAGACAAGGAAGTATGGGATCTAATGGGTATGGTGTGCGGTTGCGACGGAATCCTCAACCTGGGTGGTGAGGAAGAGAAGAGTGTGCGAGGGCTAAGAGGCTTAAGAATGAAGAGGAAAGAAGAGGACATACTTGGAACCCAGCCGAGAGCGGACGTCTATACCAGGGTAGAGATGATGATGGCCAGCAGCTTGAGACTGGAAAAAGGCACTTCCGTCCTGGGGGTACTGCGCGGTAGAGCTGAGAACAGGCGGATGGAATAGGTTTAAGAGCGACGAAGGTTGAGAGGGTTCTATCGTCAAAGAAGTACTGGCCTCTTGCGGGTATCTGGCGGCTCATCAGCAAGGCGACCTCAGGTTGACCAGAGAACAGCAAGAAGCAAAAGAAGTGAGTAGCGATAACGTCAGGTAGACAGGTAGGTTACGGGACGGCAGTGGCAGTTGGCAGTGGCAGCGACAACGGCAAAAGGACGCGGCTACAGAGATGCTGTATTGCCATGTCCTGGAAATACAGTGTTCCCAGTGTCACAGCTGGAGGTGCACGCCAGGTAATACTGTCGGCGGTTGGTGTGCCACAAAACCCGCCGAGCAGTTTCGAGAGGCTACAAAGACGGCCAATGCAGCAGCTCGCGGCACTGACAATGTACACCGGCACTGACACTGGCGCTGGGCGCTGACACGGGGCAGCGTGTAGTCAATGTGGAATAGGTAGGCAGATGCAGACTGCAGTGTATGTAGGCAACGTAGGCAGTGGGCGTGCAAAAGGGGAGGAGTAGACAGCAAGTAGCAGTAAGCGGAAACTCGAATAAAGTAGCAGTGTAGCCAGTGAATGGGTGGAATAGGGTTGGAAGGATACTAGGACTAGTTTCCGGGCCAGGTAGCGAATACCACACCCCGGGCGTCAATGTCAAAACCAAAAGAGCTATCCATTGCTTTGTGACAAGCCACCGAGAGAGATCCGAATTAACGGGATGCCAGCGAGCGAGCGCGCAAGTACCGTGAGAGCCTGTGAGACGCATGCACTCACTGGCCAGCTTGGGAATCTTCAGCAAGCAAATAAATGCGGCAGGGGATCGCTCCGCCGGCAACAACAGGGGATATAGGTATTATTGACGAACTCAGAGAGGGGAGGCTGGGTTTGGGATCTTGCGTAATAATTAAAGAATGGGGAATGGAATGCTTGACAGAAAATGGCTGACAGGGCTGTGCTCGCTGCCAGTTACTCCAGCTGTGATGGAACCCTGCCTGACATCGTCCCAGCTAGAGAATAGGTAGGTTGGTAGATGAGATCGAGACAAAGCAGCAATTGAATGGTTGGGTAACGTGCGAGGGGATTGCGTGAGGAAACTTCCCTCAGTTTGATGGTTTCACAAATCTAGTGGGGTTTCCCTTGAGCATGAGAGAGACAGACAATGGTCAATGTCGGGCTCATGAATGGAACTAAGACATAGTAAAAAGAAAAGAAAGGCGACAGGGGTGGTTCTGTAGCGATAGGCAAGGGGAGTTGAAGATAGTGAGTTGCTAATGAGTTAAGGGCTAAGGTAGTTATCAGCTCTTCCCAGAGCCTGACTTGAAGCCGCCACCACGGTTGAGGCCCGCCAGAACAGCAGCTGAAGAAGTGTACAGAAATGACGACCGATATGCAGGGAAGATAACAACTATTTTTTTTTTTTTTTAGAGAAATATACAATGGTGGCTTTCAGAGAGTTGTAACTCGCGAGGCCTTTGCCACCAACGACATGGGTCTCCTTAGTTTGGTTGGGCTACGGCGTCTTGGGCGAAGAATGGCCCCAGCTCCTAGCTCACAACTCGTGAACAAGGCCGAACCACTCACCACCGCGAAGTCCATGGGGGATTGTCAAGTACAACCTGACTGGTTCGACAGAAGCTATACAGAGTAGGTGCATATATACGTAGGGAGGTAAAAAAGCCACGGCCAAAAGGGGAGGGAGGCATATTAAAGTAGCCGTGCCGTAACGTAGTCCAGCACCAAAAAACAATGCATGCTGGGAATAGCAAAGGAAAAGTGCTAGCAAGACTGACCTCATCTCTCCGGTAGCCGTCGCCATATCCATGTAGCCCATGGTGGGCGTCGAAGATTCGTAGTCCTGTTTGAGAGGCTTCATGTTAGCCTTTGTCCCGATTGCAAGGCCAATCCGTGACCATATCCAGGAGATCCAATGAGACCTGTGGATATCACCGTCTCGACCATATTACAAGTCTGGCAGCGATGCGATGACGACTTGCAAACTCATTTGCTCGATCAAGCTGAGTCTCATGTTAGCCAATGACAATAGTGATGATCAAAAGGAATTTCATGAAATATCCAAGGCCATGCAAGCCTTTTGCTCCTTTTTTCATAGTTGCTGTAAGCGCTGGCTTGTTATCATCCACACGCCATACAACCACATTTGGTGGAACTCGGAAGACCAGACGTGACCTTCCTATGGACAAGATCTTCGGCTTGCTTGTCTTGGTGCACGAAACACAAACAACGCGGCAAAACATGACAAGCTGGCTCGAATGACACCGTTAAATCTTGCAGTGGACAAACATTCGTTTTAAGTTCCCCACGGCCTGTTTTGATAAAGAAGCTCCTCAAGAGATGCTTGCCTCTCAAAAGATAGCCAGCAGACATGAACGCCTTGCGGTGTGAGGCGTTTGAAAGACGCTGTGGCGGCCCGCAGATTTGAACAGCATAAAGCTAGGACAGCGGATGCAGATGTTGTTTCTCATATGCTTGAGAGGGGGGGGGGGGGACCAGATAACGAAAAGATGAAAGTTTGCACATACCATTTGACTTGCAGAGCCACAGGCGAAGCACTTGGTGTTTCGTATGTAACCTACCATTCCAAAATTACTGGCTGGCCGATCCCTCAAAGGCATAAGTGCAGAAGAGACCTCTGGATATACCTGTGACGGTACTAAATGATCTTACCTTGGGAATTTGAGAACTCATGCGCACTTTTAAGCAGACAACACAGCCTCTGTCATTCAGTGAATAACACTCTAGGCGGGATAGTTTGAAGGATCATGCACTCGACTAAAGTCTTCATAGTTAGCTTGAAGTGAATAAAGATTTATCAGAAATGACTATCTCTGCCCATTGTGTATTGCAAACTGCATACCTCGAAACAAAGGGGGTCACTTGCCTGCTTAAAGTACAACTGTTGTCAATCACCAGGGCATCGGCACCCGCGTTTTTGTTGTTTCTCGAACCTAATTCTGCATTTGTATCAGCTTCAAATTTCGTTCCATATCAAAATTGAGGCCAATCTAATCATTAAGATGTGAGTCGGAGTAATGGATAAGCAAACAGTGCCACCAGCTCGGGAGATATAGAGGTCAGTTATGAGGGCCAGCAGTTTCTATCAAAGAATGAGCCGTTGTACCCTATCGACTTCTTGATAACTCCTCGATATGTGCTGTATAGGGTTGTGTATTCATAGACTCGGGGGTGATATCCGGCAACATCATGGAATAGTCTAGTCTAGCTCAGAGGCGAGACTTTGTCAATAAGCAACGACAAAAATGCCGAGAAGAATTTAGTCCCAACTTCAAGAGCCAATATGTCGAGTGAGTTTTAAGTGATTGATAGCTTAGGGATCCTCAGTCGTATTTAGAATGAGGGTGGTAATGATATCGGGGGTTGATCATGGGCATCGGAGTCGAAAACAATAGTCGTGTCTCACCCTTGCCTTACTCAGTAGACTGAGTAAATAACTGTCGTAGTTTGTTTTCTTTCGACAAATAACTTGTTCGATATATGTTGTTCTCTTCGGTCTCGATCGGGTGATGGTATCGCTGGACAAATGGTGTCACAAAGAACAAGTGCAATGTTAAAAAGGTGAACTGCCAGAGATAACAGCTGTAGGCAAGACACAACCGCACGAGTGCAGGATCTGGCTGTCTATATACCCACGCTTCGATTTCAAGTGATGGTGGCTGACTTGGGATCGTACAGGAATGAACTGAGAACTAAGAATCGAGAGGCTCTAGGGGGTGATTATGAGAACATGTAGCACAGGACTGAGTGAGAAGAAGACAATGAAGGGGCTAAGTCCTAAGAAGGAAGCCTGCCGAAAGTCTCGAAGAAACAACAGCAGACTCGGGGTCACCGGCTGGGGGCAGGGACTTTGAATGGGGGAAACTTGAGGTTGCGCAGAGCCTGAGACAACGGGAAGGACATGCAAGTTATGGAGAGCTTAGAAGCCCCAGCACTAATCAAATGATAGACTTCTGGGCATCTTAGAGATAGCCAAAATTGTTTCGACCATGCCATGGCGGTGTAATGGATGGCCCAACTGCAAAGGACTGGCAGCAGTGGAGATCCGCGATGTTAACGGAGCCCACGGTAACAATTAGAAGCAGGAAGCCGCGTGCAAGTGCAGGGCTATGCTGCAAATCCTCCACGATCCTCGCCATCTGGACCAAGCAAAGGTCTTGAGAGCCCTGCCTAGATTCATTCCCGATTGAGCTTACGGGCCGCGAGACGGCAGCGAATATTGACCGCCGAGAACAAGATGCATCCACCGATTCTAGTCTTGGCCAGCAGCGTCCAATTCACTGTATGCTTGTAGTTGGTTCGTCGCTCCTTGAAGGGGGGACGCAGATATCAGCCTCAGGGCATAACAAAGCGGCAGTTGTAGTCTTGATACTTCAAGTTGGGTACGGCCTTGGACGCTGCCCTGAGCCTGAAGACCATTATAATCCACTCCTGGCCCCAGTACGAGTGCGTGAATATGCAAGTACCCGGCCGTCAATGCTTCTACGATACGCCACAAGCACGACTATGATTGGGAGAGGTCCTGCTTTGACGAGAAAGACGCCATAGACGGAACACCGCAGAGCAGCCCAGGTTTGTACGGTGGAGGGACAAAAGTCAGCCACTGAGATCGTAGTGCCTGATTGCTGGGCAGACTTGTCTATGATACGAAGTCGAGATACGTCGAAACCCCCCACCTAGAGCAGACATGGGAAAACGCAGCGGCGAGAACGGTCAGCTTGATAACAATACAATTGACGCAATGATCGACAATTAGGCCCATCTTTGTTCGGAAATTTTACACACATTCAAGTGCGGCCAGGGATACAGGCACAGTCGCCAAGCGATCAAGGCACCAACCAACCATGATTGGTATGCCACCCTCAACATTCAAGCTTTCGGTTCTTGTCAGCCCCATCCACGCACTTTGACGGCCGAGTGGCTTTCAACCCTGGCGTCGTGACATCTGACGCCTGACATACTTTGGTAGAGTAGGGCGAAGAAAGGTTGTCGGGCCCCTGTCAGATGCCCAGGCTATGTTTCAGGCTTTGAAGGCCCCAGTCGTCCTTACACAACGACACGTGAGGCCGAAGAAAGGTTTCACCTCCACGCACAGCGGATGCGGCATAACACTGCTGGGACAGCAGGATACCGAAATCTATGGGGACGACGGCCAACGACCTAGTGGTTGGGGGCTTGATGCTATGACCAGGCCAGGGCAATGCCGAAGACTCGTGTGGACCAGATCAAAATAAAGAGCCATCAAATTCACGATCAGAAGTTCCGAAGGGGGCGTTGATGATTGCGTAGATTGGTGGTGGGCCAATAAGACACCTCCGTACCCGAAGTGATGAGGAGGGGGCGGCGCAGGTCCATATCATGGTCCAGAGGCTGATTAGCTTGCCCAGAAAGGGACGCGGGAAAGCTCATTGACTAGTAGAATGACAGGCTGTAAGCCTTTGTGTTCTCCATAAAGCATCATTGTAGTGGATCTGATTTCGGTGTCGGTTCCCGTCTAGCAGTGCTTGGCCTGGTAGGTACAATGATGATGCCGATACCAATATCAGCGTAGACGCGTTCGATGTTCACATCGGACGTCTAAGAGCATACAGGGCATAATTCGTGCTTGCAATTTTGAGGGACTGTTGAAAAAGGTAACATGACATTGCTTTGTCTTCTAAAGCGTGGCTGGTCATGAGAAGGAGACCGACGGTACGAGTAAACGAAAGCATGGCAAATGACAATGAAGGTCGAATTTGAGTCGGATCGGGCCGTCCATCAAGAGTATCTTTCAGACCAACGGTTGTGGCCCGCGGTGTAATTGTTGTAGTCAAAGGGGTGGTGGAACTAAAGCCGTTGAATGAACAGCTACAGGCACCAAGCGCGCGCATTTGCAATAGCTGAGACCAGAAAGTTTGAACCGTTCGGCGTAATTCCAGTTAGATCTCTGTGGAATGTGACATATGACTATTTCCAGACTCTGAAGCCGATCAACCTTCCTTTTGCTGCCGCAGATGCTGATTGAGGCTGGTGATGGTACAATCACTTTCTCGCTGCAGCGTGATACAAAATCATGAAGCAGGAGTGCACTGTGAGTGATGCAGCGCGGGACAACTACATCGGCGGCAGTGATGGCAGTAAATCGACACCATAGGCAAAGAGGCAGGTCAGTGGTGCACCCCAAGCTACAGGAGGGTGTTGCACCAACAGGCAAGGAGGTTGAGGCTGGAGCTGCCAATAACAGCATCGGCCTCTACGTTTTGTGAGCTTGAACAGCAGACATGAGACTTTTCTCAAATGTATCTTTGGATCCAAGGGCAGTGATCCTTGAAATTTGAGGATGGAACAAATGAGCAAGGGCTGGCAGGCCTTGTGTGCACCGCATCTGAGCCAGTGCTAATTTGGGTGCAATACCAACCAGGTTGGACCCAGCCCTCTGGTCAACCCGATGCTAAGGTAGGGTAGTGTTCGTGCTTAGGTAGTCCTGATCTTGATCAGAGCTGCAATGATCATGGCGGATGAAACGTTGATTACCGCTGGGTCAAAGCTCGGATGGCAGGGTGAAAGGCCGCAAAGGGACCGTAATCTGGGTGGGAGAAATCATTAGAGGTACGTAATGAGCGCGCCATAATTGTCCTGTCTTGGTGGAAGATGCGAGCGTATTGCATCCAGGGGTGGAGGGACTGGACGCTCAAGTCCAGGTTGGCTCTTAGTGGAGGTTGAGGTCTGAGGATGGGGTTGGGGGTTGAAAGGCGGCAACAAGCGAAGTCGTCACGCACGGGGCAGTCATCCTTGACCGGTCGAGCCTTCCCCATCTCCCACATGGCCTCTTTCCCTGTCTAAGCCAAGAAAGGTTGTAATGCTATTGGCTGACACCGCGGCCATACCATGGAAATTGGAAGGCGCCGCACGATACTGTACCAACGTTAACCAGATGCCCCGCCCTTCAGCGCCCCCATAACTATTGCCTTTCGACTGCCGCTTGTTAGAGGCTAACGGTGTAGGCTCCCCGCTGGATCCACTCATGGAAGCCATCTTTATTGCACCTTCTTATGTGAGTTAATCTTAAGGTATAATCTTAAGGTACATGTGCCTCAACATCCCCTGTGAAGATCCTACGTGAGGTATGCCCTGGATGAGATTGCACATCGAATCTCACGTATCCAATGAGGGGCCTTGGTTTGGTTTCTCGATCCCGGTTGAATGGTCTGAAACTCAATACTGACAGCCTATGAAGCACTCGACCACTTAGTGCTTTGTCCTTTGCAGGTGCAGACAGACACCCAGCAGAACCGACTTCATTATCTCGTTGCCTAACGTTCTTCGAACATTCTACTCGAACCATAACATTAGCGCCAAGGTAAGGCTTTTGTTGGTTCACGACATGCACCAGTGGAGTCGTTACAAAGGTTTTATTAACCTTTTGACTCTGTTACATCAGGGACAGACTAAGAATTATAGTACAGACGGAGATTACCATCGCCTGCCTTGTTGGTAATCTCAAAGTGGACAAAGAAACCTGACAGGTAGTATAGGCGCTTCATACGGTAAAGAGGCTTCATATGACCAGAATGTACTTGTCGATGAATACTGAACAGGCATCTGTCAGTAAAGGGGGCTTACGATCCGTAGTAACACACCAACATCTCTTGAGAACAAGAACGCACGAGGTCGTTTTTGGGTCACACATAACTTAATGGATGCAGAATCAAGACAGATTCTTGGGAGGAGAGACAATGAAGCTTGCTTGACATGAGTTTCCACCTCAAAATCCGCCCTGCAGTTAAGCTATTCTACTCCTAATCGGGACAAGCCTTTGGCATGAAGAACATCTGTCTGAAAGGATTCACCCTATACCCCCCTTATGGCTTTGTAAAACTGGCGTTGGCTGGGTCAAATCCAGGCAGAGGGAACTCTATCACTTGGCTGTTGACCCTTGGCATAGGTAAGGCGCCGCTGTCTCGAGTCCAGAATGGTAATAACTGGAGAGTAATCAAAGAATTCTTAGGTGCCCTAATCCAAGAATACCTCTTCACCTAAGTGACGTTATTCCCTTTGTAAAGGGGGGTTGCTTTTCTACCCCAGACCAACAGTCTTTCTGGCTCTCTGTAAGTAGCCTGGACATGTCCAGGATCAATATCGCCACCCTCAGCTGGCTGAGCATGCCTTCTTACCGCTCATACATCAGGTCTCATTGTCAGATCTCGATATAGTTATCAATATTCATTTCATCAACACTCCTGGCATGAGGCACTGCCGGAGAATACCTGCTGGATTCTTCGGGACCGCATAGCCGTCTTTTGCTTCAAATTGGGCTGGTGAGCCAGATTTGTTCGCTTCTGGTTTCCCAATTGAGCATCTTGTCAAACCCAACAACAAGAGCTAATCTCGAATTGTATGGAGTTTAAGCAAAAAGGAGGTCTTGACCAACAAGTGGACCCTCTGCGGTGTTCCTCTGCCGGATGCTGCTCCTGGATCCGCGATGGGATCCTGATACTGAGCCTTCCGCAGTTCGAGCATGAACCGGCAGCCAAGGTCTCGTCGAAAAGGTCTTTCTGTGAGACATGGTCAAGCTTGGGAGTACAAATAAATGTTAATTTGGTAACCAATTAATCATGAACCAGGGGAAATTGCAGCATTCTGGCAAGGCAATGATGGTTTGCTTTCGTAATGTTGTGATAAAGTATTCATCGTGGGGTGCCCATCAGAATATCATAATACCTTTACAGCACCCCAGGTTGGAATGAGATGATTTCCAATCAGCATGATTCGACTGTTGCTCACCGGTCACCACTAGCAACGGGCAGCTGCCACCTTGTGAGAATACCGACAAACAATCATTTCTCTCTTTGACATGAGCATGACGGTATATTCTGTAGCATGGCCATTGATAACCCTGCCCAGGAGCATGTAACTTTGGTGGCGAAGGAAGTTGTGCAACCCTCCAGCTCCCTGGATGAAACTTGGCACGCAGCTGTCCATAGTTCGCGGCGGCGCCTTGCCGACGAACGTTCAAATGATTCAGGAACCGTTGATCCATCACATCCAGGATGGAGATCCCATCATTGACCCCAGGGGGCAACGAAGAACTGCCGGGCTTACAGTAGTAGCATCGCTTTCTGAAGCACTAGTCTCTGGGGTAAGCAAACATGGCCAAGACAAGTAGCGGTGACAGATAACTGTTTCTATGATTAGATGACCAACAGAAATTGCAGGATGATGTAGCGGCAGTTCTCAGGCTGATGCTCCAACTGCTGAGGCATGCAGGTATCCGAACAGTCTATCCAAGACCCCTGCTCCGACCTGTACACGCACATTTGAGACCCTTGACAACTACTGTATCAGATTCTTTACGAAATAATTTGACTGACATGCTCATGACTTGCATTGCATTAGCTACCTAGTAAGTAGGTAGAGACCAATAGACTAGGTAACGGATATCCTGATGCAAGATAATAATAGACCCCATTTCAAGGGTGAGTACAGTTCAGGTCAGCGATTGGTACGTTATAATAGTGTCCTCCGTATCAATCCTAGACCACACCTCAGCGCAGTCGTGTAAGTCGAGGTGAGTAGGTGGGCATCCAATCCATAGGTACCTTATGCACATCATCGCCGGCCGGTGGGGCTTTTTGTCTTGACAAGCCACGGCAATAGAGTGCAGTTATTACACGGCATTTCATCGCATATGCATTTGGTCCTGAACGATCCATGAGAGACCTGGTTTACTAAGTGCAGGCAAGCAAACAAACAGGATTATAGGCCATGCGTTATTGATCGGGCTTTGGTGGTGATTCAGGTTTACATGGATTATCGAATCCATTTCCACTGTCTTATACCGAACAAGTGAAAGTGAGGGAGGCATGGAGTGCGTGCATGGGCGTATCTTTGCTTGATATGGGCTACTTTGCTACAGCAACTCCATTGGAGGAGTTTGCCAAATGATCCATATTGGCAATCTTGTGATCCATTCGAGTTTGTCATGGTTCTGACAAATCTGCCGACATCATCTTGTCTACCTATAGTAGTATCAATATTCACCTCAACTCAGTGGATGTCTCTCTATGTACTCTAACTACAGTACCTATGGAAGTGTCCAGTGGGCACCTCAGTCATCCACTATCAGGGTAACAGGGGTCTGATGACTTTGTGGGCGCTCATCGGCAGTGGCTTGGCACCTGTGGGGACACTAAGACCAGCCTGGAACTGCCGTCATGGGCGAAAAACAGACGTAATTGTTGGTTACCTGAGGACTCATGAGGGACCCATTCATTGATGATGACTCTTTCGATCCTTCATCATTTCTCGGTCAAACTGGACTCCCACTCCTACCACTCCCTGCCTCTCTCTCTCTCTCTCTCTCTCTCTCTCTCAGAATTAGGCAGACGATGAGCGTCTATGGTACTTGCTTGACTCATCGAGGCTGATACACAGTCCTAGACAAATAGACAAATACCCTCATAGCGTCGTCGCACCTGGATTGACTGACTGATTGACTGTCTCTCTCTGTGTCTTCTCACTCTTCCAGCTCCAGCTTCAGCTTCAGAACAGCAGTAGAGAGAAGCGCACTGCTTGTCCCGGGCATGCCGAAGAAAAGGAACAACATCAAGTCCTTCAAGCCAGTCTCAACGGCTTCTCCGACTGCGTCAACATCGACGAACAATTCTGGTGAGTGCTGCAGTGCTTGCTTGCTTGCTTGCTTGCTTGCTCTTCTGTGCTGTACAATCATGCCTGTGCAGCTGGAATGACACAAGCACACACCCCTCCCCTCTGCTCTGGTCTGCTCTGGTCCCCTCTCCTCTTGATCGCCCGGCGGCCGGCCACCTCTCGGTTCGCTTCCTTTCAAACCCCCCTCCCTCTTCCCCATATCTTCTTCAAACCGCGTGGTAGCCAAAGTCTCACAAGCAATACGCAGCAGACAGGCCCTCCCGAAGCGTCAATGAGTTGCTAGCAAACCTGCGTCGTACCTCGATCAGCCCCTCCTCCACCTCGCAGTCAGCCCTGCCTGTTGCTGCTCCCAGTGTACCCCCGGCCATCAGGGAGATCCTCCAGATCCCAGACACGCCGGCCCCTGCTCCTCGCCGTCTTGCACGTCAGAGATTCGATGGCAATGGCAGGAGACTCCCTGCTGGCCCTCCTCCCCCCAGGAGTTGGGTCGCCCGTAATTCATCGGATGCTGCTCATGAGGCCTCCTCCATGAGCCAGTCGCGCTTGAAGTCAAGAGGATTGGAAAACACTTGCTTGCCGGGCACTTATCTCCCGGATCGTGGGAGTCTGATAGACATCGTGCTGCAGAAACTCGCATACGAGTGGGCTTTCCACAGAGTGTACAATCAGTACCATCTGTACTTTGTGCCCAACCATCTGAAGGCGGCTCTCATCCGCTATGTTGGAATCGCCAGTGAAGCCGGGCTGTCTTTGAGTGATTTGAAGCTCATTCTGTTGCCGCCGCCAGATACTTTTGACGAGACCGAGTTGAATAGTTTATCGGCTTCGAATCCTGAAGTAAACTACCTTGATCTTTCGGGCTCCGCATGCCGGTCAATTAAACTGAAAGAGATCAGTGACTTGTTATTCCCTGCCAGAGAAGATCAACCCACGACAGAACTACAGGAATCCTGGGACGCTTCCGACAGTAATCCAAGCCCTCCCCGAAGTTTGCTGCCCAACCTCACCCACCTTTCGCTCGCCTTGCATCCCGGACATGCCTCATCGGCATCATGGAAGCAGCTGCTTTCCCTGTCTCCTAAGCTTACCACGCTCACGCATTTGAGTCTGGCCTACTGGCCCGAACCATGCTTAACACCGAGGTCTCGCCTGGCCACCGTGTCGAGCCCGCAAGGTCGTTATGCCTATGGCGGGACGAACCTTTACTCACATTCGCTTGATCACGATTGGAGTGAGGCTTTACTTGTATTGCGCATGCTGAGTAAGAACCTCTATGCGCTCGAGTTTCTTGACCTCACAGGTTGCTGCCCTTGGTTCCCTGCACTGATGGCCGAAACTGGGCATGATTTTGTCAACTGGGCCGATCATTGGGGCAAGATCACTGAGCTTCGGCTCTATACAGGGTGGACTCCTGGCCCTGACGCAATTTCATCTGAGAGGTTGCGTTATCGAGAGGGAGTTCAAACGGCTAAGGATGTCGAAAGGCACATTAGAACCATGAGAGCAGGCAAGGGAAGATTCATTGTCGTAGAACGCGACAGCTTAGATGATATATAGACATGAAACTCATAAAAAGATGCGAATTGTCTCCCAGCATTTGTCCGTCAGTGAATTATTTTCCAGATCGATGTCCGCTTGCCCAGAGAGCTTTGAACTTGACGCCTGATGCAAGGAGACTCTTTGGTTTACCGAGCTCGACGACGCACCCCTTGTCCATCACAACAACGCGGTCAAAATCGATGATCGTATCCAGACGGTGGGTGATAAACACGACGGTGTGGTCCTTGAACTCGCTCTCGATGACGGCCTTGATGGTCTCTTCGGTCTTTTGGTCCACACTATGGCTCTGTTAGTTCCTTTAGCTCGTAGTTGCATCGTTTGCTCGACTTACCTGCTCGTTGCTTCATCCAAAAGCACGATTTTCCCGTCGTTCTTCCTCAGCACTGCCCGTGCTAGGAAGAAGAGCTGCTTCTGCCCATGGCTCAACGTGTCTTGATCAAACGAAGCATCCAAGCCCCCATGTCGTTCGATCGAATCATATAGTTCAACGAGACGAAGTGCGTCTTTGATTTCCACGTCGGAGTAGAGACCAAGCGGGTCAACGTTGTGTCGAACCGTGCCGGGGAATACGAACTGGTCTTGCGTCAGAGTGATGAGACGGCCACGGATCGTTTCTCGAGGAACGGAAGATAGAGAGATCCCATCGATAACGGTGCTGCCAGACGTAGACTCTAGTAGTCTCAGAAGAGCAAGAAATATAGATGATTTTCCACTGGGAGCAAAAGACGGTTAGAGCGAGAGAGGTATTGGGGTGAAAATACTGACCTTCCTGTGCGACCGCAAATACCTACCTTCTCACCTCCTCTGATCTCCAAACTGATTGCATCAAGAGCTTTAATAGCTTCCCCGCCTCCGTCACCGTACGATGCAGTCAAGTTGTTGATCTGTATAGCTCCTTTGTCAGGCCACTGGGCTGGGGGCTGGTGTGTCTCTCCCGGTAAGTTCTCCTCGCCAGTCTCTTCAGCGAATTGCTTGATGCGAGCTACAGCGCCAATGGATGTCTCGATAGAAGTCCAGAACTGAATAAGCAGGTTCACGGTCTCGCTTAACGAGATTAGCTGCACGAGAGATACACCCGCTAAACCTACATCGACTTGCCCACGAAGACGAACCGCGAGACTAACAAGAAGGAGAGCCAGGGCCGCGGTGGTCAGATCGAGGACGAGGACGAGCCAACGCTGGACGATCATTAGGAGATAGAAGGTCCTTTGTGAGCGATCTACGAGACTGTGGTTGGCCTGAATAACTGCATCTCTCCATCCGAAGGCTCGTATGGTTGCTAAACCGGAGAGTGTTTAGGAATTGGGTATATAGAGGGGCCTTCTCCTCAAGATCGAGCAGACGGAGCTGGCGAGAGGTACGGAGATAACTACGCTGAAGATAGAAGTAGACAGCTCCTATCAGAGGGAATGCAGCTGCTATATAGGGGTTTGAAGAGGCGAGGAGGCCGGCTTTTGCGATGGCACCGAAGAAACCTATCTTATTAGTATATTAATCCCTTGGTGAGCCGGGATCTTGGCTTACTAGCGAGAGTCACAACGAGACCAAGAGGGAGGTGGTTGTCCACCATTCCTATATCCTGCGAGAACCTCCATTTGTTAGCGTTCGATACCACTTCTGCTACATCGGCTTACCGTGTCGTGATTGACCCCAGGTCTGTTGTGGTAAAGAGAGACAAAGGTGCCCTATAGAATTAGTTGATAGTCCATTTCTACGACAATCCATCGACTTGCCTGACTACTGTAGATAATAGTCTCTTGTGCAGAGTTATTCCAGACTTTGCGGCTACCAGGACAATGACAAACCTGCTTCAGTCAGTCTCCAGTACATGCAACGAGAATCCTTATAGAGTACCATATAAGAACTGCAAACCAGATGACTGCGGTGACCTGGAGAGCGGTATAGATACCAAGGTAATAGCCCGCTTGACTGTTTCCACCTGCATTATCGTCAGTCCAGAATTTCAGCCAAATTGCTAGTGTATGTCAGTATCTCGAACAGTAAGTGGATGCCAGGTGACAAACTTGGGAAGCTTTCTAGAAAGGCCCAGATGATCTCGAGTACTATAAGGACTATCATAAAAAGACTGCCAGTGCTGCTGAAGTAGTATCGATATATCGTCGAGTCCCCACGTTGTCTGCGCATATCTTCTTCCCTGGTTTGTTGTTTTGGAGTCTCCTGTGCTTCCTTGGAGGTCTGTTCTTTGATATCGTCAGTTGTAAGCGTGGAAGATTCACCCCTATGAATCCTGTCTCTCAGTAAGGAGTGCACATGGCCATCAGTGTCTTTGAGATCAGAGAATGAACCTTGCTCGGAGATTTTCCCATTTTTGTTAAGACAAATGATATGATCAGCAGACGATAGAAAGTCAACTATAATCACGTTAGTAAGTATATTTGATAAATACTTGGACTGTTATACCCGATTGAGTAGCAAGAACAGCTGTCGTATTCCACTTCCTAAGCAAACCACGTTCGCCAAAGAGGTTCTCGAACACGGTACGGGCAGTCTGGCCATCTAGTCCACTGAAGACATCATCGAAGAGAGCAATTCGAGGCTTTGAATAGACAGCCCTGGCCAATGCCTATATAGTTAGTATAGAATCGGTTCCTCCTTTTGTCTTGACCTACAACTCGTTGCTTCTGGCCTCCACTGAGGGCCAGCCCCTTGCTGCCAATAACGGTGCTGTCACCCTGGGGAAGTTGTCTGAAGTCCTTCTCTATATCACAAGCTTTAATAACGGCCTGGTATAGAACGGGGTCGAAGTGTGAGTAGCCGATGATGTTTTCACGAATTGTCCGGTTCTGACATGTTAGCTTGGAAACGTGTATAGCTATCGGTTAGGCATACCAGGAGCCAAGGACTTTGCTCGCACCAGGCAATTCCCTTGCAATTAACTTCAATCGATCCAGTTATATAGGGGATTTCTCCAAGAAGCGCTTTCAGTAGAGTCGTTTTGCCACTCGCAACTGGGCCGAGAAGTAGGACAAGCTCATTTAGGCCTACGGTGAAGGACAGGTCTCGAAGAATGACACGATCCTCTGACCAAGAGATGTTGGCATCGGAGACTTGAATGACGACTTCTCTCATACTGGAATTTGCTGTAGATGGTAACGAGGGTTCTCTCAGTGTTTGCATCTCGATAGAGTCTCTGTTTCCTTGATCAGGTTCGTTCAACTCCACAACTGGTCCTTGTTGGCGAGAATCTCTCCGAGACTCTTGAGTTAAAAATGTTTGTATTCTTTCAAAGGCACCCAAAGCAGCACTCATGTCAAGAATTACCTCAAACATAAAGAAAAGTGGCTGTGCCAGGAGAACGATCAGGGATAGAGCGGAGAAAAGTCTAGTAGCATCAAGAGTCTTGCCAGAATTGGAGGCAACCCCTTGGAAGAGAGCAAATGCCACAACGGGAGACATGAGCAAAGGGACTTGGGCAATTGCGGACGTGACACTGCTGACGATCCTGAATGGTCTCGAGGCTTTGATCTCATCTGCTCGTAGGTTGAGGATGGTGTCAGATAGGTTTTGAGCTAGGCCTGAACATTTGATGCTCTTGATGTGTCCAATCATGGCAGAAGTGATACCTGGCCAGTATGAGTAAGTTCTGATGGATGGAAATATATCTGAACTAACCAACTCGTTTCTGTGTCTTGTCTAACCAAGAGATCTGATACTTGCGTGCCAGAGGCGAAACGAGAACTGTGGCAATGAGTGCTATGAGCGAGACTATAACGGGACCTACAGCAGCATAGCCTATGTGAGTACTCAGCAGCCAAGTAGCTATGGCAAGCTGTATGATGTTTGCCCAGAACTCGTGGATCTCTCTGGACGCCCTCACAATAACATCGACCTAGGAAACAGTCAGCCCCATACATGGTTTTGTAAAAGGGTCCCTACGTCAGAGGACATGAGCGTCACCGCCGCCGAATCGTCTGTTATCGTGATGCTCAGATCGGTGGCCTTGGAGAACACGGCAGACACCAACACTCCACGCAACAGTGCGACAGACCGAGCATTGCGATGCCAATAGAGGGCTTGTGAAAGAGCAATACCAGAGTAAACAAGACCGTAGGCTGCGATTATACCGTAACCAATGTTGATAGACTGAGAGGCAACGTCGAGAAATACCAGCAGTCGGTTGAGAATGAGTGGTTGGCATATGGTGAATGCCAGAAGCGCCAGGCGAGGAAGAACGACAGCGAGGATAGACCATCGCAGTGTCATGACGCAACATGAGATCAGTCGGTGTTTGCGAGCCGGAGCTAAGCCAGCATTTAGTACATGGACATCACAGAAGAGTTTAAAGTATAATACTATATAGCTATCTAAGAAGGCGAGGGGAATAGACAAACCTTTCTGGGTATGCCAATGCTTCCAGAATCCGTCAATTAGTCCCGCCGAGCCCATCTCCTCGTCCAACTCGAACAGATCCGTCGGTCGTAGAAGCTTTCGAAATCCCGTCAACAGCAACGGAGTCACCCACGCAAAGACGGCTCGGGCGTACAATCCGGCCGTGACTTCGGGAGAGTGGGGCCCGGAGCCGGCGACAAGACACTGAGCTTTGCTCCACCCTTCAAGAACGATGATAATCGCTTTCAGAGTAAAGGCCGCAGTGAAAACAGCTGGAATGGCCGCACCCATACGGACAAGCCAGAGGGTGCGAAGGAGGGCGACATCAAGGAGCAGAGACACGGCGAGAAACAGACTCAAGAGAGAAGATGGACGAGGAGATTTGGCATGTTCGACACGAGAGAGGACACAAGACATCAAGCTTGAGGCAAAGGATACACATGCAGCAGCAACAGAGACGCGATCTAGACGCGAATTAGAAGGGCGCGTAGCCCAGAGCACAACGAGCACGAGATGAAGCACAGCTAAGAGAGTGATCAACGCCAATTTGACAGTTCGAAGACGGTGGCCAGCGACTTTGACGGGGGCATTCCGAAGGCGAAAAAGACGAACAGGGGCGAGCATGAGAAGAAGGGCGGCTGGAGACAGCACAAGAATGGATTGTTCAAAGACGAGAGTAAAGTCGAAGCCATCGCGACATTCAGGGCCAACAAAGGGTCCGAAAGAAGCATCGACAGAAGAAGTGCACAGATTCTCAGAAGAGTTCATATTGATGGAGATAGTGAGTGAAGTTGTAAGAAGGAGAAACAAAAGAGTTGAGGGGGAAGAGAGTGATGGTTATTTATTTGGGAGATATTTATTCACCCTGGCCGTAGTTAGGTGATAAGACAGGAGAGTCAGAATTAGGAAGGTGGTTAATAATCACTACAGCGAATAAGGATAATAGGGTAAATATCAACTCGAGAATAACAACAAGTTCTCATAAGAGATAGAGATACATGCATCAAACCATAAGAGGAAGGACAAGGGAGTATGACTCAAGCATGCACCAAAATTATATAAAGTCAGTCAGAGCGCCATTTCTCTTCTAAAATTGATATTTCTTTTAATTACAGCGTGGGGAAGTGCATGTAATTGCGAGTTGAGCCAAGTCATCCGGCGTGAGTCACTCACGCACCTGTAACAGTAACACCACAAATGGTGGCACATCAACCGCACTAGAGGCGACAATTCAAGCAAACAGTCGCAACATATCGAAATGATACACTGTGCATGTAGATCCCCAAGACTCGAAGAATTTAAAAAACAAGACCAATTCATCAATATCATCAAGGCTTGTTTTCAGGGCAGCATCGACTTACAGCGATTGCATCTATAATCTTCAAATTCATTCATTAGATCGTGTACTTTTCCTGTCACTTTATTCAATTCTTCAACCTTCATCATGACATCGGCAGCCTCTGAATCTGTAGCGACTATTCTCTGCAACTCCAAACAAACGCGCTTTCAATTCACCAATCATCGCGAGGTTTGTCATCAATACTTCATCGCTCATTCTCGACCCTTACCATTGATAGCTTGACATTGATGGAGTCAACATCACCGTAACCTCAGGCGACAAACCTTCTGGCAAGGGGAAGGCAAAGTCAAAAGGCGAGGGCATTGAGATTCTCGCTGGGGCCAAGCTCCGTCTGAAGGAGGGCCAAAGATATGCTCTTGTAGGACGCAATGGAACTGGAAAGTCTAGTAAGAAAGTGCTCATGATATTGTTGTTGATGAGGTGCTAACAGTGATAACCCAGCACTACTCAAAGCCATCGCCGAGAAACTCATCCCAGGCATCCCAGAGGAGACTAGGATTGCTATTCTACAGCAAACTAGACTGACTGATCAAAAACCTGAGGAGATATCCGACACCAATAATGACGACAAAGCATCTGTGCTAGAACAAGTCATCGAAAAGGCTACAGCCAAACATGCCATCGAACAGGATATAAAGGGTACTCCATCTACCATTTTAACCCAGACCTCACCTAACTCTTTAAGCAGATCTAACAGAAGGGATAAATTCCTCTGATCCTTTTACCCCAGTCAAAGCATTGAGGCATCTCAAGCACAGAAAGCATCAAGAGCGTCTCTTCCGTCTCGATAAAGATGCTCGGCTTCGCAGTGGCGCTCGCGGTATGCAAGCTCGCAAGGCACTCACTGCTTTCGAAAAGGTCGTAGCTGAATCGAATGAACTGTAAAAATTGTCTCCCATCCTTCGTCAATATGTCTAACTCTCCATAGGCTGGAACAATCCAATGAGGATATCTCACCAGAAACTCTTCAAGCTGAGACCCAAGAGGCAGTCGATATGCTCGCCGATCTTCAACTACAGGCCGATCCAACTCGTGTATCAGAGATTGAGTCCAAGGCTAAAAAGATCCTCACCGGTCTAGGCTTTTCTGAAGCTCTTATCCAGAAACCCATCTCGAGCTTGTCTGGAGGCTGGCACATGCGTGCTTCTCTTGCTACTGCGCTGGTTCAAGAAACCGATATCCTCATCCTCGATGAGCCTACCAACTTTCTCGACCTCTTGGGAATCATCTGGCTCCAACGCTATCTTCAGAATCTAGAAGAAACAGGGAACCCACCAACCCTCATTCTCGTATCACACGATCGTGACTTCATCTCTCTTTGCACGGATCTGCTCATCCTCAAAGACAAGCAGCTTACTTACTTCCATGGCGATTTTCCCACTTACGAGGCATCGCAAAGTGAGCGCAAACAATGGCTTACCACCATGAAAGAAGCTCAGGACAAGCAAAAGGCGCATATCGAGAAGTCTATCGCCGCCAATATGAAAGCTGGCAAGGCCAACGACGATACCAACAAACTCCGTCAGGCCAAGTCTCGTCAGAAGAAGCTTGATAACCGCTGGGGGTTACAAGTCAGCGCCAGGGGTGGCCGTTTCAAGCTCAATCGGGATCTTGTTGGCTTTCACTTGACTGCGCGTGATGACATCGACATTCCACCAGAAGACCGCCCTGTCGTGGTGAATCTTCCTGAACCACCTGACCTGCGCTTCCCTGGTGCTCTGATCTCTCTCGAGAAGGTTGCGTTCCGATATTCAGCCAAGACACCACTGATTGTCCAGGACATCACTCTCTCTGTCGGCATGGGGGATCGTATTGGTATTCTTGGCCTCAACGGAGCGGGCAAGTCGACGCTCATCAAACTCCTCGTCGGTGAGACTCGACCTACATCCGGAACTCTAAGTACACATCCCCGATTGAAGTTGGCATACTACTCGCAGCATGCCGTTGAGGCACTGCAATCTCTTGGTCGTGAAGAACCAGCCCTTACAGCTCTTGCTCTTCTCACTCGCGAAGTCGAAGGCGAACTCACAGAAGGAGACCTTCGTGGTCTCTTAGGCCAACTTGGTCTTCCAGGTCGCATTGCATCTGACGTGCCCCTGTGTAAACTATCTGGAGGGCAGGTGGTGCGTTGTGAGCTTGCTCGCCTCCTGTGGCGACGACCTCATTGTCTTGTTCTTGATGAAGTCACGACTCATCTTGATTACGAGACCGTGACTGCACTGAGAGAAGCATTGAGGGATTGGGAGGGTGCAGTGATTTTGGTTAGTCACGATCGATGGTTTATGCGAGGCGTGATTGAGGGAGCGGTCGATGACGATGAGGAAACAGACGAAGATGACGACGATAAGGAAGTCATGCGAAGAAGGATCGTGTACAGGTTGAAGGGTGGCAAGATGGATACACTGGAAAATGGTGTGGATGAGTTTGAACGGCTCATGGAGAGGAGGGTCAAGAAGCTGCTTCAAGACTAGAAGAAGTTTATTTAGGTGCATGAAGAGCGTTCCTAAGTATATAGAAGATCAGGCCTACTCCCGGCTCTCTAAAACGATGGGGCTTGCCAGGATCTTGAAGAGACTGTGATCAAGCATCTTGATACTCATATTTCCACCTTCAGGTATCTCAACGATAGTCCCATCAATGCACACCTTCCGCCATCTCTCATCTTTCTCTAGAACCGAAATTTTGACTTCGTCGACTTCATCATAGCCGACCTTTTCTCCGTCAGGCCACTGCATACCAACATGACTGCCCTCATCATACGCGTTCATCATGACACTCATCGTCCGCTCACCACCGATAGGTCCGAAATGGACCAGTCTAAGCTGTGATTGCAAAGGTTTAGTGGCGGGTGAAATGGCAAACTTTCGCTCCATGTTCGATACTAGAGCTACGAGCACATAGGCATGCGACTCACGCGGAATATCCTCAAACGTAGTAGAGCCTCGACGCCGATTAGACACTTTTGCGGCATATGGATGAGATTCCTTCAGAAGCCCTTCGGCGACCATATGGAACCTCTTTGCGCCGTGGACACGATATTCAGGTGTGTCACTCTCGTGGACGAGACTTGCGTGAAAGCCGTAGCTAGCTACAATGGCTCCCTGAAGATGCGTGACTGACGTCTCCTGCTTCTGTATCTGGTTTGGATCCAGGGTTGAAGACTGTTCCTTGGATTTGTCCGTGAACTTGACGATATGCGACCCAGATGAGAATGATGCCCGGAAGACGGGAAGGTCAGCGCCAACGCCTTGGAATAATGTTCGGAGCCCGAGTACAAGTGGGTTTGGGCCAGGCTCGGTGTAAAGTGGCTTGTGGGTAGAATGGAAGAGGGCGTTTCCTGTGCCCAGAGGGAGAAGGGCAACTGTAGGTGGGTTCTCTGGCACCTGATTCCCGTCAGAGCCGTTGAGAAGATCAACGACACCACCATCTCCACTCAAAAGCACTATAGTCCTTGCTTTCAAACGCTCATCTGTAGTCCATAACTGCTTTGCATAGTCTCGGATGGTCTCTGGGCTTTCTGTGTGAATAAGACGATATGTAGATTTGCCAGAATCATCTCCTGCGATATATGTCCAAATAGGATGGAGGACGTCTTCCCAGACTTTGGAGGCTAGTCCAACACCAGACTTGATCGAGACAATAATGTCCACCTGGCTTGTGGCACCATGCTCGTTGGCAGAACCATGCTTAAGATGAGGGGGTAATCCAGCCACTGCAAGACTTCGAAGCTCAGTAGGTATTTCTCCCGTCTTCAGTATCGAGAGTTGAAATGGCATTTCCTTGTTCTCTGGATCCTCCTTGAGTATAAAGAGGACATATTGTGAGTTTGGTGCCCCGTGAACCAAGACAAGCTCATGGCGTGAAGTACTCTCGGATGTCCCGGTGTGAGACCATGTTAGATTCTCTTCAGTGACGGAAACATTTTCCACGGTTGTCACTTCGACTGAGTGAAGGTTTTTCAAAGTAGTAGACATTGCAGCAAATGATCAAGATCGAGAATAGATGGAGAGGGGGAATAGAAGAATATGTGGTATCTTTATTGTAATCAGGCGCTATTGGCCAATTATGAATACGTTCAACAGGACTCGCAGAGGCAAACAGAATGCGGCCAGGACCAGAGACAGGAACTGAAATCGCTAGGCTCGAGTATAAGCTGAGCGGTATTCGAATTGTGTTCAAAGGTGAGTTTGTGAATGATGAAGAAATCAAGTTCAAAAACCCTCGGTGAAACTCATCTCGGCCTTTGTGGGGCTGTGTTGCTGACGAAAAGATGATAGGCACGCCAGCATCGCGCAATCAATTCAAAAAATCCCACAGGATCGCCTTCTTTAACCGGTAAGACCAAGTAAATGATCAAAAGTTGTACTTTTTTTTTTTTTTCTTTTTGTCAGATTGTACATTATCATCGACGGCTCGCTTTAGCCAGAGGTCCCCAGTTTTCTCGGGGGTTCATCTGATATCGCACCAGCTTCTGCTCTCCTCGTCTTCGTGCGAGACGTGCTAGGTTCTCGTCGAATACGAGTGTCTTACGCAGTTCCGCCTCACTAAGGAGGAGCTTGCCATCGTCGTTTTGTGCATCTGCTGTATTCTCGACAGGCGCCTCTGAACTCTGCTGTTCCACGCCCTCCATCGCAGAGTCATCTTTAGCCGTTTCCCCTGTAGCCTCGGGCTTCTCTTGTCCAATGATTCCAGCGTCAGTCAGGATCTTCCATGCGGCGCTGTTTTTCTTTATACTCGATTCTTTGATTGGTGACTTCTGGCGAATCCATTCTGTTATTATCCACCAGATTGTAGACCAGGGTGCGTCAGTCTTGATACTTCCTGGTCGGCAGTGACTTCGAGCAGTGCGGTAGCCAAGATGGATCAAGGCACCTCGAACCATGTCCTCACTGGGAGTTACGCAGCTCACCACATTGGCCAAACGACTTGGAATAATGAAGAAAGGATAGTGGTCAACGGTTGCAAGTTGAGCATCCTTGGGATCGACTGGTTCCTTGACCTCAGGGCCAGGGAGATACTCTTCGAGAGCTGTTCGCAGCATACCCTCAAGTCTGGGCATCGTGCCATAGATGGAGGGGTCAGCCTCGGGGATTTGCGCCAGAAGCCTCTCAATAAACTCCTGCGAATGAATGTGACCACCATACATAGGGCCATTAATGTGCATCTTCATTCCACAGTGTTCGCAGTGTCGATCGGCTGATGGCCCTTGGGCCATAGTGTGCTTGTAAAAGGCGCCACTGCCCTTCTTGTTCGGCGCGGGCTTGCTTCTCAACATAGGCTGCGTTTCCCAAGCACCACAACCTGAGTCACAGCTGTAGACTAGCATAGTCTTGGAAGCGAGGAACTTGACCGACTGCGGGGACTTGGTCACCTTGATGAAGAATTTGGTGTAAAAGTCGATCGAGAGCGAGAGAAGAGGCTCAATTGCCAGCCCATATCTGGCAGCCGAGGTAGCAACGGCGTTCAGAACAAGTCGAAGACCAGCTTCGTGAGAGTGCATTCCCTTGATGGGAATTCCTCCATAAAGCGCAAAAGTCTTCTCGCAGTAGCTGTGACCTGCCCATACCGCACTGTCTGTGCAGGTGATACATAAGAGGCCACCGTCGTCTCTAATAGATTGCACAGCAGCGTCAAAGAATGGTGCAGCTGTACCATAAGGATCCAGGTCGATGACATCGAATTTGTTGGTCTTGCCTGGGTTTCCACCCTTGTCTCGATTGGACAAGTCGTCTGCGATGCCTCGATACATGAGCGCAAGCGCATCACCTTGCGTGACGGTAATCTTGTCCTCGAGCCCATTGTGCTTGGCGTTCATCCGGATAGACTCAGCAGCAGTGTCGGACAAATCGTTGGCCTTGACAGATGTAACAAAAGGTAATTCGTGGGCATATCGAAGCGCTCGTAGCCCAGACGCCGATAGCGCATCCAGGATACGAAATGAGGGCTTGATTTCTTTCTTGGGTTGTCGTGCTTCGGCATCGTTGGGTTTCGCAGCCTCTTCACTTGCTTGCGCTTTATCCTGTGGTGGAGGGTTCACGGCCTCGGTAGGCTTCTGGTCGTCATCGCCTCGCTTGCGCTTCTTGCTCTGCTTGTTCATCCTCGACTCGTACTGCTCCTTTCTCTTTTCTAGAGACATTTCGCCATACGTCTTGATCGCGAGGACAGAGAGATCACGGTTGTATTGCTGGATAGGATTGTAGAACACCTGCTGAACTTCCCCACGATCCTCACCGATCTTGGCACCTTGAGGCACCAAGATAGTGGCTTTTCCCTCTGTGACCGTCCTGAACTCCTTCCCCTCGACGGTCACAGTTTCGACGCTGACCTTTTCCTCCACCATTTTTGCTGTGGTCGAAAATTGGCGATGCGCAATCGTTTTGTCGCAAAGAGCTCGATAGTTGCGATTTGTGCTAAGGATCCGTGTTTTCGAAAACTGGTTTGTGAGATCCAAGATCGCTCCAGCGCCAAAGTTCGATCTTGATCTCCAGAAAACGCGAAACATAAGAATGTTGCTTCGAATGAATCTGCATGGCTGAAGAGCTTGTGGTTAACTGAAGCTAAATTTTATAAAATTCTGCCGTCTGCGATGGCTCTGGACCGTATACGGCAGGCGGTGAGAGTAGTCGTCTTTGATCCACGATCGAAACTCGACAATTGCCTATCTGAATGGTAAAAGACTATAAATATACTCGTTCCTCGGTTTCAATTTGATAGTTGATCAACTAGAAGGCTTCGATTATGTCTACATGGATCATTAGTTAACAGCTTGGTATGGTTTCATTGCTACCATATCGTAGGAAAATTTCCATCTCTACAATTATGGTAGCATGTAAAGGGCATTGAGGGTTAACATTGAAATCTCTCTCTCTCTCTCAAAAAAGAAGAGAAACCCAGTGGGATGATATGAATTTTGGGTTCAATTAGAGATAAAACACCGGTACTAGGAGGAAGAATTTCTTGATACTCCATGAACTTCGTGGCTCCTACCAATTCATGTTCTCCGAATGGCTTCAGGGTAAGTTATCTACCTATTTTTAGCAATTGTCGGCCTTGGAGAAGGATCAACAGGGAAGGTCTCCAACTCTCCACGGATCCATAGCGAGTGGAGGCATGAACCATTATTGCTCGCATCAGACCAGACCAGACCGAGAAGGTTGTCGTATACGATCAGATCATCACTTAATTCTCTCAATCTGACTGCATGACTCGGCACTTGGCTTTGGGTCAAGCGGTCAACTTGTTAGTCAAGTCCAGAAACCAATCGAAGACATCTTTTTGACAGTCAATGTCTATCGACTAACAAAAAAACTCTGCTTGAGCCTCTGTTGATCAAGGCGCAACAGCTCCGAGCTCTGCCCTAGAGGAAGCGAACTCCAAGGATCCCCCCGCCATGTATGTTGAGATGACGGGGACACTAAGACCCATGGAGATGAAAAAATTTGGGGGATGGGGGAAAATTGGGTGGCACTTCAATGACGTAGTAACTGCGTAGAAACATGCAAGTTTGCATGTGAATTTGACTCAATTGTGAGTACTCGAGTTGTTCCCAACAAACTATTGTAAGGTACAGTAAAATGCTCTTCTTTGCTGGTAAAACATTCAGAATCCAGCTTATACAGAGCCTACTGTCAATTTAAAGACCGCCAATCAATTTCCTCATAAAGAACAAGAGCCGCACACGGAAGCTCCCTTCACCCTCCCTCTTCATGCGGTGCGAAGCTTCCCCTGGAAGCTCAGAGACGTACAAAAATAGGCCAACTCCGTACAAGGCACGGCTTGCATTCGTATCCTGGTGTATCAATATCGAGAATCTCTTGAAGCTAAGCCAGGAACATCGTGGCTCGGCACCTTGTCTGCTTCAGCTTCGACGCGACTAACAAAAGCCAATTGCTCCCCCATTGGCCATGAGTGATTTGTTGTTGGCTGACAAGTTACAACTACTACCCCTCCACGTATAAGATAGTTAGAGCTGCTGCAGACTCTTGAAGCTACTGGGAACAATATCTTGGAATTAACAACCCGGCACTCCCGGACAACCAACCTGGTTCCCCGTCTTGACCGCCAAAGACGACATCCAAGGTTTGCTTTGGTCATACGAAGCTGATATGACTGTATCCAAAAGATTCGGCCAGAAGCGATGAGGGGGATGTGATAGAGTAGGATTCCGACCTATAGTGCTTTTCAATGTGCGGTAGCTCACTCAACCTGAGTGTGTAGTATGTAGGTATGTATGTACTAAGTAAGGCACTTGTTGAGCTGTCCAAATTCGGTTACATGAAAATGACTTGATCGAGAGGAGCTGTTTGCTTTTTTCTTCTTCCCTTCCCTTCTTTCTTCTTTTTGGTGTAGACGAAATATTTCTTCCTCATTCCTGCCCTCTTGTCTCTTCCTCTCACTCATGTCCTTCACCTCGTCAACCCCGAGCTCAATCTCTCACTTCTTTCCAAAAAAACACATCGTCCAATATTGGCTTCTACCTTAATTATTCCTAGACACCCTTTTCTTCTCCCTTTCAATCCTTTTTAGGCCTATGCCGTAGGCTGATTCAGGCCTGTCCCCCTCTTCCTCCCACCGCCACCTTATCTTTGGGATACTATCCCTCCTGTCGCTCGCTCAGGTCGTCGATCCCGCTCGATATCCCAGATCCCAGATCCCTGAACCGAACCGGAGAGCCCACTAAAAACCACCCAAGCAGCGTCTTCGGAGCTCACTGACTTGACTGACCACGGAGCACCCCACTAAGTTAACTTGCCTACTGCGGACGCGAACCGTTAGCTATCGATCATAGCTCCACTGCGACAGGCACGTTGCGTAGTGCAACAGCGCTTCCTTGGTTACGAGTTTCAGTGTCTGGCCGAGCTGTGCTTTTGTCGTTTCGCGGGGCACGAAGCGCCCGCTCTTCTCTTCTCTCATCATGAGTCCACCGCACACCATGACATCCAACGAGGTCTATTTGCTGCCGCTCAACGATGATGGTTCACCTCAGGTGCAAGGTGAATACATCTATCTCGCGCCCAGGTCCCACGAGCCTGTGACGGTTCGTTTTGCCATTGAGGGCACCTCGTCCATCTGTCGTCATGGCAGCCTTTGGGTCAACATCCCTGCCCAAGGTGATGAGTTTCGTCGCGATCATTTTCGCGAGTTCAAGTAAGCTTCAGCTGTTATTTTGATCCAATTGATCACTTTTGAGGCAGTTTGAAGCGTCCCAACGCTGTAGCCAGCATACGCAACTCTGTATAACTAACACAGTTGTTTTACAGACTTACACCCGATTTCAATCGAACTCTCGAAATCTCCATTCCCATTTATCAACCTGGTGCCTATGCCTTCTACACTACCTACGCTGAGCTACCTGACCTCAAGAAGGAGCTAGAAAACAGCTCTGAACAGAAGGAGAACCTCAAGAAGACTCCCCTGTACTATATCGATGTTGCGCCTAGACTTAAACTTGACGGCCGGCCATTGCCGTTGCCTGCCTTGTCAATCTTCTCCGTCATTAGCAAGTTCATGGGTAAATACCCCAATGACTGGGAGCGTCACCTTCACGGTATTAGCGATCGCGGCTACAACATGATCCATTTTACTCCTCTCCAGGTTCGCGGAGTGTCCAACTCCCCATACAGTTTGTATGACCAGCTTGGCTGGGACCCTGCTTGCTTTCCAGCAGGAGAGGAGGATGTGCAGAAGATGGTGGACAGCCTAGAACGCAACCACTCTTTGTTGAGTTTAACTGACATTGTGCTAAACCACACCGCAAACAACACGAAATGGCTCGAGGAACATCCCGAAGCAGGCTACAATTTGATTACAGCGCCCTGGCTCGAGTCCGCTTATCAACTAGACACAAGTCTCTTGGAGTTGAGCGACAACCTGGCAAAATTGGGACTACCCACTGTTGTCAAGTCTACTGATGATTTGCTACTCATTATGAATGCGATCAAGACCGAGGTCCTTGCCAAAATCAGGCTATGGGAATACTATGCGGTTGATGTGGACCGAGATGCCGACGAGGCAGTTCAAGCCTTCTCCCAAGGAAAGAAATACACCTCTGAGGACGCTTCAGATTTCGAGAAGAAGTTGGAGAGCGCCAAATCTGCATCAATCAAGGACCAAGTCGAGTTCTTCAGAGAGTTCGGTTTAACAGGCACCGACCGGATGGGTGAGCGGTTTCGAAGGCGTGTCAAGCCTGACGTAGCTGCCAGCTTTTTGGCTTCGTCCGTGGGTTCTTCCGATGAGAAAGCAGCCAGGGCCAAGATTGTCGAAATCTTGGAGATCCTCAATGTAGACTACTACAAAGAGTATGATGCTGAAGTGGATGACATTCTTCAGCAGATTTTCAACAGGATCAAGTATGTTCGACTTGATGACCACGGTCCCAAGCTTGGCGAGATCAACAAGGAGAACCCCCTGATTGAGCCTTACTTCACCCGACTCCCCAAGAATGAGACAACATCCAAGCTCAAGCCCGAAGAGATGGCTTTAGTCAACAATGGATGGGTTTGGGGCGGTAATGCGCTGGTCGACAACGCTGGCCCTGAATCCAGGGTGTACCTTCGCCGAGAGGTGATTGTCTGGGGTGACTGTGTCAAGTTACGATACGGCTCAGGCCCCGAAGACAACCCTTGGCTGTGGGAGCATATGACCAAGTATGCTCGCACACTGGCCAAATACTTTGCCGGTCTCCGTATCGATAACTGCCACTCAACTCCCATTCATGTGGCTGAGCACATTCTTGACGAGGCTCGCCGGGTGCGACCTGACTTGTATGTTGTGGCCGAATTGTTCACGGGCTCTGAAGAGATGGACTACGTTTTTGTGAAGCGTCTTGGTCTCAGCTCCCTTATTCGTGAAGCCATGCAGGCATGGAGCACGGGTGAGCTTAGCCGACTGGTTCACAGACACGGAGGTCGACCCATTGGAAGCTTTGAGGTCGATGAAGTTTCCAAGTCAGATGTTCGCACCCCATCGAGTAGCCCGGCTAGGCTCAAGAACGGCGAGACGAACGGGCATGTATCGCATTCAAGAGAGATCATTCGCATGATTAAGCCAAGCCCAGTTCATGCTCTATTCATGGACTGCACTCATGACAACGAGACACCGGCACAGAAGCGCGATGCCCGCGATACTCTTCCCAACGCTGCTCTTGTATGCATGTGCTCCAGCGCTACTGGTAGTGTTATGGGATACGATGAAATCTATCCAAAGCTTGTCGACCTCGTCAACGAGACCCGGCTCTACACATCTGCCTCGTCTGGAACGAAGCCTATTAAGATTGGGGGCGGCGAGGAGGGAATTGGCGGCGTCAAAAAGCTGCTTAACCAGATACACACTTTGATGGGCAAGGATGGATACGACGAGACTCACATCCATCACGAGGACCAGTACATTACTGTTCACCGAGTGCACCCCGAATCTCGCAAGGGTTACTTCCTCATTGCACATACAGCTTTCCCAGGCTACGGCAATGGCAACGGTGATTTTAGCCCTGTTCATCTCACTGGAACCAAAGCTCGACACCTCGGCAGTTGGATGCTTGAGGTTGACGCCGGTGAAGAGGCAACGCAGCAAGTGCTCGGGGACAAGAAGTTCCTGCGCGGCTTGCCTAGCCGAGTGAAGGACGTACCCGGCATCCGCATGGAAATCAATGGCGACGACACTACCATCACTGTGCGCGACAAGTTCCCTCCTGGAAGTATCGCCTTGTTCGAGACCTGGATCCCTGCTGCTGAGCATTCGTCTGGCTTGGACAACTATGTCACTTCAGGGTCCAAGGCTGCATGGAATGAGCTCAGTCTGACAGACCTCAACTTCTTGATGTATCGATGTGAAGCTGAAGAGAGGGCCGAAAGCGACGGCCGAGACGGTGTCTACGATATTCCTGGACATGGAAAGCTTGTCTATGCTGGTCTCCAAGGATGGTGGAGTCTTCTCAAAAACATCATTAAGGACAACAACCTGGCCCACCCACTGTGCCAGAACTTGCGTGATGGTGAATGGGCTCTGGACTATATTATTGCGAGACTGCAGCGAATCAGTGCCACTCCTGGTAATGAGACACTTGCCCAACCCTTGAGATGGCTAGAGGAGCGTTTCGATGCCATTCGAAAGATCCCTAGTTTCCTGCTACCTCGTTACTTTGGTCTTGTCCTGCGTACTGCTTACATGGCAAGCTGGGACAGATCTCTCGAGCTCATGAACTCCAGCGTCCGGGATGGTCAATGGTTTTTGCAAAGCTTGGCCATGGTCAGTGTCCAGCAAGTTGGATATGTCAAGTCAGCATCATTGTGGCCATTCAAGTTGGTTCCCTCTCTGGCTGCTGGTCTTCCTCACTTCGCTGTTGAATGGGCCCGATGCTGGGGCCGAGACGTGTTCATCGCTCTTCGTGGACTTCTTATTGGTACTGGCCGTTTTGATGACGCCAGAGAACATATACTTGCATTTGCCAGTGTATTGAAACATGGCATGATCCCTAATCTTCTCAGCAGTGGCGATGCTCCCAGATACAACTCTCGAGACTCCATCTGGTTCTTCCTTCAGTGCATCCAGGATTATACACGTTTTGCCCCAGAGGGACTTGATATCCTCAAGGCCAAGGTCAAGCGTCGTTTCCTGCCTTACGATGACACATGGTTCCCCACCGACGATGGGAGGGCATACTCCAAAGAGAGTACTATTGAGGAGATTATCCAAGAAGCACTCCAAAGACATGCTTCCGGCATGAAATACAGGGAAGCTAATGCCGGTCCCCAAATTGATTCCCAAATGAAGGATGAGGGTTTCAACCAGGAGATCAAGGTTGATTGGAGCAACGGTATCATCTTTGGCGGTAACCAGTTCAACTGTGGCACATGGATGGACAAGATGGGTGAGAGTGAACGCGCAGGATCCAAGGGAATCCCTGGAACTCCTCGTGACGGTGCTGCTATCGAGATTACTGGCATGCTGTACAGCACTCTCGATTGGCTCGCTGGGCTTCATAAGGAGGGAAAATATGCCTATGCAGGCGTGGACAAATCTGAGGGTGGCTCTATCTCCTTGGCTGACTGGGCTGGTCTACTTAGGGCCAACTTCGAGCGCTGCTACTATGTCCCCATATCTCCCGAGGAAGATTCCAAGTACGACGTCAATACGCCAATTGCGAACCGCCGAGGGATTTACAAGGATCTCTACAAGTCTGGCAAGGAGTATGAGGACTACCAGCTGCGTCCTAACTTTGCAATTGCCATGACTACTGCACCCGCTTTGTTCGACCCGGACCATGCCATGCATGCGCTGTGTGTTGCCGATGAGGCCCTTCGAGGACCTCAAGGAATGGCGACTCTGGACCCTGCGGATCTGAACTACCGCCCTTACTACGTCAATAGTGAAGATAGTGACGATTTTGCTACAAGCAAGGGCCGTAACTACCACCAGGGACCCGAGTGGATCTGGCCTACTGGCTTCTTCCTCCGAGCCCTTCTCAAGTTTGATCTCAAGAGACGAACAACACCTGAGGGTCGCACCGAGGCGTTCCAGCAGGTTACCCGAAGATTGAGTGGGTGTAAGAAGATGATCCAGGAGAGCCCCTGGGCTGGCCTCCAAGAGCTGACGCAAAAGAACGGCGAATACTGCGCTGACTCTGTAAGTCGATTTTCTGAGTATGTGAACACTTTGATCGTATATTAATCCCTATATAGAGTCCCACACAGGCTTGGTCGGCAGGATGCCTGATCGACTTATACATGGACGCTACTGAGGAACAGAACAAGACATAGAGCCATTTTAAGAGAAGGGAGCGATGATGGGACCTGAGGATTGGGCATGGGCTTGAATCAAGCATACAATACCACGCATTAACTACTACTATAGCATTCTCCTGATTAGGTTAATAACAAGCATCTTTAAGCGTTGTAGCATTAACATTGTTGAGCCAAAAGCCAAAATGAAATTGTCCATATTAGGCTCTCCGATTTGTTGACATTGAGGCGTTGCTGGGAAGACCTTAGCATTATGAGTCATGAGTAGATCAACATTGCACCAAGTTGAGGGGAACGTATCGCACTAAGAAGAACTGGTAACTGCGAGTAGAAGATTTCGCGGGTGGTTGAATTGTAAATGCTGTATCAAGGATAGACTCCAAACCTCTTCCCATGCCGAGGAAGCTGTAGGTAATAAAGATGACCAAATAACTAACCAGAGAGTATGTCTGTTCTGGTCTAAATAAAACAAATAGAACAGCTTCGTTTTTTCCCTTCCTCGCCTCGTGGTAGAGCCAACGTCACATTCCACTTGCATGCTGGGAATGGAGGCGAGACTCGCTCCGTGGTAACAGCCACCACAAAAACGGAAACAGAAACAACAAATCAGGAGGATACGCCAACCCTCCTCTTCCTCCCAACGCCAGGATACACCTAAAATATGAACGAGAACGCCACAGGGGGCACAGCACGACTGCTACTAACAAACGCGGGAGCATTGGACCACAAAAGATGATGCAGACGGCATCTTTCAACCATGCTTGAATAATCAAGTGTCTGCATGTTCCTATGGTCATTACCAAATGCATTCGTTTCCTCCTCTTTCAAGTGCTGATGTAGCCCCCCTCACCAACTAAAAGTCATATGTTTTCGATGGTATCGAATAGAGTAAGGCCGTTTAAATGAATAAATGCACGGTTTATATCGTAAGGCGAACAGAATGTCGAAGTGCTTTTTAACTCGGACAAGACAAGGAGAGTCGTTATGAGATCGGAACTGGCGTTAACAAAGTCGAGCACGAAGTAGGTATCATGTTCGGTCGCGGACGATCCATCGCTTCTTCTCCTTGGGCTTCTCCTCCACGGGAGCACCGGCGGCAGCACCCGGTAGCATGAGGCCGTGAGAGTTTCGGTTCGATTCATCGTCGTAGGGAAGACCTCCGGACTCTGAGGCTTCCATGCCGGGACCCCACGATGGTCGAGATGCAGATCCAGAGTGCTTTTGGCCGAGGTGAGTCTGACGATCCTTCTTGCGCAGGTAACGACGACGCCAGATGCAGGCGCCGATCCAAATGGCTGCGATACCGACAACGAGAACAACAATCATGATAACCCATTGCCAATGGTTGGAGATCCTGATACAGTTAGAACAATTGAAGGCATGGGAAGTAAATCGCCAACATACCAATCACCACCACCTCCATTGTTAGATAGCTTGCTACCAGATGTTGATGAAGCATTGTCACCTGTCAAAGTCGTAGAGCCGCCAGTTCCAGTTTTCTTGGTTGTTCCTCCATTTTGAGCTGTGGAGACGCTACACATGCTTCGAAACCAGCCAGCGATGGATGAAAGGCCCTTGGGATCTGCAGTACATGCGTCATCGCAGACACCCGTAGTGGCGGTCGAGAAAGCAGCGACTCGTTGATCCAGACAGAAACATTGTGTGTAAGCGGCTGGGCCAGCATCAGCGGCTACTTGAGGAGGAACACAGGCGCCGTTGGCATCGTAGAGGGGACCGCAAGCGGCGGCGCAAGCGGGAAGGACCTTCTGGTTGTTGAAGGGAACGATGGTGGTGACGGGGGCTTCAGCTCCTTGTTGGGCTGTTCAGGTTGAGTCAAGGTTAGTATGAGGGGATTTGCGAAATCGACCTGGATTGAAGCCGAAGGATGACGCACCCATTTTGACGAAGATTAAGGGTCAGTTAAGCCCAGTTGGGAGAGTTCGATAGTCCAAGTCGTGGTCGTGGTCGAGGTCGAGATCGGTGTCGAAGGGAGAAAACGAGCGACGGGATCGTAGGAGGAAAAGATACGATACAGACACAGACAGTAACGAGAGACGAGGATTAAGGTTGTGTTCAGTGGAACCGGGGGGGGCGGGAGGTGTCCTTTGTATGTATGTGTGTGTCTGTGTGTGTCTGTGTATGTGAGGGAGGCAAGACAAGACAAGGCTTGGGGAGGTAGGTATGTACAGCGTGGAAGCGACCTGGAAAGGAAATGCCGTGTCTGTCTGTCGCCTGTCTTTAGCCAAGGCTGGCTTGCGTTTGTGCAATACGCTATTGAAAGAGTCGTGTCGTCACCAAACCGCTTTGAGTAGAGGGGAATAAACAAAGTCTGACCGAAGCCAAGCCCAACCTCTCTTCTTTGTGTTGTTTTCCGTCTGAAGGAGAACAATGAGATCAGAAGACCCAGGAGGATTCGGTAGTTGGTCGAGAGAAGGATCGATTTCACTTGCTGATCGATAGATAATCGATGTTTGATGGAGATAAATGGCTGGGAAGAGACGAGGAGGAAGAGAGCCCGGGCAGAGAAAAAAAGAGTGGGTGGGAGCAATGGAAGTCACAGTGGACAACAGCCTGCAGCCGGGGAAAAACTGGGCCACTATCTCACTGCAAGAATAAGCGGCAGAGTCGGGCGACTTTGTAGCGGGACAAGACCAGGGCCAGGGATGTTTTGGTTGGTGTTCTTTTTCCTTTCTTTCTGGCAGCGGGTGCAAGGGAAGGGGGTCTTGTCTCGTCTCTTTTAGATGCGACGGTCTTGCCAAACTCGGAAATGGATTGGAATTGTGAGGAGATGACCCGATGATAGCATTTGGAGGGGAATGCACAGTTAAAATGAATGTCACCAAAAAGCATTCACTCATCCACTAAAGAAATCTGGAGAAATCTAGAGGGAGGGAGGGAGGGAGGGAGGGAGGGAGGGAGGGAGGGAAATACTTGGAATAAAAACATAAACTTGCCGCGTAAGTCAACTCTGGGCACTTTCACTGGATGGTAGCAGCCGCCCAGCCCCAACCTATAGGTCGGTACGAGAACAAAAAAAGATGGTGCCAGCAGCCAAGGGACTTGAGGCCCAGGTATCTACGGGAAGACCGGAAGCCATCTACATATGGTGTCGGTACATGGTCCCCATGTATCTTGGTTCAGGTATGGTTGTATCACGCGGTCGAATCCAGTGGCCTGGGCTTGGCGCATTGGGCTTGTCCAAAGGCAACAAGAAAGAGAGTTTCTGCAGTTATTATCGGCAACTGAAGCTGCACTTGGATGCATCATGCGGAGAAGATCATTCTCACCAGAAATGCCATCTTGCATTGCATAGTCAGGTACATACATACAAGTCTGCCCCTTTTTGTTTCTGGTGTTTTCGTCTCGTTTTGTTTACTTGGCCTTGTCCCTTACAGTAGAACAGAAAACGTCTGAGAGCGTCTCAGTTTCAGCATAACATTGATGAGAGCCCACAGTCCGTATCATCCATTATCATGGTCCGTATTATCCGTGATGCTGAACTGTATAGCTGTGCCACCTCGTACAACGACATTACCGTTACCGTCTTGCAGGCCTCTCGTCATCTCGTGTATTGTTAGGTAGACAGGCACAATCTAACCATTTCTGGTTGTATTATGAAGTACTGCCCATAGCGGCAGAGGCCTCAACAGCTGAGCTTGTCACAGGATGCGAAAATAAACTCATCAATGATGCACCTAAACTTGGGCTAGATCTTTTTGTCAGCTAAACCTGAGGTCTCCAGTCTGATTGACTTTCTTTCAGTGGGAGACTACGGTAAAAAAGAGCCGAAATCGTGCCCAGCCTAGCCAGCCCAGGCCATTCAGCCGGAGTTGCGTGCCTGAAATAGTGCTTCTCCACTGTTACCCTTCAGGTGATTGGTTGGATTCTGGGTTTCTCCGTCATTGCAATTTCCGATGCGTGCGCCTCTTGTTCTCATGTTGCCCAACAGAGAAACCTCATGATAGAGATTTTGTCAGAAAACGGCAGGTAAATTGTGTTCTAGAGTGTTATCCCCTGCCAAGAACAAGACTCACCTGTATCTTGCCTTTTGCAACTTTGAGACTTTGGTATGTGATTTACTTTTACGGATACTGTCCCTTATTATTTACCTCGACACCATCTTCGACGATGTGGTATCCCCCGATACGAATACAGTAATACAACTTTAAATGCGCTCAAATACGAGAAATTTCCTCCTCCATCCTCAGCAGCCTCGATTTGGTGAGATATCCATCCACGCTTGGCGGGTTTAATGCGTGTAATATCGACAGCCATGACGACGACTTTACTACCAGTAATCTATAGCACACAGATCAACTGTCAGCTCTGCCTCTAGCACTCTAGCATTCATTTGCAGTCAGTGCTTGACAGTCAAGCCATGTTATCGCTGTCAGAATTAGCTTCCTCAAGCCTTCGATTAGCTGCGCCGTATTTTACCCGTCACATTGATTGATTGAGTTCATCATGCACACCACACTAAGCTATTGCTAAGATATTGCCTAGACTGAGGTATCTTGGAACCTCATTTCTGGGCATGCCATTCATGTTGAGCATATTGTGTTTTAGCTGACCGCTTGACTTGATCATTCTGTCAGGTTTATCGCTCTAAAATAAATATTAATGTCATATCTAAACCTAAAATCGCTATTCCGGACCATTCCCGACTTACAATGAACCATTCCATGACGTGCATTTACCTATAGTTTCACTCAAGTCATGTGGTTACTAGCTTATTATTGCTTCCATCAGAGCATCTAGAAACATAACAAACTGCTCAACACGTTCATCTAGCGTGTCAAGAGTCTGGAATTTTACGTGACAGTTCCTCCCTGTCGAATGAGGGTCTCTAACCTGTAACATATCAAAGTGGATGAATAATGTAAAACAATTGTCTCGGATTAATATCTTGGTCCACATTCTGATATCCTCAACATTCAATCCCTATCTCAAACGTCTCCATCTTCCTCTGACATTTGACCCAGAGTAAAATATGGCACCATGAGACGCTAATAGTCACTACCAAAGGCCTCAGCTTCAGTTGATCGTGTTCTCCAACCTGGCTCCATCGGGCCTTTTGCATAGTTTGCGGCCTTTGTGTAGGTCATCCCTAGACGTTTGTGCCTTTGCCGTTCCCCTTGGATTCGTCTTTGTCGTCAGGCTGATTCTCGTTCTCTTCATCGGATGAGAGATCTAGCTCGGGGGGGTATACTGTCTCCGACGAAGACGCGCCAACATTGTAATTGTTTCCTCCCCGGCGACTCAAGTGATCCCAACTATCCTCCTTCTCATGCATCCAAGCTTTTACGCGCTCCGGCGTCTTTGGTGTTTCTTGAGTATTTCCTTCTCCACCGGATGTGGTCGGTGTGTAAGTGCTTGCTGATTGATTCTGCGTAGATGAATTTCCCCCAGATCCAGAAGCCTCACCATCCACCGGCCGAGTGGCTTCTTCTTTTTTGCTAGGGCCCTTCTTTGGCTGATTGGCCTTCTTTGATTGATCAGACATGATGATAGGCAGATTCTGCGAAGACTGATGTCAGAGTATGTGAAGAGTCTTTCCAGATGACAAAGCGTTATCTCAAAACTTCAAGATGAAAGTGTTGTCTGCGCAGACTAAAGTCTTCAACAAGTTCTTGGTGATCATATCCAAGGGGAGAATTCCTAGCATTTATAGCCCGAGAGAACGAGATGCCCTCTCATCCGCTTGTATTGCAGATGATGCAGACTCTCCTAATGAAACTCAAGCATGACCTCTTATGACTCTAGTGGTAAAGCAGACTGCTTCATACTCTGTTTGTTGGCTCGTTGGCTCATTGCCAGACCGCAAAGTATGGCCATTGGTTACACTGGGATGCTCTGGGATTAGGGTTGAAGTTATATCGTCGGTGATTCATCTAGAAATCGAGCACTCAGAGGACAATCTGATGCTCACGCACGCTACTGCATGTGTATTCTATTCTGGATAGTGTGTATGGCCGGGTTGGAATAATACGCACTCACTTTAGACTGATTGCTTAGTGAATGAGTGAGAAGGGGTTGTAATGCAATGCATCATGAGACGAGAACACCATGTCTCTTTGCTGTGAAGGTAGCTCTGAATCTGCCTTCTTACACATTCATCGGACTATCGTACCGCATATCCGCAAATTTTCAGATGCAATCATTGTGTCCCTTCTGTGCTCGCAATAGTAAACGCAGATGATGATGCCTGTCATCCATTTCGGACAATAATACATGAAGCTAGGGATTGTGACGGACGAGATATCAGCCGGTTTATCCATATATCTCCAAGACTCGAAGTTCCGCTCGGTGATTCTCATGCGGCTACCCGTTGTCTTGATGCGTAAAGCCGCTTCGACTCTGGTCTCCAATCAATCACAACCACTAGCACTCTCAACCTGCTGCATCTCTCGCATCTTACGCAATGCGTCCCACAAGCTGAAGCAGTCATCGATCCTGTGAGCGTGGGTGACTGCAGACTGAATCAGGAAGAGAGGTTTCCCAGAATTTTGTAGATTAGCAAAAAGAGGCCAGAGCCACGCATGATCCTAGAATTGTCTCAGTCGCGCTATTGAGTTAGATGTCGCACAAAAGGCATGTGAGCCTATGAGCGTAGCAAACAGGGACGGCAGATGCGATGGCAAACTCACGAGGTGAGGTGTTGATGCGGGTATCCTGAATAATATGTGTATCGGCATGAATCAATGTCGATATCTGTCTAATCAATGCATAAGCAGGAATTTGAGACTTGCCGATATCATACGCTTGTAAATTGCTTTGCTACAGATGCACAACGTTAGCTTACTTCGATATCAGGTTGTTGAGAAAATAGCGCCGAGAACCCGATTCATAATCGACTGGAAGGATTCTGGGATGTTAATACTCCCTAGAGTCATTCAATAATTGATCAAATTTCGTTTGTGGGCTTCCTCATTGTGAAAATCTCATGTTTCCTGGGCCAAAAGGGCTTTGGTAGTCTCACAAACAGCTTCATAGACAAGTGAATCACGATAAGGAATAAACGGCATAACTAAATTTTGTAAACGAGAGATGGTATCTTAAATGAATCACTTTTAGTTCTTGTTTGTAGGTCCTCCCACTGAGACTGTAAAGCCTCAAACTTCAACTTGTTTGATGCTCCTAGCACAATCTAAAAGACAGTACCCTTGGTCTGCTGTCTGTCGATGGGCTTGTTACGCCAGACAATGACACAGATGCAGATCAAAGGCAAGAAAGCGCATCCGGCAATAACCATCTCGCGCTGTACGACTCCGTATGCGTGAACAACGGCATCTCGGATAGGAGTGCCAATGGGGTCGGCCATCTGCAGCTTCATGTCACCGTAGAGGGCAGCGGTTTGGTTCTTGGCATCCTGGGGGAGAGCCTTGTACATCTCTCGGGGTAGATCGTTAGTCCACAGGGCACCAGAGATGCCGAAACCGATGGCCTGGCCGATGGAGCCGAACATAGAGTAAAGTGCAAGCACAACGGCAATCTCCTGGTGGGTAACCTGAGTCATGATGGCCAGAGGCCCGGTCATGGCCCAGATACCACCGCACACACCATGGAAGACCTGGCACATGACAAGGTAACCGATGTCGTTTCCAGGCTGTCGGAAGTGAATGAGAAGTGCAGTACCAAGGACACACCATGGAATACCGAAGACTGCAGGCCAGTAGTATCTTCCATACCAACGGAGGAACCTGTATGCCATGTTAGCAGAATGATATTGGTTGACACATTGGCGCAACTTACAGTCCGATGAAGGGCGCCAGGATAGTTGAGGTCACAGAAAATGCGTTCAATGTATAACCAGCGGTGGCGATGCTGAGACCATGGACGACCTGTAGGTACGAGTTGTAATAAGTGTCCCAGGCAAAGATGGACATATTGAGAAAAGCGCTTAGAAGGCAAGCACCGAGGATGGTTCGGTCTTTGAGGAACTTGAAAGGCACGTAGGGCACCTTAGCATACCACTTCTCCCAGGCAGCAAACCCGGCAAGGCAAACAACGCCGACGACAAGCATTGCGATGATATAGTCAGTCTTCCAACCGTTGGGAGCACGAGTGGCAATGTTGAGGGGGGTCAGGATAAGAGAGAAGCCAGCGATGGTGAGGATCATGCCAACAATGTCAAATTCGACAAAGTAGTACTTGGTTGAGTCCCAGATACTGCGCTGACTCTTCTCTGTCAAGTATCCAAGCCTCTTGGCCTTGATTTCATGGTACATGAAAATGGCAGACACGGGGATAGAGAAGAAGACAAGAATGATACAAAAAGATCCGAAAGCCCAACGATAGGTCGAGTGCTTGAAGAACAACTCGGCAATCTTTGGGCCACCGAAAGTGGAAGCAAGTCGGGGGCTCATGTAAAGGCCGAACATGATCATACGGTTGCGGAGAGAAGTCATATCTGAGAGAACGACATCGATGATGTAGCTTAGTCCAACGTGGCCAACCCAGTAGAAGGTATGACCAGCAGCATAAGTCTCAACATTCTTGCAGCAGGCTTTCATAATCATCCCGATGATAATTATCAGAATCATCAGCAGGAACCCCTCGTTTCGGCCGCGGATATCAATGATCTTGGCGATGGCGAGCTTGCTAACACCCGCAATGATGGATCCGAAAACACTGGTGATAGCGAGAAGGCCGTGCTGGCTGAACGAAGAAGTGACATATGGCACCAAACTGGAGTGAACAGCTTGGAGGAGAGTATCGACAAAGTTGACCAAGTAGAGGCTGTATTAATGTTAGCGGGTTCTCAGTGGTTCATAAACAGGAGCATTGAAGAGCATACAAGATGAAGACAGCCCACATCATACCAGGAGACCAGACTTTGGTGATGGCCTCGACACGCTTGACACCATCCTGTATGTTCTCAGAGCCATCATCGGAATCATGTTCCTTTTCCTTGTCGGGGAAATCATTGATGACATGGTTCTCAGGCTGTATCTGCTTCTCGAAGTCGCCCTGGACTTGGGCTGGGCTAGTGGAAGCGGCCATGCTTTTTTCTTGATGAGATCTTCGAGCTCTATCGATGACCAGAGAGCTGGGAATAGAGTTGTAAAGAAGGTCAAAAAGTGCCACAAGTGGGTTACACTTGGCTGAGGCCCTTCGTACTTAAGGTAGTGGCATGAAGGAACATAAATGCAACACAGAGACGTGATTAAGGCCGCGGATTTATAGACAGCGTTACATTCTCCAGAAATATTCGCGACATCCCATCTCGTCTCTTCCTCCATGAGTGGCAAGACAGTGGGATGGATTGGTCCATCTTCTGGGTCCCGTAGGGACTGGTCTTGCACCAGACATGTTCAGTAGAGCTACCAGCGCCTTGTTCCGGAAGTCGGACTAATGCCAAGCTCTTTTACAGAGAAAAAGTGCGCAGAGAAGGGCCAAGAAGGGTCGTGAATTCATGGTTCCTGTATTGCAGTGGATGATTCTGAGTGGAGTTTCTGCGGTAAGACGGATGAGAGCCCTTGAGCATCGGAGAGAAGTCTAGGTAGAGTCAGGGAATAATGCTTTGCTCTCATTGGGAGAAGCTTGAAGGATTCATGTTGGTAGAAGATCACTTCCGCAACTGGTCTAATACCGAGCTCTGGCCGCTGCAGAGGCTCTTTTGCGATTCAGGGATGCTCACCCAAGTTGCCTTTATCTGATCATCAGATAAGCCGATAAAGGAGATTTAGTGGGGAGCCCCATCGCCTAATCCAAGCCGGTACAAAGGATCCCAGCATAATGAGTTCGTGACCGATGCCGTCGGGTGAACTCTCACAGTCCGGTCCTCGACAAGAGTTGCTAGAATTGATATGGATCTCTCCTAAGCACGAATTAGAAACTTCATGACCCGCAATTGATCAAATATGTTGTTCTCGAGTGTGGTTTAGCTGTAAGCATGCAGGGTTTAGTCCTGGTATGACCAATTCTTGAATAGTTCACTTGGCAATTGTCGTGAGCTTAGTTGAGGTATCCTGTTAGCTATCCGTTTCCTTCCGGCCCCAAGAGCAAATTATTTGATCAAGCAACCGATGAACTAGCAGAGTTTTACGTACCAAGTTGAGGCCGTGCTGGGTTTATGTTGCGGCGCCCTGGCGGCTCTTCCAGCCACCAGCGACTGATCATCTAGATAAGATAAGATCGTATGAAATAAGGTTTCTCATGTTGGTTCATCACAGTTCCTATCACTTAAGCAGCCCTTGTCCGCATTTCTCGTGGCATTGCGTGTTCTGCGTTACTGCAAGTCGACGAGATAGTCTTTCTATGTATTTGTCAGAAAATCGTGATGTTGAAAGGCAAAGTCGGTTACTGTTCAAGTAACGCCTCGTACCTCATCGCGAACTAGTAGGTAAAAGCGCGTTGTTTCCGGTGGACAACATGAAGCCATCGCCTCCAGGCTCCAGCCGGTGCAGACCTAAACTGAAGATCCTGGGCAGTTCCACATCGTTTTACTGGAAATCCTTACTAGCACACGATTTCTTGTGCGACCAAGAAGGACAGAAACGGAGTTTACCGACGTATTGGAGTCTTCGTGCAGCGGAAAGTGGAGGGTTTGAAGAAGAAGGATTCTGTTGCAGTGGAGCCCTCCGGCCTTATACGACCCTCGTTCAGCCAATACTCTCTCTTATCTTAAGGTCTTGCCTTGAAGATCGTTCGAGCAGGCGTGGGGGCCTTGAGCATAATCTAATCTCCATCTTGGCAACAGTGAAATACGTAGGATCGAGGTAACTCTTCCTCAGATGAATATCTTGACTGATCAGAAAGGTATCAACAATGGTTGGTCAGAGAATTAGGTAGGATGAGAGCCATCGTGTTAGTAGTCAGACAAGGAAAACAACAGTCTTGTTTACTAAAGGCAATAACTCGAGCATTTTCCATCAGAGATTATATCTAACTTTGAAAACAACCCTACATAGACAATACCAGAACAAGCTCTGTTGACAGCATTTACTCGTAGACCTGTCCAATAGTTTGAGGTATACAGTAGTAAGAATCTATCTTGATTTGATTTTCATTAAATACGTCATTAGTTTTCAGTAATATCAAATGAAAGGTTCGTATATGAAGTGGCAAAGGATGGTAAGGGATGCGTGCCAAACCTTTGATTTACTCATCACTACAGGTCACTAGGGTCTCAGGCTCTGAGAGGGCATTTGCATACCTAATAAAGACAGGCTAGTTTGAGTATACTGTTCAAGTCGCCTTGCCAAATGGTATGGATGACAATATTTCCTTATGTTTCAGTAACCTTCAGGACCTTACCTGATATATAAAACCTTCAACAAGTGGCGCTCGCTATCAAAGGTTTCCTTGGCCGGCTTTCTACACAAAATGGGCTTAAACTTTCCATGGGACACCAGCGCAACGTCTCAAATGAGTCAGTAAACCGTGCGATATTCAAGATGGCTTTAAATAAGCTTCGCGTACCATCGTGTCGATAGAGTCCCTCCTTACAAATGGGCACCATATGCTTGGAGAAGCCAGGTACTGCAGAGTATATTTGTCTCCAAGCCAGCCCTCCAAACACTTAGATGATCTAGCGTTGGCAACGTGAAGGCTCTCTGCCCAAGATAGTGGAAATAGTCAACAAAAAAGACTCAGCATGCTGCTTGCCATAATCATGGGCGGGGATAGAGGCTTCAGAGGATATGTGAGATCTGCGGGACAGCCCTATGGGTAGAAGCACTCACAAACGATAAGTCCGTGTCCGCCACGGCCGCAGCAAGACTACCGAATTATGGACTTCAACCAATCATGAGCCTCATGGATGAGAGACAAAAGCAGCAAGGTCAAAAAGCTTCAATTGAACCAGCTTTGTCTTTTCTTAGAGCTGCCGGTTGCGGTTGTGGTTATGGTCGCGCCCATAAAGAAACCATTTCGGGGAATTTTGACAGTAAAAAGGTATTGGCTCCAGGATTGTGGATGGACATCGTACTTTACCATGGCACGCCTCGCTATTATACACGTGAGAATCTCATCCTACTCCGACAGCACGCATGGGTTTTTTTCTGTGGTCCTTCAGCTCACACTCAGCGAGAGGCTTTCCTCAACATAGGTACTGGAGTACACGTTCTGAAAGGATGGGAGCGTTCTTGGTTCCAATAGCAAGCCGTGAGTGCATATTTGATCGACTTGCACTCGAAGTTGAAAGTACACCTCAGTAATTCAACAGTACATTATCTTATACAAGAAGTTGGTGACTTACAATTTGTGAGACTTCCTTGCGGTACAGGGTAGATGTTTGTGTCGACGCATGATTCGGCGACCAAAGCTCATGTGGGTCCATCTCCACCGTCTCCGTACGTCATCGGTTCTAACTCGTCAGGTGCCACAACTTGAACCTGAATAGTTTCAGCCTTGCATTTGCGTCTCACACAACAACTCTCAGCATTTGTCGCTGTGAGTATTCATCATCATCGTCCCTCACGATGAAGAACGAAAGCGATTCATGCTGGAACCAGAGTCAGAAGGCCATCGCCCCTGACACCGGCAAGAGTCTCGAGGTCCAGCTCGTACTGTCTTTGGTGATTGGTGTTTCTGCCTTCTTGCTCTTCTGTGTACGTTCGTCCTTGGCACGCCTGCAAGATGCTTTACTGCCCTTTAATGAGCCGGCAAAGCTATAAGGTTCACAGCTGACTCCAGTAAAGATCCTACGCCCACGATGGCCCGCCCTTTACGCTGCGCGAAAGCGTCGCCTCGACCACCACCTTGGCCTGCCTGCCCTTCCAAATTCCACGTTCGGCTGGATCCCGACACTTTTTAAAATTACCGAGGAGCAGGTCCTGGCTTCCGCCGGACTCGATGCTTTTGTGGTACGATACAAACCCTGAGAAGCGTGTATAAATCATTAACGGGTCATAGTTTCTGAGCTTCTTCAAAATGGCCATCCGACTCTTTAGCGTCATGGCAATCTTTGCGACTGTTGTTCTATTACCAATCAATCGTGCATTTGCGCATGACGGCCGTAAGAATGGCGGCAGTGGTAATGATGCTTCCATTAACCCGGCTTCATTGTTCGGAACAGATCAGCAGGTGTTCTCAGATCCAAGCTTCCTCGACATACTGAAGCACAAGGATAAAACGGACAAAAGCTTAGAGAGGTCCTGGCTTTGGGCTTATGTCGTTTTCACGTACTTCTTTGTTGGCTTGACGATTTACTATCTCAACCTCGAGACATTTCGTGTCATCAAATTCCGCCAGGACTATCTCGGATCACAGTCCACCGTAACAGATAGGACATTCCGACTTACAGGTATTCCCGAGGATTTGAGATCGGAGGAAGATATCAAGGAACTTATTGAAAAATTGGGCATTGGAAAGGTTGAGAGAGTTCTGCTTTGTCGAGACTGGAAGAAGCTTGATGACCTTGTTGATCTGAGAGATGCGACTTTGCGACGTCTGGAAGCTGCATGGGCTACCTTTCTCAAGCACCAGCGCCAAAAACAAAAAAGCAATAGGCCCCAAAGGAGAGGCAGTAATGGAGTGCCTCGCGACCAAGAAGATGACGACCAAGCTGGAGAGAACGGACGCCTCTTGGACTCTCAACAGGATCCATGGGGTTCCGACGATGAGGGCAGACCTAAAGTCAACATACGCTATGGGGCCCTTGGTTTGCGATCCCGCAACGTTGACGCCATCGATTATTACGAGGAACGACTTCGAAGACTAGATGCACAAGTTACAGAGGCTCGCAAGAAGTCATACGCGCCAACAGATATGGCCATTGTTACTATGGACTCCGTAGCTTCATGTCAGATGGCTATCCAGGCGCGAATCGACCCCAGACCAGGCCGGCTCTTGACCAAGTTAACGCCGGCTCCTTCAGATCTCGTCTGGAGGAACACCTACGCTCCTCGCGGTATTCGCCGCCTTAAATCATGGGCTGTGACATTATTCATTACGGCTCTCACACTCGCATTCATCTTTCCCACCATTGGCATCACGACACTGTTGAGCTACTGTACAATCAGAGATTACTTTCCAGCATTGGCCAAATGGCTACAAGCGCACGGCGTTATCTTTTCGTTTGTCCAAAACGGTTTGCCCGCTTTAGTTGTATCGCTTCTTAACGTTGCCGTTCCATATCTATACGACTTCCTCTCTAACCACCAAGGAATGATTTCTCAGGGTGACGTGGAACTCTCTGTCATCTCCAAGAATTACTTCTTCACCTTCTTCAACACGTTCTTTGTTTTCGCGGTGTCATTGACAGGAATCAATTTCTGGAGCCGGATTCAGGAAATTGCGAAGGATACAAGCAAAATGGCGACATATATGGCCGACGACGTGGAGGCGCTATCGATTTTCTATATTTGCTTCATCTTGCTCCAGGGAATTGGCCTCATGCCCTTCCGAATTCTCGAGGCGGGAAGTGTATTCCTTCATCCGTTCCTCCGGTGGCTTTCTAAGACGCCACGCGATGCCCTTGAGCTCCAAAAACCCCCTGTTTTTCAATATGGCTTTTTCCTACCCACGTCTCTGCTTGTTTTCAACCTCTGTCTTATCTACAGTGTCTTGTATTGGGGGTATGCTATCCTCATTGTTGGCACTGTGTACTTCTGTCTAGGCTACTTTGCTTTCAAGTACATGGTACTGTACGCAATGGATCAGCCTCAACATGCCACTGGAGGTGCGTGGAGAATAATAAGCTACCGTATCATCGTGGGGTTGCTCGTCTTGGAGATTGTCATGGCGGGCCGGATCGTCACATACAAGGCTTTCATTCAGTCGGTGTGCATTTTGCCACTGCTCCCCTTGACCACCTGGTACAGCTACTATATCAAGCAGCGATTCGAGCCTCTGACCAAATACATTGCCCTTCGCGCTGTCAGGGCAGATGAGGATCCAGATGATGCAGCTGCGCTGGATGATGCATTTGAGAACGAGGACCGCCCTCGACCCTCACAGGCCATTCTGCGTCGTGGAAGTACCCTGGACGAGTACAAGGAAAAGGGACTGCAATTCGTCAACCCCAGTCTTGTGGCCCCGTAAGTTATTGTAGCCCACTATTTGACATGAATTCTGACAGATATACAGACTTCCCCAGCCGTGGATCTACGACGAGCCACCTCCACCCATCCCCACGGATGACACGCAGACAACAGAGGAGACTGAGCGCCCTGTTCTCCAGGGTGTCGATAGCACACTCGGTATAGGAGACGAAAATGTGTGGAGAGACAACGGAGGAAATAATGTTTAATGACGCTGATTGAGGGTGGCGTGCATGATTATGGCGCCTTGTTTGAAGTTTGAGCAGGTACCCCGATGTCTTTTTCTTCTATTGCAAGAATACGCGTTAGCTTTTTTGTCCGTCGAAATCATGTCTAGAATAACTAAAGACATAGAAAAATCATGAAAGTAAAACGCAGTTGAGTCGTGAAACTCTGTCAAGCAAGAGGTATCGTGACCCTTCCCCCTTTCACTTTCAGCCCCGTGATCTCGGCCAGTGCTTTCCTTAATCAATATTGACTCGGGCGACCATTTTCTTCTCCGTCACCATCATTCGTTTGACCAACTATCAACAAGGTCATATCACGAGAACATTCGCTCATACCTACATATCAATTCTATACACGCCTTTCGAGATCTGCTCAGATCAGATCGCGGCTGCCTACCTCTCGATGTACCATCGGGCGTGACCTCGCTAAGCGCATGATCTAACAAGGCATATGCGGCTGATGCACTTGGCCTCCGGCGACTTTCGGTAATATATTCGGCCCAGTCGGAAACGTCTTCGATATTCCGGTAGCAAACCCAGAGGTTTGGCTATAGGGAGCGACACAGGGGTCACGGCAATGACCGTTCTGAGTGGAGACGTCAGGGCATACGATCAATTCTCCCAGTTCATAGAAGCACGCGATGGCTATGACCAACAACAGCAGCATCGCAGTGGAGAGCAAAGCCCAACCCAAGAAATAACCACCAGCAACATCAGGGATCACTACAGACCTGTTCCCTTGGGCGATGGAGAACACATTTTGTACACAGATCCCAGAAACGGGACCCTTTCCTTGGGCTATGATGCAACGGGAGGATCCTTGGATCGCTTAATTTGCAAGGCCCAATTTCGTCCTCCGATGAATACAACGTCAACGCTGCCTGTGGTATACACAGCTTTGTCTGACACGAGATTCGGGGTCTGTGTCATGGCGACATTTTCGGTTGGGAGTGGTGGATACGATAGTCTAGAAGAGGACATCTTAACCAGACCCATCAACTCCGATCCGTCGATATCTTCAGAGACAGACAAACAGATGATTGTTTTTTACATGATACCGCCAGATGTGCTTTCCGTCATATCTCACGGCCTATGCCGTCAGCATTGCATGAATGCCACCCAACATGACGAGAATGGCAGCTTGTTGGTTGAAATAGACTCACGGCCCAAAGGAAGTTGCAACGAGATTGACTCTGAGGTTGATGGTTTCGCACAAGTGACAACATATCCACTCGAGATTCGAGGATTGCCAGTTGCTATCTGTTGCAATTTGGTGGAGCTTGCCCTAGATTCGGGAGCTGATATGATTCTTTGGGCATTCTGTGAGCAGGGGTGGGCTCGGGCGTGGGCCTTGCGTGCCGGTCATCAAGACACGCCTCATCGTACAGTTGTGGAAGCCAATGGGAGTCTGAGACAGGTCGATTCTAAGGGCGACTACAATATGACAGAAGAGGAGCAGGTGGTTGCAGCGCCAGATGCTTCTTTTGAAGCTTTGACAAGCGCAGAGATTGCCTTGAAGACAAAACCGGACACGACTGGGCAAATATCGCCGACCTACGACCATGGGAGACTTGTTACTAAGATTATATTTCGGAAGTGGTAGATGAACTTTATTGAGGACTCGAGAGGGAACTTGACTCCTTGCTCAGAGAGGAGAGACAAGAGATTCGGCGATGTTCCGGAAAGACCAGAGATTGCATTATCAGTTGATAGCATCAATAAGTAACATGATAGTCTAAGCAGAAGTTACAAGGATTATTACCGAAGAGTGAACAGGGGTTGATGCAGCAATGACGTTGGCGTGAAGCTTGAGTTTTCAGTCTCGTTGTTTCAGCCCAGTAACTTACTTACAAGTTTATGTAAGTTCCGGTGACGGCGCTGAAGCTTAGATATCACGGGTCCACATCGGAAGCGACGGTTCCGATGCGGAGGTTCTTGTTCGCCCGTTGATGTGTTTAACGGACTGAGACCGAAGACTAGAGGAAGATAACCATTCACCGTAACAGATGAAACTGAGAGTACAGAAATCAGACTGGAATTGAGAGGAAGAACTGAAGAGAAAGAAAAAGAAGAAGAAAAAGAAAAAGATGCGGCTAATGTTGAGGCTCACAAACAAGCAAGGATGCCAAAGGCATGTAACGTGTTCGTCCCCTGATCAGAAGAAGCAAATAATGAATCGATAATGCTACACCCCAACACCGAAGTATCCCCAACCAACCAACCAAGCGAGTGACCGCAACAAAAACAGGTAAATTTGTGATATGCTTAATCCTTGTATTGGTAAACACACGCAAGTTCTCGGATGCAGCCGCACGGTTCGCAGCCGCATCCGCAAGGAGTGGGTGGGTCCTTGGACCGGGTGGCGAGGGGCCCACTTTGACGGCCCAGCGCCGGAATTCGGGTGCGGCGATATCATTTCATGTGGGGACAAGGTTACCTTTCTCATTGAATGAGAAATCTTTGGGGCAAGAGATGAGATGAGATGAGATGGGATGTGGGAGGTATATAGAGGTGGGCATGGCCCAGTTTATGAAAGAATTGTTTTCTGTTGAACATCTTGAGACATTGACTTGATTCTCATCCTTTACTCTACTCTCCTTGATCTTATTAACCCTTTATACTGAGTATTGTAATACACTATCAACCAAGACAAACAAACAAACAAAATGGATCAACAAAATCCAAATCGCTCTTCAACAACTCTAGAAGGTCGTGAAGACGACACCACCTTCGCACCCCTAAACACCCACCAAACAACAATGAGCCGCATCCGTCGCTCCCTCTCCCACACCCACACACACTCCCACGACGGCTCCCAGAAAGAAACCCGCGATCCAGACCTAGATATCGACCTGCCCTACCGAACACTCAGCGCCAACGCAAACTTAGACGAGTACCGCGTTGAAGTCCCAGGCGGTGCCATCCCCGGTCCTATCCAGCCTGAGGAGATCGCGAGAAAGTCGACAAACCATGAGCCTGGACAGGAGAGGCGGTATAAGCTTGTCACCTTTACTCCTGGTGATAAGGAGAATCCTAAGAATTGGAGCAAGGCTTATAAGTGGTGGTGCACTATGTGTGTGGCGCTGACGTGCTTCGTTGTTGCGTTCTGCTCTAGTGTTATCACTGCTGATATCGCGGGCGTGGTTAAGGATCTGAATGTTAGCAATGAACTTGCTCTTGTGAGTATCAGTTTGTTCGTTGTGGGTTTTGGTGTTGGACCTATGGTCTTTGCACCTCTTTCTGAGATTTACGGTCGACGAATCATCTAGTAAGTCATGTGAGCTAAGATATTCGGTGATTGTTACTAACGATGTTCAGTGGCTCTACTCTTCTTATGGCTGTCATCTTCATCATTCCTTGTGCCGTGGCAAAGAATATCGAGACTCTTCTCGTCTGCCGAGCCATCGATGGTATTGCCTTCTCAGCACCCATGACCCTTGTTGGTGGTACACTCGCCGACCTGTGGAAGAATGAAGAGCGTGGTGTCCCCATGGCTGCATTCTCTGCTGCTCCTTTCATTGGCCCTGCAAGTAAGTTACCTTTAAATACTCACAATTATCCAAACACTAACACATAAATAAGTTGGTCCTCTTGTCGGCGGTTTCCTCTCTGATGCTGCTGGTTGGCGATGGCTCTACTGGATCCAGCTCATCCTCGCCTTCGTTGTCTGGATCCTCATCACCTTTACCGTTCCCGAGACGTATGCCCCTACTCTTCTAGCCCGTCGTGCTCGCAAGCTTCGAGCTGCTACTGGTGAAACCGACCACGTCACAGAGCAGGAACTCGATCTTCGACCTCTCTCTGAGCGTCTTCGCATCTTCCTCATTCGTCCTTTCCAGCTTCTCTTCGGCGAGCTCATCGTCTTCCTTATCTCCGTGTACATGAGTGTCCTCTACGGTCTTCTGTACATGTTCTTCGTTGCCTTCCCTATCATTTACCAGAAGGGCAAGGGTTACTCTGCTGGAAAGACTGGTCTCATGTTCATTCCTGTCGCTGTCGGTGTTCTCCTCTCAGCCGCTTGCTCTCCTTGGGTCAACAACCACTACCTCTCGCTCGTCAAGAAGCACAATGGTCATCCCCCCGCTGAGGTTCGTCTTATTCCCATGATGGCCTCATGCTGGTTTATTCCTATTGGTCTCTTCATCTTTGCCTGGACTTCATACAAGGATCTTTCTTGGGCTGGTCCTGCTATGGGTGGTTTCCCCGTTGGCTTTGGCTTCATCTTCCTTTACAACTCTGCCAACAACTACCTTGTCGACTCTTATCAGCATCAAGCTGCCTCTGCTCTCGCCGCAAAGACTTGCATCCGAAGCTTCTGGGGCGCTGCAGTTGTTCTCTTCACTGAGCAGATGTATGAGCGTCTCAACGACCAATGGGCCTCAACACTCCTTGCTTTCATCAGTCTAGCTTGCTGTGCCATTCCCTTCATGTTCTGGAAGTACGGTGCCAAGATCCGTGGGCGTAGCAAGTACGCTTACGCTGGTGAGGACGAGACTGTCGACGATATTGAGAAGGCCAAGGGCCATGTTAACACTCATGGCGGCGCTCAAGTCCGTGACGACTCTGAGGATGAGGATCTTCGCCGTGCTCGCAGCTACGTGAGCAACCCTTAAGCCAATTACACTAGATTGGTTCTCCTACTTGTCCTTTGGGCATTTCCACATCAAAAATAGACTGGGGCTTAGACTTAGACTTGGGGTAGTACCAGGAGGTTGGACTTTAATGCCTGGACAGGACTTGCATATAGGTATAATATGCGCGGAAAATCATTTGGAGTGGACTTGGATATTTAGCATAATACCCTTGAATTTAATGTCGATTTAATCAACACACTGAACCATCAGTGCCTCTATCATGTGTCTGCGAGAAGTATCCTAGCCTGATACACGAGCCTTTGCTGACCATGTGCAGCAGAATCATCAAAGAACCATTTCCTTTCACCATCGGAACCGAACCAAAGCGGAACGAAAGCGAATAAAGAGACACGGCGCCCGAACCTGCTATCATCATACACAGAAACTAGCTTTTCAGGGGGTCGGAAGGCGTTCATGCAAGCTTATCCTTCATCGGTACCGTTCGGCGATGAAATGGGTCGCATCAGAGCTTTCATCGACGGGGCCCACTTGGTGAGGAATATGGCAGCAGGGATCGCTCTTTATCTCCTTCTAGTTCCCGGCTCGGCCACGATAGCATCCCACTAAGAGGTGTGAAGTTTTACCCAAAAAAGGATAGGAGCAAAGGGTTGTTATCTCCAGTGGATCATCGACTCTCCCTCTCCTAAACGCCGCGAAAACAAAAAACAGAACAGAAAAGTAAAAGCAAAAGAATGGGACCCCTTTAGATGGCGCGGACGGGTAGTGATTCACGGCGTCGCAACTTGAGGTCCTTGGTCAGAGAGTTCTTGCTTGTCTTGGTCTCTATCCACTCCTCGAGGTTGCTGAGGGTACACTCGGCGATCTCGGTGAGAGCCTCCTCGGTGAAGAAGGCTTGGTGACCGCAAACAACCACATTGGGGAACGTCATGAGGCGCATGAGCTTATCATCTTGAATGATTGTCGACGAGTGGTCGTTGTAGAAGAGTTCACCTTCCGCCTCGTACACATCGAGCGCGAGGCCACCGATATGGTTTGTCTTGAGCGCATGGATGACGGATTCAGTGTCGAGCAGGCCACCTCGTGAGGTATTGACCAGCATGGCACCCTCTTTCATCAAAGAAATAGTGTTGCGGTTGATGATGTGCCGTGTTTGCTCCATGAGAGGACAATGAAGACTGACGATATCACACTGAGGCAGAAGGTCTTCGAGGGACTTGTACTCGCCATACTCCTCAAAGGCTGGCGAAGGGAAGGGATCATATGCGAGGAGTCTGCAGCCGAAACCCCTCATGATGCGTGCAGTAGCAAGACCGATCTTGCCAACACCGACAATTCCGACAGTCTTGCCATAGAGGGTCTTTCCGAGAAGGCCATCAAGAGCAAAGTTACCCTCACGAACACGGTTGTAAGCGCGATGGGTCTTTCGGTTGAGGGTCTGAATCAGAGCAACAGCAAACTCGGCAACAGCCTCGGGAGAGTAAGAGGGGACATTGGCGACCATGATGCGGAGTCGCTGGGCAGCATCGAGGTCGACATTATTGAAGCCTGCGCATCGCAGCAAAATAGCCTTTACGCCAAATTCTGACAGGGCGGAGATGACATTGTCGTTGACGACATCGTTGACGAAGACGCAAATGGCATCTGCTCCATCAACGAGAGAGACGGTATCTTCGTTAAGAGCGAATTCATGAAAGATGAGCTCGATGCCAGACTCTGCATGCTTGGCGCCGAGGACTGACGACAAGTACTTTTTATCGTAGGGTTTTGTACTGAATACGGCGAGCTTCATGGTGATAAGATAAGGATAAGTCGGATTGGAGTTGAGGAAGAGGAGGAAGAGATGGAGGTGTAAGGGATGGAAACCTTTTAAAGGGGATTGAAGAGGAAGAAATAAATAAGGTAGGTAAGTACTAATGGATGTCTCGACAGCTAAGCTCTTTCCTTGATCCAATTACGTGGGGTTTTTGAAGCTTGGAAGGTAAATATGGACGTTTCTGGGCATTCTCCACCAGAAACGGGGAGCTTCAACTTGAAGTATACATACAGAGTACTCTCGCTAAAATATAGGGAATACCCAGCAATTATCCCTCTATTGTCTATAATTTAGACTCAATCGACGCATGAACCCACTAAGCACAGCCCCTACACGAGGAGAAGAAAAGGAGGTCACATCCATTAATTCTATCCAGCTTCAGCACATACATTCACACCGATCAACCATCTCCAATTACAGCGGTGTCGTCAGCATGTGCCTTGGAAAATCAGACCATACCAACATCCATAGCTTGGATGCCAAGCATGTGCGTGTGTGCAACTGTTAGGTACAACAAAAGGAGGCAATTATTATTATTATTGTTGTTATTATTATCTTTTGAGGCTGACGATTGAGTTAGACTTCAACGTATGATTAAGCTTTTCGCTAGCACTCATTTTCAGCTGTCATTGTTGTCTGTTTCTTTGGGGATACATTCCTACGCCACTACCAACGACCGAACAAGTATAGGCGTCAAGATGCATTAGGTATCACAATAGCTCACTGTAAAAATAAAATCCAGTATACATAAATTTGTTCATATGCACCCCACGCTCGCCAAATCAACCGAGGCTCTTCCAACTCCAATCTCATCTCCCATGAAAAAGAAAACGCCCCCAGAATCGTTCGGTGTCCGTGTCCCGGGGATCCGGGTTAATGACCCCCGGCCCCGAATGCATGGGACTATTTATTGTCTGATATGCAAGGCACGCAGAGCCCCAATCATCCCTTCTTTATGGCCTGATTCCAACAATCGAAAGTTGTAATTTCTGAGGTCGATCTTGATAGGATCCCAACGGCCCCTGCTGAGCTTGAAACGGACAAGGATATACGCAAGGTCAGCTTCGGTGACATATCAACGGTGACCACTGGACGCTTGTGCATTTCGGTGAACGTTGCGGCATTTCATTTATGGCCTCATTTGAAGGCTCCATTGGTATCATGGGCGACTCGTGAGTCATCGACAAGGCATTGGCCCTTCGTATACGAGGCTATGTTGCATCTCAGCAATGGCCTGATTTGCTCTGGAATATCCTCTCCTAGGTTGACACCTAATTCTGTACTTGAGACCACCTCCATCGAGGATTCTCGGTGTCGATATGCAAGTGTGCCGCTTATTAAGAAGAAAGAGTCTGAATGTTATCTAGAGCATGATATTGGACTGATCATGACTCTCCTTTAAACGACTGATTGAACTCATTTTGTACCATTTATTTCTGCCCAGAATACGCAACAATATCAGATCTCACATCCTTGAGAAGCAACATTCTAAGAGACATTGACATTTTGGGCCTTGCATAGCCTTGAAGGTGAGATTTCTTCCTGGATTAATCTCTTCGAGACCATGCCCAGGCTGTGAAATATGAATTGCGAATTTGTAGTCGAGGGCTGCGGTTAAAAGATATCATGCAGTTGAGTTACAGATGATCTGATCATATTAGGCCAACAAGACCCAGCCGATCGGATCCTCCACGATACCCGCATGCATCTCACATTACCCGAGTAGATCATATCTAAGGTTAAATGCTATGTAACTTATCATGCATCTCGTCACGGCGTGTGGAGCAATCCATCAAGACATCGGCCCGGTCCGTATCCCTGCCTTGCCTTGCCTTTCCGCGGAGATCTCACAACAATCAATGCCTTGCCATTGGGGAGCTGAATATCTTGGCTTCTTTGGTTTTTTCTCTAACGCTTATAAGTGCCACTGATGGTATAATCCTTCTTCGGCCCCTTGACCGTGTACTCGATGCCCCACTCCTTCAGGTTCACGGCCTGGAAAGCAAAGTTGTACTTGACATCGTAGTAATCATCAATGCACAAATGTCCTGCCTTGGCTTTCCATCCCTTACTCGTCGGTTCTGTGAACTCAATCTCGTGGAACAGATAGTCTGCACGCTTAAGATCCTCTGGTTTAGCGAACCACACGCTCAGCACATCCTTGAGCTCATCATATCTCCAGACGTAACGGCGTGTGGCCTTGAAGCCAAATCCTTGTTCTGTCTTGAACTCTCCCTCTTCGATATAGAGATACTCCATGCCCAGCTCATCATCACTCGGGGCATCCTCGCTAGCGTTGCCCGTACATCGCAAACCATCGTTTGTCTTCTCACGGAGGAGGAACTGCGCAGTCCCACTAAAGTGTCCGCTTGGATGTGAGGGCAATTTGCTCACAAGATCGCGCTCGAGTTTCCATGTACCGAGAAGGCTTCGAAAAACAGCGTGAGCCACGAATCTCGACGTCGTCAGACCATCCATTGCATCTTTGTGTGTCTGTCCTAATGACTTCGTCGCAGCATCCTTTGAATCCTGATCGTCACTAGGATTTGAGTACCTCGCTGGTGTGAGCATGTCCAATGGCAGATTGTTATGCGGTAAGCTGGGAACTGGAGGCTCAAGAGGCTCGCGAATCCTTAACTCAAGTGCCTCCGCAATCTCATTCATCAGATAAGGGTAGTCACCCATTGGAAACTGCGATACTCGGGGGTCATTTCGCAATTCGAGTGTTCGCTGTACCGAGATGTCATCGCGAAGCTTGTTCTTGAAGATCTCAGATTCACGACCAGGGGATACGTGGTCTGACCACAGCGCAGCCATAAACCGAGCCTGCATCTGCATCACCCCCCAGTATGGAGATCTGTAAAATCCGACAAAGCCTAGATCTGGCACTTCGGGGTGGTGAGTTCCCTGGAAAGCCAAGGCGACAGGCTGATCAATGTGTTTTGGTGAAAAATGAAGTGCCTTCAAGACGTCTTCAGGGAGATAGTTTATGCAAGGTGAAGCATCAAAACCTGTCGCAACCACCACCGCTGCAATATCCTCAATCTTTGTGCCGTTGGATAGTGTTGCCGTAGATTCTTCGAGGCTTTCGACTTTGCCTTTCGACAAAGAAATCATTCCAGATCGGACAAAATCTGTGTACCATTCGCTGACAGCTAAATAGGGCTGTTTATCATCATTGCTGCCGTCGATTTTGAGTAGTGGGGAGTATTCCGATTGATCAGAGCCAAGAACGCCTTTATATACGCTATGGGCCACCTTTGCTGTTGCTTGAGGGATGTGTCCTTGTGTATTGGTCAGGGGCCGAGGACGGTTGTTGAGGTTATACGAAGAAAAGTCGAGAGGGAGAAATGGCGCTGCGACTTCTGCAGGCTTGGGACTGGTATAAAAAGGAAATACCCATATCGGACGTTGGATGACATGATGAATGCTGTACTTGTCGATATCGGCAATCGTCGATGGATCAGGAGAGTTGGCCTCGGAAGAAAGGTGCACGCCAATGGTTCCAGCAATCTCGACACCGGACATTTGTCCACCAACTACAAGAATCTTGCCACCACCAGATCTACCTTCGCCCAGAAGGCTCTTCACATCCCTGTAATGGCTGCTGTGGACAACAGGGATAGCTGTCTGATTTCCAAGACTCTCGGGTGTAATAGGCTTTCCAAAGAAGCCAGAAGCAACAATAAGATAGTCAAAATTCTTTGTTGTGGTTCCGGCATCTGACTTGGTGTTGACAATCCAACCATTAGACGATCCCTCAGGCCGCTTTGCACTCGCAACTCGTGTACCAAGCTTAAGTTCAAAGTCCTTGTTGCTCTTTAGGAACCGCTCGAGATACCTGTGAAGATACTTCCCGACCATCCACCCCTGTGGGAGTTGAGGGTCACTATCTTCCCATGCAAGTTCACTAAACTGCATTGTATGTCTGCTCTGGTTCGCCCACATAAATGGGTGGACCTGTCTTCCATTGTCCGTCTTTGACGTAGGCCACAGACCTCCAACATCCTTCTGGGCATCGAAGATGGTGACTTTGAATTCGCCAGGGGCAGTGTTGTGTAACAGCGTTTTGGCTGCGACAAGTCCTGAAGGACCAGCGCCTACGATACTCAGCGAAGGCATCAGAGATAGCAAGGCGTGACTTACCAACAATACAAACCGTCTTGGACATTTCTCTCATGCCGGATAAGTACCTGGAGATACTCATATAAGAGCTCAATGACTCCTATACAATCCCTATCCGAGGCTCACTTTTACGATGAGTAGACAGGGTTGAGCGAATTGTAGCAAGAATGCTATGATAAGGGGACTGATGGAGGATAAGCAAATTTGCGAAAACAGCGGGCCTTCATATAAGACTCATCAATGCAAGAACACCACCCCTTTACGACTGACCGTCAGCGGGCAAACACAATCTTAGGGTGATATACAGCATTCAGTGAGAAAAGGCATCCAATGGTCGAGCTCACCATAAGCGGTTTAGTCGAAAAAGCTCCGCAACTCCCGAGATCTTCCAGGTTGTAGATGGCTTACCTAAGCGCTTGTGCTTGTGAAATGCATCAGATTGCGAATTCATATTTATTCAAACAACGGATAAAGCATTATTGGATGATAAAAACGCTCTGTTTGCTTGAGCGATATGGCTATCTATAATGCCATAAATTTTGGCATAGAGATTGCCTGTGCTGCTTCGTAGATAGCTTATGTTGTCTCATCTCAGAATCTAATGTTGTTTTCTGGTGTAAGCGGCATCACAGTGGAAGTACTATGTGTCCAACATGAGAGCTAAGAATTGGGGTTTTGCTTTTAAGCCCAAAGAGCTTATTTAGCTAATTATCAGTTAAGCGAACATGAGTTCATGATATTAGCAAGATGAGTAGAGTACGTAGAAAGATATTATTCAAGTGCCGGTTATGCATGTCATCAACTCCTGCTAAACTCCGAGTCAGTCTAACAACACCACTAACACACACCGTCACAACCCCCAGCATAACCAGGGCACTTCGAGTCAGTATGATATAAAAATCACCTTGATGGCGAGGGAAATCATTCGAATCTCGTCAATCCCAAGATCCATAATATCAAATGCCGTTATCCTCTCAGAATTAGTAATGGTTGAATTGCCCCGCTTTGTTGCGAATGTCGTCATAACCTCGTAGAATCGCCAGTTGCCCTGTAACTTTAAAGTAGATAAATACCTTATGTACTCAGGGTCCAACTCAAATGAGATTATCCCAACCATATCTAATCTTTCAACGTCCATTAACTCTCATCGATATATCCAAGCTCCCTTTGACCCAATTGACCCATCCTCACTTATACACAATGGCTTCTCATCACGTTCTCCTGCTTGGTGGCCACGGCAAAATCGCCCAGCTTCTCACTCCTCTCCTCCTCAAGCGTTCGTGGACCGTAACCAGTGTCATCCGGACTTCTGAACAGACCCCTGCCATCGAAAAACTTGGTGCCGGCCTCCCCGGTAAACTCAATGTTCTAGTACGTAGCATTGAGGACGTCACATCCCAGGATAAGGCCTTGAGTATCTTGAATGAAGTCAAGCCCGACTATATTGCTTGGAGTGCTGGTAGGCCAACATACGAGAATCGCCCTTGTACCAATACTGATGAGATACAGGTGCTGGAGGTAAAGGTGGCGCAGAAAGAGTATGAACCAGCCCCGTCCCCTTCAGATCAGCTCACTTACTGTCCCCTCCTAGACTTTCAAGGTGGACCGAGATGCCGCCGTTCATTTTATCAATGCTACGGCATCTGTACCTACCATCACCAAGTTCCTTCTTATCTCATATCTAGCCTCTCGTCGATCTGGTGCTTCATGGTGGCCTGCTGGGGAGTGGGATGAGTATAATGAAAAGGTCAACAACGGCGTATTGGCAAACTATTACAAGGCCAAGATCGAAGCCGATGAGACCCTCTACAAGGTCTCCAAGAAGAGTCCTACTCTTGTTGGCATCGATCTGAGGCCCGGAACTCTGACTGATGACCCAGCCACCAAAGTTGAGTTTGGCAAAACCAAAAGCATCGCTAAGAACGGTGTTAGCCGCGAGGCTGTTGCTGAGGTTGCCTCACATCTTCTCGCTGCCGATGGCGTCAAGAACGGCTGGTATGATCTTCTCGATGGCGACGAGGATATTCCATCTGCTGTCGAAAGAGTTGTGCGCGAGAATGTGGATGCTGCTGAGGGCGAAGCCATCTATGATGCGTGAAGGGTGTCTGCCTGCAAAGTTATCACGGCCATATAAGATTCAAGTCATAAGGCATTTTGAATTCATAATGATACATCGCAGCTGATGCGATCCACTCTTATACCCCGTTTTTAACACCCGGTGATACATGCCTGTGAAGGCGAATTGTAATGACATGACAAGTTATGTAACATTTGTGCTTGCCTCAGACAAACGTGTGAAACACACCCTTTTTGACTCCATCCATATAGTTTCTCTTACATACAAAATAAATCATGTCGAAACCGGCTTCTCGGTATCCTCAACCGAGTAGGCACGTAGTTGTCGAGTTCGCTCAAAGGTGTTTCGATAGCTTCCCTTGCTTGAACCAAGTCGGCTGTTGAGCCGGACCCCATTTGCACATTCTTCGGGCGCTCCGAACCATTTGAACCTTAGACCACGCATTTCCTCATTGAAGGTCTTCCAGCTGGTAGTGAAGTAGATCACGGCGTTCCAAACACCCTGTAAGGGAAGCACACAGCCACTGGCGACACTAAGGGGGAAGCTGATCCTGTCGTGGTGCGTCAGGCTATACAGCCGGTTGGCGGAGCTCGGGATCCAAGTGATCAACACAGCAAGACCGAAGATGAAGCTTGTGCGCAAATATGCCATCTTGACTGGATCGAATTGTCTGAGTTTCATAGAAGCGTTAGATTTGACGGCACGAAGTTTGGTTGTTACTGAGAAGGGTGGCTGGCGAGAACTGTCGGAGGTACAGAGTGTTTGGAATCGTTGAGCTCTGCTGGAAGTCGATGTTTCAATATGCTCGAAAGAACTAGGTAGGACCCAAGAGTTGATACGCGGAGGCATTGCGGCAAGAAGAGGACTTGGAAGTGTAGTCTCTTGTGGGGCTGCTGGCCTCGGCTCTTCTCGTGTAATCTGAACTTCTGTGACTGCAGTACCATAGAAGTCCTGACGAGGTGTGAGATTCTGGGGACAAAAGTCAGCTTGGCCTGCCTCACTGGCATCGGGCGGGGAGGCTACCGCTTCTGAGGAGCCTCTGTGCTCACTACTCGAATAAGGAATATGATCATTCTTCTCGATGTTGCCAATAGCATCCATCACCATATGCCTGATCTGATTTCGAGTGTGGAAAACATGGTACCCAACAGCAATATAGATCATGATGGAGAGGAATGAAAATATCCAGATTGGGATGTAGTATGCGTAGAGGCGAACAAGACTCCAGTCAGTCCCGATCCAACACCAGAGCTACAAATTGTCAGTATACGACCGAAAGAAGAGTGGCTAGAAACCACTTACTGTGGCGTCTCCAAATATGAGACCTTCAGAGGAGTTGCGGATTGATATCAGAACAACTGCTGGAATGAAAGGACCGCCGAAACAGATCAGGCAGTATAGCCAGGCATACTTGCGAAACATTCGAGGATCGGCATTGCAGAAGAACACGAGAAACACATTGATAGCCATGGCAAGTGACCACCAAGGGTCAGACTGCATGAACCTAGGGAACGAGATTAGTGTTGAGCCATAACCTGGGTTAAATATCATACCATTCAAAGATGAATGCCTGTGCCTGGCAAAGATGCGATCCCTCGCCCCTTTCAAGACCATCATAGCCGATCATAGATGCAACACTCGCACCGGCATTTGCGATCGAGGCAAAGATGAGAAACAAATTCGGAGTTGTTCGAATTTTCTTGAAAAGGCCGAAGGTTAGCAGCACCAGAATGATAGCGATCATAGAACATCCTGCTCCGACTCGTTCGATAGTGATGAGAATCTCGATATTCTCAGGTGACAAGGTCGGCCCTCGATGATGCTCAGGATGGCCCTCCATGTTGACTTTTGGTGAAGCCAAAGCCTTGGAGTTGATGATGCGAAGAAACGAGATGGCCAAGCGCTCGCTCCGCAAGAGAATGTGAGCAAGCACAAACCAGGGAAGGAGAAGAGGGGTAGAAGGAAAAGGGGAAGGAGATGTTGCGAGCTCAACACGGTTGACTTACACACGGAAGGGGCGCTCGGAGACTGCGATAGAGTTGGCAGTTGCCATCAGTGTCAGGTTAAAGGTGGTGGCTTAGTTCCTTCCACATTGAATCATGGGAGCGAATACCTAGATTAAGAGATGGGATGGTTACTCTCCGATAGTGAACAAATGTCTAAGAACCGAATAAAGTCAATGCTTTCTTTCTTTCTCTCTTTTTGTTTCAATGTTATTGTTACTTGTTATGCACAGATTGATTATGCAGTCCTTTGCATTGTGGTTTTTGTGTAAGCTTACATGGCACTTGATCACTTAGACAAACCTTACGCAAATAACCTTAATCATAGCCTTAAACAGCTCCAGATCCACTAGAGCTTCAGGGATCAGCTGTTCAGCTAACTGTTGAGGTTTCTATTATTGCATGTTGCCAAGGAGACTACACTTCAGTCTCTGATTAACGGAACGTCAAGTCTGCATTTACGAGGCCTTGACATAAAAGGCCACGGCAAAGACCATTAATAGAAGTTTGGCCATAGAGGTCCTTCGGTCAAAAGATAGAACGATATTCAAATCCCTATATATTATATCATTTCAACACGTCGATGGCAGATATAAAACTTATATAAAACCAACCATTAGCGTAGCATCCAATTGGAGTGGCCTCTTTTGGCCTTGATCACCATAATGGGACAAGCTTGCATACATACGTACCTCGGCATCAGAATGACTGCCACATCCTTGATTTCATGTCGATCGACCTCCATAAACCAGAGGCAAAGGCCTCGCATTTCCTCTCCTCTCGTTCTCCTTTCAACAATTGATGAACTAACTCTCACATAATGCAAGTTTCAAAGCTTCTAAGACCCATCTCCACTCAACTGCCGAGCTTCTACATCTCCCGATCGGCCCCGCACTCCCGGGCCTTAAATCGCATCACCGGACCGCCCGTAATAAACACGACCCTCTCACACATCAACATCAAAACCTTCTCGTCAGCCAAAATGGAGTTTCCACCCTTCCACAATTCAATCCTCTGCCCTGCACTTGACCTGGTGCCAGAGAACGCACCACCTGATCTGTTCGCCACGGAATTATCCTTCTTTGCTTCCCATCCATGGACGGCTTCTCTGCTCTGCGCGCCTGATGCAATCCCTTTTCTTCCTTCATGTCGCGTTCCAAAGTCACAAGCGCATGATCAACTTTTTGGGAACACACTCAATAATTCTCGTGGCTTGGGGCATTTCATCAGTTTCTTTCGTGCGCCAAGTCTTGAAGTCGCCAAGGATCCTACACATAATGTCACTGAGATCGCGGTGCTTGTATCGGTGGGCGAAGGTGTAAGTGGCTATCCCGGGATGGTCCATGGCGGAATCGTCGCAGCGTTGTTAGATGAGTCAATGGGTACCATCTTTGATTTGAACGGGACTTTGGGTAAAGAGGCTAGGGCGTTCAAGACGCATAGTGTGACGGGTGGTATAGATGTGAAGTATCTCAAGCCTGTGCCAACAGACAGCGTTATCTGCATCACAGCTGTTGCAGAAGAGATTAATGGCCGAAAGACAAAGGTCAGAGGTGAAATGAAGGATGAGAAGGGCGAAGTGCTGGCGACTTGCTCAAGCCAATGGGTAGCACTCAAACCAAGCTTATGATCAAAGGAGGTTGGCAAACATATATGGTGGTGAGCAGACTCCTGGACTAGAATAAGACTTTATTACTGCCTAGACATAAGAAAAAAAGGTATCAAGGAATGCAAGAGTAACAAAGCAAAAGTGGTATATGAAATCCATACAGGAACCTTTCGCCAATACCGACAAGTCCATCTAATCAAGGTACCCATTATTTCGGCCGTTAGTCATAACCCGATCATTTAGAACTCTCTCCTCTCTCCGACTTCAACCCAGGAACATACGACTTGACCGCATCTTTAACCTTGTGGGGGTCTTCCAAAGCTTCGTAGGCGGCCTCTCGCTTACTCTTGTGTCCCTGCTGCCAAGATTCCTCTCGGTCATCCAACTCACTCTCGGCTGAGCTGATACTGCTCTGGCTTCTGTTCATGACCATGTTGATCATTCTGCCCTCGTTCTTCTTGACGTTGCGCTGGTTCTCCTTCATATCCTGCAGCTCCTGATCCTCCCAGTGCATCGTAATTATACCCAGTCCTGGCAAGTTCTTCTCGAGAAACTCCTTCAGATACGGCAGAGTTGACTTGTCCGGTCGGTATGTTCCGGAATCGTTGTCGATGATCAGTTGATAATATGCAGGATCGTGTGGAGGATGTTCCTTTGGTGGACCTCCAGGGATATCTTCCTGTGGGTGTGTCTTGGTATGAGGGTGTACATCATCTGAAGAAAGAGGCTTCTTAAGCCGTCGAATGAAGAATTCACCTGAACAGGCGATATACGTCTCAACATCTGAATGCATAGTGTGCTTGCTCAACATGTCGATACCGAATTCTTTACCAGTCTCTGTAAATCTGAACATGCCGTCCAAGGTCAGAACATAGGTAAAGGTGCGACCTCCTTCGTCGAAGTGAACAAGCTTCAGGAATTGCTCCGAAGCCTCCGGTGAGCACGCATCGAAATCACCGTACTCTGTCGAAGCGTTGTAATTATATATACGGCGATGCTGACTGTGCAGTGCCTTATTCAGGATTGTGCCGCGCAGGCCCGCTGAAGAGTAAATCGATGCAATAATAGGTCTAAACTCGACAAAACGATGATACAGCTTGGGAGGCACTGGTCCTTGAAGCTGCATCTCATTTGCCTGAAAACTGATAGCATATTAGCATAGCCCATTTTGATCTTAATAAGCAACATACTCGTATTTTTGTGTCTTGCTCTTCTTGTTCCCATCTTGGTCAACTTGCTGATCTTCATCCACTCGGGCATCGTCCTCGGCATTAGCGTTGACTTTGACACCGGCGATTCGACCGATCAGAGGACTGAAATGTTTGACCCATGTTGTTGGTCCAACAGTGTACATTTGCGCATACGGCGGATCCGATGGTCCCAGAAGCTCCATGCTCAAACGCAATAGAGGTGTCATGTGAATGTTGTGAGTGACAACACTGGTAATGGCTTTGGCAAGATATGCTCGTTTGCTCATCATGCGCTTCTTAGCCTCATAAACACGGCCAGGAGCGGGAATGCCTTTCCAGTCTGGGCCTATACTGGGCACTTTAATTGTGACATTGCCCAATCTATCATCATGATCGGGGAAGTCTTCATCGTACATTCGGCACTTGAGAGTGAAGCCTGTTGGTGGGACGTTGGCGACAACCCATTCATCTTCCCATTCCGGTTCGGTCGTCTTCCTTATGGTTTTCGTGCGGTGGGTGAGATCGGGATCCTCCTTATGCCGCTTCGGCTGGGTACCTTTTAGAGTCGCATGAAGGAAGGGATCTGAAGAGGCTGTAACAAAGTCGCCAGGAGCAAGATTTGAGGCGCCGTGGAAGATGAATCGAATGGTATAGCCTTGCGGTGCATCAGGAAGAGGGGTCGGGTCGAAGCCACCAGGAGGTCCTTTTGTAATCTGATGTACACGGTCCTTAAGGCCGGTTCCAATCTTTGTAGGGCGCTTTATAGCATGATCATGATGATGCTCCTGTCCGTTCTCCTGTGTATTTGTTCCGTTTGTCTGTTCTTGTGCTACCCCATTGCCATTCTGTGTCGCTGTCTCGTCGTGGCTGTGGCCGTTTGTTTGGCCATCACCGTTGGTGCTGCTGATTGGAGCGGTCATTTTCTTACTAAACCCTTGTTTCTGCTGAAGAATGCGAAAGAAAGATCAAGATTGCGATCTAACGGGTTTGCGCCGGATGATATACTGCTCGATACAGTAACCAAAAAGACTGCGTCACTTGAAGGAAATAATGTCCTATCATCCGGGGACCCGAGGGATGGTCTTGTTATGACGATGAAGGAGGAGGGTTGAGTTCAATAACGGTTAAAAGAGGCTGGATCGTAAGGGTCCTGTCTTCGATAGATGGTGTGATAAGCGCCGTCGCAACCGTGGCTTTGGAACTGAACTAGAACTGCAACTATTATGATGGCGGCAGACGGTGGCTTATATTTGAAGAGCGCCGTGCCAACCAGGTCATGATAATTTCCTAATCTCGTTACAGTCCATGGCATGAGAACTTCACAGCCAAGGCTAGACTTGGTCTACCTACCCACAACAACAGCGGTATAACTCAGCACCTCTTGGCGCCATGAAGCGTCGCAAGCTCTCATGGCCAAGTCATTAAAAGCACCATTGAATTTGCTATTTTCTGACGTCACCTCGAGTTGTGTACAGGGAAATGCATGCAGGACTTCCCGGCTATAGCGGCATTTGATGTGCCAAGGGCTGGGCTGTAGCGGCTATGAGTGCCGCCCAGCGTGGAAGCCCATTGAGATTCACCCACTTGGATGGGGCTTTTGGGGGGACCCTGATCACTTTTCTCGGCACAGCCTAGCAATTCTTTACGCGATGGCTTCGGAACGCGGCTCGCTTGTCAAAAACGACTTTTAGTTCAATCATGAGATCGGCATCGTAAATTTCGATTCTGTTTGTTCATGATCGACATTCTAACGTTTCATATATTCTCTCCAATCATCATCTACTACCACTTTTGGTAACAATATTCGCTTACGCGCAAGCCGTCCGTTTGCTTCTCAACATTGTATCACAATCCTCAGCTCGAGTCAAGACACTAACATGTGCTACTAATGTCATTAGATAATTGAAGGCTCAAGCTCGGATCTCGGATCCAATGTTGGCCAGGCCTTTGTTCTAGACAACAACATAGCCTCCATCTAATCATTCCACTATTAGTTCTAAGGCTGTTTAATGTCCATCATTCAGAATCTGCCAAACCCATGTCTAATTAACCTTTATACGAACCAGTCAGCCCGGTCTAACTAAGGTAGTTTAAATGTCCGAACGCGTTAGCGATAACTCAGGAACTCTTGTTTTACGAAATAGCGAATGAGAAGTCATTCCGCCTCCTTTATTGGCCTGTTCTTAAGCTTTCTGATGCTTTATGCATGTTGTTACTCTTATTAGCAATCCAAGACCGACACCTACTAATCTCATAACCACGGGACATACATACTTAGAACACATCTCTACGAGGAGACCAATAGATCGATCTTCTTAGTATTCGGCATCTCCGTGAACGATATCACTCAACAACAATACATTCAGCCGCACATAGCTTCGCTACTTGCCTATTCAGCTACGGCACAGAAACCACGTGGACTATCATGGTCTCATATCAGCATCCAAATCAAGTCTCAGCCGCTCGTTAAGCTGGCTTGAATGGATTAGGTGGTCATTTTCCTGCCAAAACATGCATAGGCAAGATACTCACTCAAGCCATGCCTTTGCCTCGTATGTGCCACGGTCTGACTCAAACGCCGGCTATTGTCAAGTAGGAAGCACGCATATTAACTCGAGAGCATTTGTTTCCATATATCATTTGAAACAGTTCGTGCTATTCTTTGTGGCATATTGTTTCTTCGTGGATGAAACGTTGAGCCATTGCTATACACTCCTGATATTCAACATAGCAGTGGCTTCCCTTGACCAAGGCATATTTCACATAAAATGCAGACACAGATAAACACAAAGCGATCCCAGCACTAATTAGTGGCTGAAACATTAAAAGAGACCATAAACCGAATCAATCACCCTCCCAATCCTCCACACACAACCATTCGAACCACACTCTCTCTTCTCAACCTTCGCATTCATAACCCTGCCCCCTTCGACTTCAAGCTTAAATCCCGCGCGCCCCTTGATATGTTTTCCATCCATTCTCCCAAAACCTGCCATGAGGAGGAACCGTGTCGCATCGGCGTTACCAGGGGCCTCAGCAGTTTTCGTAAAGGACTTCAGCGCTTCATTCGAAGGGACGAGATAGACAACCTTGGAATTCTCCTTTTTACGACGTCCGGAGAACGACATGTCGAGACGATCTCTGGGGAACCATGGGGCAACGGTGTATAGCAGTTCTCTAGCGCGAGAAGTCTCAGGGTCGGCGGCCAATATATCCTTCATTGATTTGGAAGGGGAATGCTTGATGGTTGGTAGAGAGCGATGATTCCTGGCGGAGTCTTCACCGAAATAGGTGAGCAATGGATCAAGAATGTTGTCTATTTTGTACACGACGCCGTTTGAAGCAGGAACACGAAGTGGGTTGCCTCTCTTGTCTTTCAGGAGTCTAGCTTGTGTGCCAGCACGCACATCAGTCTTCGTCAGGCCTGTGTTGGTGGTGATATCCCCCTTCGAGTCGGTATGGATTGAGAACCCCTCGATTGAGACGATGTTCTTATTGTATAGATCATGTGGAGTGAGTTTACCCGGCAGGATATGCGTACGCAGAAGAGCGGCCAAGAGAGGGTAACCAGTTGCTGTGGTCAGCTTCTCCGTGAGGCCAGGGACCTTAGCAATCGCCTCGTTGGTAGGGGCGAGGATAGTAAAGTCGAGACCAACATTGTTGTCATTGAAACGCTCCTCGAAGGCAGGCTCGGGGATTCCATTGCCATTACCGGTTGACTTGAAGAGTTCATAGAATGCAGTTAAGTCCTTGTGCTGTTCCAGAACAGTGAGGACAGCATTGGTGCGATTAACCTTGGCTGATGCTCCAGCCAAGAAGTAGATGGAAGCGCACAGCGCTGCTTTGAAGAAGTTGGTCATTTTTCAAAAAGGAGTGTCGAGTTGTAATTGTTCTGCTGAAGCTGATATCTCGCATCTTGAATCGCGGCGCTTCGTGCCATTTTATAGATATTTCGACACTATCACTGGACTCTGTAGCTTTGACGATGTTACCCAAGTCGAGTATTACTGTGCATAAATGAAAAGAAATTCGGGTTTTCTTGATTTTGGAAATTTTCAATGCAACGCTCTTTTGCGCCGTGGTGTTTCATGCTCTTATACTCAAGTTAAAGTATGTGCTACTCCTTAGTTGATAAAAATTACACCATAACAAGTGAACCGTGCGCTGGAGATCAAACAAACTTTTGAACCCTGATTCGAGCCCGGACGATCATACTTCTCATAGGCCAGCTTTATTCTCAGCCCTTTATGATTATTTTGATATGTTATGCGGCCGTAGTCTTCCGCGGCAGCGTCCAGCGCTTAGACATGCATCAATATATAACACCAGTATCTAGACAATTTTATGGCATTCAATGAGGATACTGAGTATCGTTTATATAGTGAATCTCTTAGTTTATCATCTAAAGCCGATATCTCAGTGTACGTTTTAGTGATAATGAAGGACAATATCGCACCACGTAACATAGTGTTTCCTCGATACCGGTTACTTCAAGTTATCACACTTAACGATGACTTAAATAATCTGCTTTGTCAGGTGCGAGTATTATATTGTATATAATCACCATATGAAGCTGAGATAGTACTAGGGGTGAAATCTGATAGAAATGTATAATAACTGAAGGAATATAATATAAATACTCAACATGATTCTACCCATACACCTGTCATTTATCCCTTACCCTAGAACAGTGTGATTTTCGCCATAGCAGGCTGATGCGCTACCTCAATATCTACGACGAAGGAAGATCCGGGGAAACTGGTGGCTGAAGCAAATTAAAGCGAGGTTCAGACCACGCTGGACTGAAGCTTTCCTGACCGATGTTTCTTCTTAAGTGTTACTATTTTAATCTTTTGTCCCTGCGAAATGCTTAACGCGGATGACGTTGATAAAACTTCTAAGTACCGACTTAAAAATATACTCTTTTTTTTGCAGCACCTGTCGCCGTAGCGGGTGTACCTCCGAAACAAGGTACATCTCTCATCGATAGGCGCCGTTGTTCAGGGTCCGAGTCCCTTCTTACATCGGCCAAGGACAATAACGACATCTACTTTAATGCGGTATTTTATCCGATTGATTCTGAGTGACATTAACTCCCCGACCAACAGGTGTTCCTATTGAACCAAGTGTACTCGTTCTGGGGGATGAAAAGGCTGATGAATGGAAGTATCTTTTGGCTGTCAGTGACCTCCTTGGATTCCGTGAGCTTCTCCCAATCGTCATCCCTAGTGGGGCCTTCAGGCGAGCTGATTGGTACCAATCGTCATTCCAGTTACCATTGCCCCGCCGTCGATCTGACTGCCCCGCCATTTGCTACCCTGAGATCCAATTGAAAGAGCTTATCGAGCTTCTGAAGCCATTGATCATACGGGGAGCTCAACAGAAGAAATCCAATCCCATTGTTCCTGTTCCTGGGCCTGGCACCGCATCAGCAAGCACCGCACTTCACTTGCCTCGTCCCAACGCTTGCTTTAGGTACAGTAGGTACTGTAGGTATAAAGCTCCACGCTCGCCTCCTCTTTTTCAAGATGCGCCCTTTCTCTCCTGCATCCATCTCTCGCGTTACTCGCACATCCACTCGAATCAATCCCTTTTTTACCCAACCTCGCAACTTTTCTTTCACACAAGCCATAATGGGTGTTCAGAAGACCATCATCTCCGAGGGCAGCGGCCCCTCTCCCCAGGTCGGCCAAAAGGTCACCATCCAATACACCGGCTGGATCAAGGACGAGTCCAAGCCTGACAACAAGGGCGACCAGTATGTTCATTTGTGCGCCCACTGCTCTTGAACGTAGTTGACAACTCTCTTCACAGGTTCGACAGCTCCGTCGGCCGTGGTGCCTTCGTCGTGAATATTGGTGTTGGCCAGGTCATCAAGGGTGTGTCTCCCTATACAGTTTCGGATTCGTAACGCACAAGACAACAAAGCTGACTCAAAACAGGCTGGGATGAGGGTGTTACCCAGATGAAGGTCGGCGAGAAGGCCCTTCTCGACATCACTCCGTAAGTGACATCAACATCCTCAGATTAGCTGATACTTGTAATGCTAACAATCACTGACAGTGACTACGGCTATGGTGCCCGGTAAGCTCTCAAACACGGGCCATTGGCCATGATGCCTCTGGTGGCCAAGCTATACTATGAGGAAACAGCTAACACAGATAACAGTGGCTTCCCCGGTGCCATCCCTCCCAACGCCACTCTCCTCTTGTAAGTTGATTATAGGCTACCAGATAAATGAACAGCCTACTGACTACTCCTTCAGCGAGGTTGAGCTCCAGAAGATCAACTAAGTCTCCCAATTATCTACCGCTATCCTTCGATCGACTTTGGAAACATGAAGCTTCAACGGGCTTATGATGAGCTGCAATGCTCAAGAAACAGAACGATCGACCTGATGCTCATTATACCCCTACAGACATGTGGCATCGGGGTGCAGTATGGACTAAGGAACCAAACATGGTGACTTCTACATATTTCTTAGGGACGGTCAAATGAAGAATAATTGAGATCCAACGTGAACCTCTGCAATGACCACTGCTGGCATGAGTTGCTGGTGAACCAAAAGATGCATCAATAATTTTCAAGCATCTCAGTGCTCTGTCCCAAGCTGCTAGTCAAGTATGTTTCTTTGTGGCGTAACTGAAGCTCTTGGTATGGCATCATGCGTAAAAATGCCCCACGTCCATCGACCCCGCCATTAAATCTCATGATGGACCTGCATGGTTTTGAGGGTGCCTGAACAAGAAGGTCGAGATCGCTGCAGTGCCCTGAAAAATCATACTGATGTGCCCGCAAGAGTTCTATACACCCGAAACTAACCGTGTCAAGTCAATGGAATCCAACAGAAGCTTAGAATTAGTAGCAATCAAGTGCTAGAGGCATGAGAGGGGCGTCACCTACGTTTAGCTTTTACCCTAGCAACCTTGAACGTCCATGCAGACCTCAGTTGACTGGCTGCGGGGCTGCGGGGCTGCTGTGCCACGCTGAGCTTGTGTACTTGAGTGAGGTAGTGAAGGCGCTTCAGAATAGGCTGATGTTGGGTGAATGATTCATCGAAACAGTTCAAAATTGTTCATTGCAGTAAATAAAGCATATATTACTACCTCAGTGAATACAAAATGAACTATCTAGGTACCTACCTAATAACAGATGAATATCGATGCCTTTCAATGATTGATACCTCAGGCCAGGTGGCTTATTAAAGCTGAGGCGCCCGCTGACAGTATGGGCAGTGGGGCAAGACAGCTCTGCCTGGGGACTCGGGCCATTACCTCATCACCATAGGACACTTCATGTCGCACTCTCTTCCACTCAACCTTCAAAGTCAGAACCTCTTTTCTTACAAGCCACATTTGACCATACTCACAACACGACTTTTACGACTCTACGGTCTGCGACGGAGATTCATATCGCTCGCGGATAACTCATTCTCCTTTCTCCATCTCTCACCGTCCTCTTCTACTCTTTGGCGGGGTTGAGCTTTGCCTGGTGCTGGATCGCCCTCGCGACGACTGACGCAGCGTTTCCAACATTACCACCTCTTCTAAAACGGACAAGCTGGGGAAGCGAAAGCTCTCCAACGGGGAGTCACCTACCCATAAAAGAATAATGGCCGTAAGTCTAGATCCTCTGTACTCCCTATCTCGGCTTGTCGCCTGTCAAACTCTTGCTCGAAGCATCAGAACATGTGAAACGCAAATGGCACTTTCACCATGAACATGCAAACAGGACCCGAAGATTCTAACAGTCCGGCTCAATAGGAACAAAAGCAACCAGAGGTCGACCTTGCGACCCGAATGCAGGTCGATGAGTCTGTTGTTGGACATAACGAGATCGACGAGTCCCTCTACAGCCGACAACTTTATGTGCTGGGCCACGAAGCCATGAAGCGCATGGGTGCTTCGAATGTGCTCATCGTCGGTCTAAAGGGTCTCGGCGTGGAAATTGCCAAGAACATTGCTCTGGCTGGTGTCAAGAGCCTCACCCTCTACGATCCTGCTCCAGTCCAGATTGCGGATCTCTCGTCCCAGTTCTTCCTCACACCCAGTGACGTCGGAAAGCCCAGAGATGAGGTCACTGTGCCTCGTGTCGCCGAGCTCAACGCCTATACCCCCGTGAAGCTCCACCAGTCACCTGGCCTTGATGGTGAACTTTCGCAGTTCGACAAGTACCAAGTTGTTGTTTTGACCAGTGCACCTATCCACCAACAAAAGGCTATCGGCGACTACTGCCACAGCAAGGGCATTTACGTCGTTATTGCCGACACATACGGTCTTTTCGGCTCCGTTTTCTGTGACTTTGGCGAGAAGTTCACTTGCATCGATCCTACTGGCGAGACTCCTCTCAACGGCATCGTGGCAGGTATTGACGAGGAGGGCTTGGTGTCTGCACTTGACGAAACTCGACATGGATTGGAGGATGGCGATTATGTGACATTCTCCGAGGTGGAAGGAATGGAGGCACTGAACGGAGCCGAGCCCCGAAGGATCACGGTTAAGGGCCCATATACCTTTTCAATCGGCGACGTCTCTGGACTCGGTCAATACAAGCGAGGTGGCATGTACCAACAGGTCAAGATGCCCAAGATTATCAACTTCAAGGACTTCACCACTGCGCTCAAGGAGCCCGAGTTTCTTATCTCGGATTTTGCCAAGTTCGACCGACCTCAGCAGCTGCACCTCGGTTTCCAGGCGCTCCATGCTTTCCAACTTACTCACAAGCGACTTCCCAACCCCATGGACGATGATGACGCTATTGTTGTTCTTGGTGCCGCCAAGAAGTTTGCCGAGCAGGAGGGTCTTGACATTGAGCTGGATGAGAAGCTTCTGAAGGAGCTGAGCTACCAAGCCCAGGGTGATCTTAACCCCATGGCTGCCTACTTTGGTGGTATTGTGGCACAGGAGGTTCTCAAGGCTGTTTCTGGCAAGTTCCAGCCCATCAATCAGTGGATGTACTTCGATTCTCTCGAATCCCTGCCAACATCTACCAAGCGATCTGCCGAGCTCTGCAAACCTATCGGTAGCCGATATGATGGACAAATTGCTGTATTCGGTACCGAGTTCCAGGACAAGATCGCCAACCTGAAGCAGTTCCTCGTCGGTGCTGGCGCCATTGGTTGTGAGATGCTCAAGAACTGGGCCATGATTGGTCTCGGAACAGGACCCGAGGGCAAGATCTGGGTGACTGACATGGACTCGATCGAGAGGAGTAACCTGAACCGTCAATTTTTGTTCCGCGCCGATGATGTTGGTCAGATGAAGAGTGACCGTGCTGCTCTTGCTGTTCAACGAATGAACCCTGACCTCGAAGGCCACATGGTAACACTCAAGGAACGCGTTAGCCCCGAGACCGAGAATGTTTTCAACGAGGACTTCTGGCGAAACCTTGATGGTGTCACCAACGCTCTCGACAACGTTGAGGCTCGAACATACGTCGACCGCCGATGCGTTTTCTTCCAGAAGCCACTCCTCGAGAGCGGTACTCTTGGAACCAAGGGCAACACGCAGGTCGTGCTGCCTCATCTCACCGAGTCTTATTCATCCTCCCAGGACCCTCCCGAGAAGGAGTTCCCTATGTGCACAATCCGAAGTTTCCCCAACAAGATCGATCACACTATTGCTTGGGCTAAGGAATACATGTTTGAGAAGCTTTTTGTCAAGGCTCCTCAAACCGTCAATCTATACTTGACCCAGCCTCAGTTCATTGAGAATTCTTTGAAGCAGGGTGGCAACCAGAAGGAGACTCTTGAGACGATTAGGAACTATCTCACGACCGAAAGGCCACGAACCTTTGAGGACTGTATTGCCTGGGCTCGTCAGTTGTTCGAGACTGAATTTTCTAACAAGATCCAGCAGCTCTTGTATAACTTTCCCAAGGATTCTGAGACCTCGTCTGGCACTCCTTTCTGGTCCGGACCTAAGCGAGCTCCCGACGCGCTCAAGTTCGACCCCAACAACCCTTCTCACTTCGGGTTCATTGTTGCGGCAGCGAACCTCCATGCTTTCAACTACAACATCAAGTCTCCTGGAACCGACAAGTCCATCTATCTGCGGGAATTGGATAATGTCATCGTTCCCGACTTTACCCCTAGTTCCAATGTGAAGATCCAGGCCGACGATAAGGAGCCTGTGGTAAGTATTTTCACATCGGATTCAAAAACCATTACTAATCCGTGACTAGGAGCCCGAGTCAAGCAACTTCGATGACAATGACGAGATTGAGAAGCTGACCACCAGCCTCCCGTCGCCCAGCTCTTTGTCTGGATTCCAGTTGGTCCCTGTTGACTTCGAGAAGGACGATGACTCGAATCATCACATCGACTTCATCACTGCTTGCAGCAACCTCCGAGCAGAGAACTACAAGATTGAGCCTGCTGATAGACACAAGACCAAGTTCATCGCTGGCAAGATCATTCCCGCCATCGCCACGACCACGGCTTTGGTCACCGGCCTGGTGGTGCTTGAGCTGTACAAGATCATTGACGGCAAGGATGATCTAGAGCAGTACAAGAACGGTTTTATCAACCTGGCTCTGCCTTTCTTTGGCTTCAGCGAGCCCATTGCTAGCCCCAAGGTGGAATACCAAGGCCCTGACGGCAAGGTTACGTTGGATAAGATTTGGGATCGTTTTGAGATTGATGACATCACTTTGAAGGAGCTATTGGATACCTTCAAAGCCAAGGGTTTGACCATCAGCATGCTGAGCTCAGGGGTCAGCCTTCTCTACGCTTCTTTCTTCCCCCCTTCGAAGTGAAGGAGCGCTATGACCTCAAGCTGAGCCAGTTGGTTGAGACGATCTCAAAGAAGCCTATTCCTTCACACCAAAAGGAGGTCATTTTTGAGATTGTTGCTGAGGATCTTGCTGAGGAGGATGTTGAAGTGCCCTACATCAAGGTCAAGATGGCATAAACACTGTGGATTTGAGGCTTCTGAGCAGTCTTTTGAAATATGTATATGGGATGTTAGAAACGACTGGAGTGCAAATGAGCACATGAACGATAAAAGGATTCAGCTTATAAAGATAGATAAATTCGTTGCTGTATGACAAAGCTTATGCAGACCTTCATTCGATTTGCTGTTGACAACTCTGAGGCCCTAATGATCTTCTTTTCGCGTACGCAAACGTAAACATATGGTGAACTGCTGAGACTGCGACCTTGACTCGATGAGGAAGGGAACCTTTCTTTACCAAGCCAGTCGTCATGATGGACATGGGCTTATCAAGACAGTAGAGCATGATAACTAAGCAGCTCGCAGTAAAGCGGGGTCAATCATTACGCCACGATTATGAAATGCTCCCAAGCGTGGTAGCCAAAGCTCTAGGACGGAATAGCTCAGGAATGGAAGCTCTCGGGGAACCCACCAGACGGGGAGAGAGGCTAGAGAGGGCCTGGGGATTGGGAGGACAGGCTTTATCTGGTTGGTAACTAAGCTTCCACAGCTTGTGAGGGGCTGCTGAGCAAGTCATGAGTGAGCAAGGGTTCCATCACGCGTGGTGATGGCCACTTTTCTCGTAGTCTACTCTCTTGAGCTGCAGCTATAAAGGTGTTGGGTGTCGCCGTCATTGAATGCTCCGATTCGTTTTTATAGACATGCAAATGCAAGGAATTCGAATTCGATCATCTCGAGTTTTCAGCAGCAGTTCCCTCCTGAGACCACAGCAGCAACAATCGATCAGATTCATCACATCTATCAAAGCATCATCGTTTAAACCGTCCCTCCTCACTCAGGTTCAGCCCCCACATCAAATCAGAATGGTACACAGACCAGACACTCTCACTGCTCTTCTCAGCTTGCTAACAGAGCTACAGGCAAGCACTGGTAAGGTCACTGACTGGGTCAAGCCCGGTGACACATCTGGCGAGTTCAAGCGTCAAGTCAGCTCATTCCGAGACTGGATCTCTCGCGACCCCAATGCCAAGTACCCTGCTGAGGCTGGCCGATATCACCTCTATGTGAGCTACGCATGCCCTTGGGCGTGCCGCACACTCATCGCCCGCAAACTTAAGGGTCTTGAAGACATCATCTCCTACTCAGTTGTGCATTGGCATCTCGGTGAGGGAGGCTGGCGATTTGTTTCCAAGGATGAGGACGTTCCCGGTGAGAATGTGATTCCTGATCCCATCAAGGGCCATGAGGGGTTCACTCACTTGAAGGATATTTACTTTGAGAGTGAGAAGAACTATGACGGTCGATACACCGTGCCAGTTCTGTTTGACAAGAAGACAAACCGAATTGTGAGCAACGAGAGCAGTGAAATTCTGCGAATGCTTGGTACTGAGGTAAGTAAAGTAATTCAATGTGTGCTTTGATTTATGGTTGCTGACCTTGATTAGTTTGATGACATGCTGGATGAGAAGTACAGGGCCATTCAGCTGTACCCCGAAGATCTCCAGAAGCAAATTGAGGAGGTCCATGAGTGGCAATACGGCGGCATCAACAATGGCGTTTACAAGTCTGGATTCGCAACCACGAGTGAAGCCTACGAGCGCAATGTCGTGGCCCTCTTTGAAGCTCTGGACCGCGCTGAGAAGCATCTCTCTGAGCAACAAGGCCCCTACTGGTTCGGCGACAAGATTAGCGAAGTCGACATTCGACTATTCGTCACGATTATTCGCTTCGATCCCGTCTACGTGCAGCACTTCAAGTGCAACATCCGCGACATTCGCTCAGGATACCCAGCTCTGCACAAGTGGATGCGAAACCTTTACTGGAACGATCCCGCGTTCAAGGATACTACGCAGTTTGACCATATCAAGTGGCACTACACCCGGAGCCACACTCAGATCAACCCTTTCTCTATCACGCCTGTTGGACCTCTGCCGCATATTCTGCCGCTTGAGGAGGAGGTGACTGCTGCGCAGAAGAAATAGGAATGGATACTGTGAATATGGGATAGTTACTAGTTAAATAGGAAATATTGAGTATTGTATGTGCATGGTTTGTATTATGCAATCATGAGCCGAGTTTTATTGTTGATGGGATGAAACTGAGGTGAAGCCCAATGGCTGATTTGTTTCAAGGCGCACAGTACAGGTACCCGAGATTTTAGTGGAGGCAGTGGAACAACACGGCTGAAATCCATCGGGTGGAGGCTCATTCTCAGTGCGTGCAGCGGTATCAGACAGTGCACTCCAGTTGCGTCTATCCACTGTTTCTCCTCATCCTCATCCTCATCCACAAATCAATCAATCAATCAATCAATCAATCATTCAACATCTCAGTTTTCTTTTCAGTCAATGCTCACAAGCTCAATGATCACGAGGCAATTATTTCAATCAAAGAAAGATACATTGAATATTCTAGCATATTATACCTGCTTTGTTCATATACCTCCCCTAGAAACAGGGTCTGACTTGGTCTATCTATCCATTGCCAACTGTCACTCACGCTAACAGCGCTAACAAGTGTCGCCTGCTGGACACTCAAGCCCTCGCGCTCGCTGTTCTCTCTCGTCTCCTCCACTCTCTCACCTCTCTCTCATCCTTCTCGCCCGCTTTCGGTCTCTCCCTCTCACAACCACGTCAAAAGCCACCGAAAACAACCCTCGATATCCGTACATCCCAAGACCCGACCCAATCCACCTCAACCATCTCCTGCGTCTTGCGCACAGTTATACACTGTCACGCTTTCCGCTAAACCGCCCGCCTTCGACATCATTCCACTGAACCCTTGGACTTCTTTCAATACTTGTACCGAGTCAATCGATATTTACCCGCTCGGCGAACTAATAATTACAATACATTCTCTCCCTCGCTGGGCCCCCGCTTGTTCGTGATTGGGGCTTTTCGATTCGATAAAGCCCAGCTCTTGCTTGGCTCCACCTCTGGTTCGCCTTGTCCACCACTACCAGCAAAGCAAAGCACAGTCCAGCACAACCACAAAGTGCACCACTACCTTACCTTAGGACGTCACCCTTCTCCGCCAACCACCAACTCGCTCGACCTGATCTTCTTTTCACGCTCTTGTTCACCAAAGTCCCCTACCTCGACCGTTGACACCGCTGCCTGAATTCACTTCGCGACACTCACCCCGCGGATTCTCCTCACCTGACTCACCGACCGAACGAATTGATCGTCCTACTCCATACTCTCCGCACAATCATCATTCCGCTATCGCAGGTTGTCGCCACGTCGTCATCCCTGCTTGTTACACCAACAACTAATAAATTTCCAAAAACCAAACTCTGGCCGAACTCGAAGCTGCCGTCATACAAGAGAATACAGTTCTCCAGAGGCTACCTCGATTGCGCTCGCACGTCCGTCCACCTCGGGACACTGCATACTTCTTTATACTATACCGCCGATAACTCGAATGCGCTCATAGCGCCAACTTTTTCTTCATCATGGTAATCCGCTATGAAGCCAACTTCTTGATCTACTTACGGGAATCGCCGTTATGTACCAAACCACCAAGTCTACCTCCAGCCGAAGACTGGATGGGGTGAGTAGCAATGATTTTCTCAAGTCATATTTAAGTCTCTGACCTAGATTAGACCCCCACCTGAACCAAATCGCACACAGACAAAGGTTCCTGGTGACCGACCTCGATCCAACGACATCCCTCTGCTTGACCAGAGTAATCGCCGTCCTGGTGTTGAGAGACACATTTCAAGGAATAGTGCCAGTTTGTCTCTCCTGTTCGCTCCTAGGCTCTCCGTGTACTGACCGGCGCGCACCTATCCAGACCCTGAAGACCTCGTCTTTGCACCACCCCGAACGGCGTTTGCTTCAGCGCGAGGCAAGCCATCGCTCGAAACGGACAAAACTACCAAGGAGTCTGACGCTTCAGGGCGTTTCGGCAACTTTAGAAGTCGCAATGGAGATCTTGACGTTGACCGATTCCGCGATGGACGCAATAGCAATGGGTACCGCCGCCGTGAAGGCGAGAGCGAATCAGATGGTTGGAGTACTGTGAAGCCACGCAAGAGTTTTGGCCACGAGGGTGCTGAGCGTTTCCATGGACGCATGGGAGGCAACTTCCGAGATGACAAGCGACAGCCCAAAGAACGTGACGACGCTGCTCGGGATCGCCCTGCACGAACCTTTGACACTTTCGCCAGAGACGTAGACGATGAGGGCAGACCTCGAAACGGAACGAACAGGAACAAAACTGAGCCGTGGTACAAGAACGAGTCCAACGCAGTCACCACTCCGGCTGTTGAAGCTACTACCACCCCCGACAAACGTGAACGAATTGACCGCGCGAAGAGCTGGAGAGACCGCGATGCGACCGCTGATACTCCTGATGATCGCCACAATAACAACAGTCACAACAACAACAACAATCGCACCAATGATCGACGATGGGGACGAGACCGTGATCAAAGAGTCGAGCGTGAGCCTGAATGGCTAGACGAACCTCTTGAGGAGCATCCCGAGGCTCATACGCAGCAAGATTTCCAGAAGTGGATGGAGGACATGAAGAAGGCCAAGGCTGGAATCCCTGCTGCTCCTGGTAAATCCGCGAATGTTGAGGCAGCTGAAACCATGATCGAGGCTGAAAAGCCCCCCGTGCAATCTGCCCCAGCGATTCCAGCTGGACCTGATAAGTTCTTCATGGCGTTTGGATCGAATGCTGGTCTGGACACCCCTCTCGCTGAGGAGACCAAGGAACCTGTCAACAAGCCAAAAGCATCCGGCAAATCTTCTAGGTTTACGTCTTTCTTTTCGCAACCCCAGGAGGAGCCTCGAGGCAAAACGGAACCTCCAACTCCTATGGCAGGACCTCCTGTCAACAGCGGTATGCCTTTGCCTCTCCCCTTTGCCGGCGGCCCAGCTCCTCCAGCAGGCGGCGAAGATGAGCGACAAGCTTTCCAGCAACTACTGGCAAAGCTACAGAAACAGACGATGAGCGCCACACCACCAGGACTGCCCGCATTTGCTGCCCCTCAAGGTACGCCGCCAAATGCTGGCAGGCCCAACACCATTACCTCTCCCGAATCTCCTTTCCAGCAGTATGGACCTGATCGACGAATGGACGGTCCCATTGGCCGAGTCCCTCCTCAGCATGTTCAAGAGATTCTTGCACCCCGACCCCAGCCACAAGCTGCTCGCCCCGAGCAACTTCTCCAAGATCTCGTTGGCCAGCGCCAGCGAGCTCCCAGTCAAGGTTCTGGACGTCCTGATGCCGCTCGTAACAACAGTAATACTGAGTTCTTGATGAATCTCATGAGAGCACCTCCTGACGCCCAGCGCAATGAATTGTTGATGCGCATGGGTCCCCAGCAGCAGAAGCCACCGCAGATGCCCCAGGAGCCCGATTTTCCCAGAGACGACCGTGGTCCTCAGCGTCAAATGCGTCAACCACCGCCTGGTTTCCCCATGGAAGACCGATTCCACAACCCTCCTGATGCTGATGTTCGACCCAACCAGCCTACACAGATCTTGCAACGTCCACCCCCACCTCCTGGTCTGGACCATCAAATGCCTCCCAGCTGGATGCCTGGTGGCCAAATGCCTCCTCCTCAGCAGCGAGGTCCTATGATCCCTCCCCCAGGACTTCCTGCTGGTCTCGGTGGCCCTGGCGGCCCTGGACCCAACCGTAGCATGCCCATGCCTCACATGTTTCCTCCCAACTTCCCTCCTGGCGTGATGCCTCCTCTCGAGGCCTTGGGTGGCCCTCCTCCTCGAAACATGCCTCCCCCTGCCTTCTACGGCGGCCTCCCCCCCGGATTCATCCCTCCTGGACTCGGCGGCTTCAACGGTCCCCCTGGACCTGAATTTCCTGGCGGTCCCTTCGAAGGCCGTGGTATGCCTCCTCCTGGCAACGGCCGTGGCGCTGCTTTCGGGAGACCTTAATCACATCTCACACGAATACCGTGCTTCAACACATCGAATCAAACACCCTTCAACCACAAAGTCTGTACCACCTTTGTACGGAAAACCAATCAGCCTGTCTGCAGAAACTTTTGAAAGTCAAAGCCTTACAATTAACAAAGGGGCTTCTTCCACTACTGTACGAATATCTACCGAAATCAACTCACCGCATCTTTTGGACGCATGCTTGGAATCAGGGTACGCCCTGTAGCTAGTAACTTGTTTTTTACGTGTCATTTTTGGGAAGCACGGCGATGGGGGGAAATCAAGGGATATAGGCATGATGGTTTAACTCGGTGAAAGTTAGGTAGTGAATTCAAATGGATTGGTTGATGGGCGATTTACGGTAGCTTCCTCTTTTTGTTTGTCTGGGTATTTACCGACGATGATCATGACGATCTCTTTTAATGTGATGATGAGGAGTAAATAGCAGTTACTTCAAAGGTCATATTGAAACGAGAACAAAGAATTCACGACGTTTATACACTATAGCTGATATATACAGATGAACGTCTCCCGACCCTTTGAGTTACCAAGTTAAGTAATACTTCTAAGATAGATAGTTACCAATACACAAAAGACGGTAGAACAACGCCACGCTACGTCGACGAATTACGAAGCCAGAAAATCCACCATGTGCTTTACTGAGAAGCCACATTAGGCCTAAGAGCCATCCAACCGACCTCTACTGGAAGGACTCCTTTCTGGCTTATGTGACGCATTTGTATTGTAATCTTCAGACGAAGTCGACGTTTCTGTGGTCTGCGATCTTCGAATGGTCCTGTGTTTCGGCGGAGAAGCTGAAGAGAGACCCCCGTTCCAAGAACCCTACTTCTTGATCCCTAGGAAGTTACGCTTCTTCTTTTCCTTATGAAGCTTGCCTGGCTCCTCGTGGTGTTGTTGAACACTGTGGTGCGATGTCGGTCGTGGTGGTGCTGCGTTATTACCGTGGCTATTATTAATCGACATGTTTGACATGGCAGCTGTTGGGGGCGCCATGCCAGGGCCAGGGCCAGGTCTTGAAGGAAGGCCGCCGGGTCGGTTCGTGGGACCAGGAGGCAGTCCTTGCTGTGAGGGCTGTTGTGATGGTGCTGGGCGAGGAGGAGCTGGTCGCTCAAAGAGATGCCGTGGAGCGTGTCGCTTTGGTCGCTCCAGGGGCAAGTCAAGTTGACGCTTATCGCGACTGAGATCGCCCACTTGGCGAATAAATAACTGAGGAGTAATCATGTGAGAAGTGACGAGAATGATATCTCGACTGCGCGCTTCACCAACTTCGTAGCACGATCGGCTCTCGCTGTATGTAGCACCTCCAGCCATGAAGACAATTAATCGCTGTCGATTCTCTGGTGGACGGCGTCCAGCTGCTGCCCAATTTGGTCGACCAGCACGAAGAGAACCTCCCTGTGCCAAGTGAAGTTCCTCATTGGGGTCCAGTGGTGGCTTCACATAAGGGAAGTGAGTCTGATCTAACATGCCCCTTGCCAGATGGTCCACCATGTGTTTCATTGCAGGCTCGAATCGTGTTAATCCATATTCCTCGTTCAATTGTGTCGATTTTGGATCGATCGGGAATAGAGGCGGGGGGATCTGGCGCACATCCTTGAGTGCATGTGTCATATGTCCACCAAGCTGCTCAAAATTCAATACAACCTCACGGTCAGACTGAGGGAGGGAGGCGTGGGCCAAGAGTCGTTTGATGTCTTCGTCAACTACACCATCCCGATAGAGAATGAATAATATGATGAGGCGCAGCCTGTCTGAAGGTGATACGGCCTCGTCGTCCAACAGAGGTACGATCATTTCGAGAATGTTCTTCGGTCTCTTAAAGTCCTCGTCCAGTCCAGATGCGAGCGTTTGCTCTATAGAGGCGATGTCCATCAACTTGTGCTTCTGGAAAATGTTCATACACTCTTGCGCCATGGTCAGATGCAGGGAATATGCCTCCTTCATCTCTTGAAACTGCGGCAAGCCTGCCAACATATCTCTAATCGTATTAAGGTTGGTCGTGTCGGCATTCTCATTGGTGAAGTGGGGGTTTTGTTGGAGGAACTTTTGGAAATCGCCCATAAGTTTATCAATCGTGTCCTTCATGTGTCTGTGTCGATTGTCCACCCATATCTTGTCCTTGTCTGTGAGCTCCATATCTTTCTCTTCAGCTTCTGGTGTTCCCTCGTTGATTGTCGTACGATAAGTGACCTTGTCGCCGTCCTTGATCGGCAGGAGGTCGTGTGCCATGGCTTGGTAGGAGAACTCATGGACCAAAGGTGACATCAAATCCATCGATCGGTCTGTGATGACGAGTGTCGCTTGTGGCCGCGGTGAGGGTGGGGGAAAGCTAGTGTCCCATTGCGCATACGCATCGAGCTCTTCCTGGACAAATCGAGCCAGGTGAGTGCAGAGGACGGCTGCCTCGTGGCGTGCGCTTTGCGGCTTGTAGTAACGAACTTTGGGGTATTCTCCGAGTGTAATACAAAGACCGGCGATCTAACTTCTCATCAACAAACGTCATCCGGCAGAAGCGTGCTGCCGCCTTACCTTTTGCGCTAGACCCTTCATGTGTGTTGGAACGATGGCGTTACAGGCTGGGTGGAAGAGCATGGGAAAGCTCCAGGGGTCGCGAAGGGTAACGAGATGCGATTCTCGAGGTAAGAAATCGACGAACATGGTCTGGAAACCGGCACGGAGCTGTCGGGCTCCAGGAAAGTCGTCGATCTTGCGTCGCAATGAGGGGTCGAGGAGGCCGGTCCAGACAAGGTAATAGCTGCGATAACGTCGCATCTCGAAGTCGGCGAGAAGGCATTCGACAGCGAAGGATTCAGGCGAAAGGATATAGATTGCGTCCATCTCGGGGTTCGGTTCGCGACGGTTCTCGATTCGCTCGATAGCTGGAGGAAATGCTGGTCAGTACCAGACACAGAAGCCGGCAGTCAGATAGACCAACTGGCGATATTGTTATTAAGAATGTCATCCTCCTTGACGACATTGTCAATGATCTTTTTGGAGTTCTCGTCGACGATCAGGCATTTCCACTATTGCGTCAAAGACGTCAGTCAACTGTCGAGCTCAAAGCTTGGCTGGTAGCTTACATCGCCTCGAGTGATCTTCTTGATCTGCCCCAAGATAGCTGAAGCCGGCGCATCAGCAACGAATTGTCTATAGTATCTGAATTGTATATATCATACCATCATGCTGCTCTTGAATGACGGACAACCCCATGGTGTATAGTAAAGGCGGGCTGCCCTGTCACGTCGTTGGGTATGGAGATATTGAGGAAGGCTGAGATAGTATTTGGCAACGAGAGAAGCGGCGGTAGGATCCAGCCCAGAACCTTGAAATTGAAGCGATGCAGGGAAGCGCAGGGGTATCAAAGTTAAGTTAAAAGAAAAATGGTGCAATGTAAAGTGGCTAAAGTTGAGAGGTTTTGCTCAAGTATCGAGGATTCTAAGTTTGGTCTGGTTTGGTTTGGGGATTGGGCCCAAAGTCAGGAGTTGATGTGCTAACTACGTATGGCTTTCCATTTGGCGGGGTTTCATCATCCCAATAGAAGGCATGAAGAAGGTGGGTCCAGGTCTTGCAGTCGCTAGCGCCCGGTGGTTGGTTAGTGATGGTCGCTATAAAGGTCCCTGGAGGAAGCCTACAGGACAGTGGAGAGCATCAGCAGCATGGCATAGGTAAGGTACTTAGGGGGCGGTGTATCAGCCTCAGCCTCAACTTCGATGAGGTCATCATCACAGATGCTTGAATTCAGAGTATACTTCGACTTCACATCTTGACTTTTTAGGTAGAACACAATTTGTGGATATTCTGTTGAAGATCTCGATAGAGATATATCTGTATGTTTATCACTGTTTCGTTCATGCAACATGAAACACTTGGTTCAATCTGAAACTCTTGATTTACCTTGGTGCTTAAGCCCAGTTGACTGGCACTCGGGGGGCAGGAAAACAACGAACCTTCCTTCATATAGGGTGTCAAAATAAACTTAGCAAAAGTTATCTTAAGCTTAGGCTATATTACCTAAGTCTTTTTGTCATTTAGGATCAAGGTCCTCTGTTTTCTTTCCTCCCCTAGACTGGAAATAGCTCTCGAGATCGGAGCTGATCGCATTGGCATCGCGATGCTCTGAGGCCAAATGCCCAGCTGTGATGGCTTCAGGTGGACTACAGCAGAGTCGTCAAGTGTTGTCTTTCCGGGTGAGTGTTCTGATCCGGCGGCGAGTCCTTGAGCAGGTCCTAGAATAGGCATCTCTTTAACCGCGTGATGGCCTGTGATATCGTAGACCGGATACAATGTATCCGGTGCGTCGAGTCGTCTTTGTTTGTCTTTTCTCATTGCCTTGTATCCTCAACCATCGTCGCCTTTTCCTTTCAGATAGCTTTCCACATCAACTCTCCCATAAATCTCACCCTGTAGTCTCTCATGCCGTTGTCGTTCCTTAGCCGCCAGCTGCTTCACTTCCTTTCTGTTTAATGGCCTGGGCTTCTCTTCCTTTTTCTTTTCTTGGATCTCTTTCGGTATCGTCGCTCCGATGCCGAGGGTATCTTCTTTTGCCACCACTTTGATGGGATATCGCATTCCCTCGCCCTCTCTTCCTAGACCTCGTCGGGCATCAGGGTCCCAACCTTGAGATTTCAGGGCTTTGAGACCCATGCGCGAGCGATCAAGTGCTGATGGGGGGTGTGAATGTGTGAGTGAGACTTGGTGAGCGAAGGATGCTTCGTGAGGCTGTGAAGTGGATGAGATGGGGAGTTTGCAGTCTGGACATATTTCCTCTGGCTCTTCTTCTGAGGCTTTGGGATCTTTGTCTTCGGAAGGCTTTAGAACGATGCTAGCATACAAATCGCCGATGGAAGTGTCTGTTGATTTGACTGGTGTTATTGTGGTTGTGGTTCCAGCATCGGGATCTTGGGCGGGAACAAACTCGACCCTTTGTCGCTTCAGTCCCGCACCGAAAGCCCGCTTGTAGTGTAAAGGGATGTCTTCTTCATCATGGCTCTCGTCAGAGGCGTCTTCTCTATAGCGCTGCATGATGCCAGGGCTGTGGAGGGTCAGTTGTAGTTGTAAGTGATGCTTGAAGAAGGGAAGTTCTTCTAGAATGAAAGGTTGCCTAACCTAAATCCTTTTGGGTCCTGAGGCTCTTTGAACTTGTTATTTCCAACACCACAACTGTAACTTAATTACGGCCTCTTCTTTATTGTTGGATATTCTAGTTGAAGTCTGTAGAAATTTTCAGGCTCTGCAAAATAATTTCACAAGGCATGTGGCTGATCGCACAACACCAACCCAATAATAAGAATGCTATTAACGACCCAATAGAGCCCAATTCAGAGTCGGCCGACTTACTCGGGAAACACTCAACATAATCAGTAGATTTTGCGTCACTCAACGTTCCATGCATTCTTGGTAAGGCAAGCCACACATATTCATAAGCGATACATCATGCTGAAAACCGAAAACCAAGATATCCCATTCGGTGAAGCCGATGCAGAACATGATGTGATTACGACAATTACCTTGAATAGCTTTTGGTGAAACATGGGTTTTAAGAGGACTCGCTATTCGGGTTTATCACAAGTCCTGACATTGGATGTCACTGGTCTACGAATTTGTGATGATAGTGACATGGCGGAGTTGGTCCGGAGGAAGGGAAAAAATGCTCAACGCAGCGTTTGTGAGAACTTGCATATTTTACTATAGGTAGATATTTATTGGTGTAAACGCCTTCTCTTGGGTGAAGTATAAGTACATTGCCTTCCCTCCTCTATCGGAAAACATCTTCCACTGAAGTCCATTGCTCTTAGTTAACTCTTGCACTACCACTCGCACTGAATACCAATAACCTTACATATAATATCCTAGCCTTATCAAATATCAACATGGGTTCAGTCGAAGCAAACGGTCACCAAAAGATCCTCATCAACGTCGGAGCCAAAAATGCTTGTCTCTTTGATACACTCACAATTCATATCCTTCACTAACACAATCACAGGTCCCCTTCTACACTCCCATTCAAGACCCTCCTGCAGGAACCCCCTGGGATGTCCAACCCGAAGGCAGCCTATTCTCCCCCCTCAAATTGCGAGGTCTAACGCTCCACAATCGTATCATCGTGTCACCAATGTGCCAGTATGTAACCCCCCCATATGCTACTACTAAATACTTACCTAACAAACATTCTAGATACTCTGCTAAGGATGGCTACATGACCCCGTGGCACAAGCAGCACCTCGGAAGTTTCGCCGCACGTGGCCCTGGGCTCATCATCACAGAAGTAAATGCGGTGTCACCAGAAGGACGAATCAGCCCTCAAGATGCCGGTATCTGGCAAGATGGACAAATCGAACCTCTGAAGGAGATTGTGGATTTTGTCCACAGCCAGGGTGCAAGGATTGCGATTCAGATGGGCCATGCGGGAAGAAAAGCGAGTACTGTTGTGCCCTGGCTGGACCGCAAGAACACAGCTGTCAAAGAGGTAGGACACTCGCCATTACATGGAAGCGATCAGTGGCTTATTACTCACAGGCTGGTGGCTGGCCGGACGAAGTGGTTGCACCAAGTGCAATTCCCTACAGCCCAGACTCTCTCACTCCCAGGGAGATGACAAGCGATGACATTGCCAAATTCAAGCAAGATTGGGTGGCTGCTGTGAAAAGAGCACTCATGGCCGGCTTTGATGTAAGACCTCCAGATAGCACATCTGACTTGATAGACACTGACTGCGTTAGGCCATCGAAATCCACGCTGCCCATGGTTATCTCCTAAACGCATTCCTCTCCCCAGCCTCAAACCAACGAACAGACCAGTACGGAGGATCTTTCGAGAACCGTATTCGTCTCCTTCTAGAGACTGTTCAATCCACTCGCGATATCGTCCCCGAGGACTTTCCCCTTCTTGTCCGCGTGCCAGGAACAGATTACCTCGAGTTCGATTCGTCCTTACCACAGTGGCATATCGAAGAAGCCGCAAAGCTCGGTCAAATCCTCGCCGCAAACGGCATCGATCTGATTGACATTTCAGGCGGTGGTTTGGATAGTCGTCAGAAAATCACTTCTGGCCCCGGATATCAAGTCCCGTATGCTGCCGCCGTAAAGAAAGCTGTCAAGGACACCGGAGTTGCTGTGACTTCGGTTGGAATGATTACTTCTGGAAAGCAGGCCCAGGGCTATCTGAGTGATGACTCTGTAGATGCTGTCTTGGTGGGACGGGGGTTCCTCAAGGACCCTAATCTTGTCTGGCACTGGGCGGATGAACTGGATATTGACATCCACGTCGCTTCTCAATGTAAGTTTCCAGTATCTGCTATTTCAAAGACTATGCTGACGATGATACAGATGGCTGGGGTTTTGGAATGACCCGTACTCACCGACACAGAAAGCATTAAACATAGAGAACACTATGCAGCTCCCCCTTTTCCTCTTGTTCACATAGACAACTTCAGCATAGACAATAAATAGAAATCAGTATGAATCAAACAATTACTCAAAGAAATGTCTTGTTTATGCTCAACATCCTTCTATGGATTTCATAGACCTAAACAATTCATACAATTCTCATAACATGTTCCAATGCATCATAACTCATGATATTCAGATTGTCTCCAATCTTACGCAGCATTGCTACGCGCCCGACGCGTAGCCCGTATCTTTTGCTGCGCCTTGGCTCTCTGTAACATCTCATCATCCATGCCCTGACGCCACGAACAATCAGAAGCAAATTCACATGTTCTACACTTGAATGCTTCCTCTATATCGACGCCTCTTGCATCGCGTTTCCCTTTCCACCAATCCATGTAGTTAGCAAGATAGGTCTCCAAAGCTTGTCTTGAAACAGGGAAGTCGTGAAGATCAATCACACGACCATCACTGCGATGGACGTATTGAACTCGAAGCATGTGTCCAAGAGAGTGTTCGCCCTTAGGGAAAGTGAGCTCTATCTCATGCTCGACAAGAGGGACGAGTTCGCGTAGAGTTCGATACTGCAACAGGTCTGGTCCTGCTGAAGAAGAGCTCTGGAAACTCGAGGAAGGATGTTCTTGCGTGAACTCCGTTTCTGTTTCTGACGCATCCACAAAGATCTCATCGTGCAGGCTACCGACTTGTGCGATGAAAGTGTCTGAAAAGGTGTCATCTGGATCAAGTCCGTATCGTCGAAAGACTTTGAAGAAATCGAGTTTCCCAGCAACCATATCAGACAAGAAGTGATGATACAAAAGCAACTGAATCTTGGCGGGCCGTATTTGAGCGTTGGAAACAGGAGAAAATGATCCGCGAGTCTTGACGTCTGCGAGATAAATCTTTGGTCCCGAATCATTCTTTTGATTTGTGTTTTTTGGTGGAAAATAGTCAGTCAATGATGATTGTCGTCCAGTCGTGTCAGACTCTTGACTAGAGAGCTCTGCTTCAAATTCAGGATTGGGGTTCTCGTAGCTCACGCTATCGATGACTCCATTGACGAGGTTCCCATCAATCATGCCCCATACCTCGAGTTCACGAGTGAGTCCCGTGTCTCGCAAGGTTCTGAGTCCTTGAACTAGATTCCACAGTTTGAGTCCAAATGCGTCTTCCTTGGTCATGATGTCAATTTGGACTGTAGTGTGGACTTCGTCTTCAAGCCTTTTGTGAACCTTGGTTCCTTGCTTCATGGCTGCTGTTCTGGTTCTTCGACCTCCAGGTAAGCGGGTGAGAGTATACCAGTACTGCAGCTCGCACCAAGCACCAGACGTAAGATCGGTCACGGTCAGTGGTCTCTTAGGATATGACCTGAACCGCTGCAGAGGTGAGCGGCCATCATCGTACGGATCAGCCTCTATTGTCTCAGTTGCTGGTGTCGGAGTGACGCTTGATTCTGATTCTGATTCAGGAGGTGGCTTTGGTTTCAGATCCTTCAAGGCTTTGCTCACTAATCTCTTTGGTCAGTTAGTGCTGAAGCCTCTTGAGGATATCATCACGTACAATCCGGGTAGAGTACGTCCTCGATTGAGGATAAAGCTGGCGGCGGCGTTGGCAGACCAGAAGACGTGTCGAGTTGATGGAAAGCCTTGCCTCTGTACAGATTATGCGTGGAGCCTGTTTGAAGGCGGTCCACGCCAGAAGTTGATGATGTGCCACCAGCGACATTTTGAGGGTGTAGACTATCGTGTCTCTCAGGAACAGAGTCTATAGCTGCGATCTCTGCGTTATTCGGGACGTTGTTGTTTTCAGCAGACAACTGAAGGAGCAATTCTTCCTCCTCAGCAGAGAAATCGTAACCAAACTCGTTATCGCTATCTAACGTCATCGCAGCCGCTCTCGTTGGAGGCGATGAATCATTGTTTTAGGGAATGGATGCGGCGGGGAAATGGCACTTGCAGCTAAATTTAGCAAGGGTTTTTGATGATGAATGACGAGGAGGAGTTTTGGCCTCTGTCTCTAGGTAGAAGAGGGAAGAAGACGCGAGCGATTACACGGGGTCACGTGGGGCACTGGAAGTGATACCCAACTGCCTAAGAATGTCTCCTTAGGCAGAATACCTATAGTAAGTCAGGCAGTGATATTATGATAATTGATGTTCGCAGATGAATCAGTCGAGTCCAGTCCAAGACGAACAATAACAATATTCCGGGGCTAGTCTGAGTGTGGAGAACAATACTAACTATAGCCATAACCATGTCTCTATTGCAAACAGACATGCCCGCATTCGGCTCTCACTCTCACTCTCAATCACTCGTCTAACAACCGAAATAGGTAGAATGGGTAGATATTTGGCTGCCTCCTCGAATAACAATAATCAACATAAAAGTCGAACTCTCTCAGCCCTGAACTTTATTCTATAACAATAGTCCTACAGCGAAAGTGCCTTGAAACGACCTAATAAATGACCTAGATTTCTGCACTGCCCTATTGGCTTGGGCGCTGCCTACAACATCCCTGGCCTGGCCCTGTCCTAGGTAAAACTATCGTTTAGGCTTCCAAGTCCTTGACCTCGTACAAGGCAGCAGCCAGATACAAAGCTTTCACATATTCCCAGATCTAGACCAAAGGCTTCATAGTAATTCGTCACCCTCCCGAAACTCAATCGTCCCGCTCCGTTGCCGAGGTCATGCCTAAAAGGACATCCCCTCAGCGGACATTCATGTCCCTACCAACTGAAATACATCTCGCCATATCCGATTTCCTCATCTACCCGGATGCACTATCTCTAAAACACACCAGCGCCTATTTCTATTGTCTCGTCGACACTGGTATCAACCTCAAAGTGGAATGGCTAGTGGAACGACGGAGCCTCCATCTAGAATGCCCCAACGACCGGCGGTGCGATCTTGGTAGTGATCTGCGTTTCTGCCGCGGTAGTGTACCGTAAGTCGATATCCTTTGATGTGACCGAAACGAATCATCGACTAATTGCTATAGTCTACTCATGCAACGAAGACGAGAACATGTGGAATGTGAATCTCGGCCTGGCCTTGGCTGTCTTGTCTATGGGACAAAGACATGCTCCCATCGCTCATTGCTGAGTAGAACACTACCACGTTGGATGCAAATCAAACTCACTATTGAAATTTGGTGGATTCTGCTCGCCCTTGTACCCATTTTCTCCTGCTGGGTGTGGCTGGCTGAGTTACCGTGGGGACTTGTATTTGGATATTGAAATTTGGTATTTGATTTCTGGGACTGGCTTGAGCAGATCGTTGAGAGTCTGTTTATTTGTTGGTTTAACGGTATAATAATGTAATACTAATATTGTGAAATAGGGAACGGAGTATGGGGAGTAATAATGGTTGGAGGCATAAACTGAGCTTATGCCCACTTCTGGGTAAGCCTTTATAGTCTGGCAGTATAAATAAGACAGATTATTACTTAACACTGCCACGTCGTGCAACTGCGAGTGGCTCTAGGCCAATATGTGAACAGAATATGATAATGAGTCATTTCACTCTGAGATCACAATTCGGGACTAGAAACACGGCTGGAGGCACTATATGAGTCAATGGGATTGCTCAGCTCAGCTTCGCTATTGTAACAAAGCCAAGGTGACGAACAATGAGGACTATCTGCCTACGTAGTAAAAGCGAGTGAACACTGAAGAAGAAACTGAGCGAATCTCCCTTCAGCCTTCTCCAAGTCTGTCTTAGAACTCGCAGTAGTTTAAGAAAGCTCATCATGGAGCTTGGATAGAAGGGTACTGATGTTTCCTGGGCGCCCAGGGACGCTATTTCTCGTCGAAATTCAAAGCAGTAGAGGCCGGTAACGACAGGCGTGCAACACTGTGCTGGTCGAAATCAAACATAACATGAAAGAAATATTCAGCTACAGGACTCCTGGCCGAAAATGAATGAGAGTAAACAGAAGCTGCGCTGTTACAAAGTTGAGTCTCAATATCCTGACTAGATCTTCGACCAGCGCAGAAGCACAGCCGCAAGAATAACCGGCAGAACGCTCACCAATTCTCCAAGACCTGCATATTCCGGTGGAATTCTGGCATTGACGAATGCACCAGCAGCTAGGAGAACGGCAAAAGTGTTGTACACGAAGCTCCATCCGAAATTAAACTTGATGCGGTTGACCGACTTTCGACTCGCGTCTATCATGTTGATAATACCGCTTAGATTGGGACGCATGAGAACGACGTCGGCCGCGGACTGGGCTACATCTGTGCCTTCATTCATGTGAACACCGATAGTGGCTTGGGCGAGAGCTACTGCATCGTTTGTACCGTCGCCGCAGAACACGACGACTGGTTTCTTGCGATCAGTGGAAGTGCCGAGGAGAGTTTGGATGTAATCCCTTTTGCCAGAAGGTGAAGTCCTTGAGCGGACACTGTCTCGTGGGATGTTCAACTTGGTTGCTATGTTCTGAACAGCTGAATCATCATCACCAGAAACCACATGGACTGAGATGCCTCGCATGTGCAGGGCTTCAACCGTCGCAAAGGCGTCCTTCCGAGGCTCGTCTTGAAGACTGTACACGGCCTGCAGCTCGTCGTTGATTGTGAAACAAAAGACGGTGTAACCTTGAGAAAGCATAGACTGAACAAGAGGATCATTCGAGAGATTGAGCCATGTAGAGTTTCCAGCTTTCAACCTCTGACCCTTTACAACTGCTTCAACGCCTTTACCGGTCAAGCTCTTCGGCTCACCCACGAACGAAGGTTCGATACCAATACTCCTAAGGTAGCCCGTAACAGCCATGGAGACTGGATGACGACTGTTATCTATCAGGCCTAAAAGGAGAGGAAGAGTACTTTCATCGACACACTCATTTGCAACGACAGAAAGCTTTCCCTGAGTCAAGGTTCCAGTCTTGTCAAAGACAACGTGAGATGTCTTGTGAGCAACTTCAATAGCATCTGCAGATTTAAAAATGATGCCCCTTTCTGCTGCGATTCCGCTCAAGATAACAATGACCATTGGTACTGCAAGTCCGATCGCGCAAGGACAGGACACGATGAGAACGGCAATGGCGTATGTGATTGCTTCCGTCGTTGCCTTTGAGCCACCATAGCCACGGACTGTTACGCCAATTGCAACCCAAATAACAAAAGTGATAACAGTCAACACCACAACCACGGGGACGAAATACGAGGCCACTCGGTCCGCAAGATCCTGTAGCTTTGGCTTTGATAGTTTGGCTTCATCGACCATAGCAGCGATTGCGTTGATGGTGTTGTCGCTCGGCAAGCGGTTTAGGCGAACTGTCATGACTCCAGGGCCATTGATAGACCCTGCAATGACAACACTCTTGAAGTGCTTCTCCACGGGCTTGGACTCGCCTGTTAGCATCGATTCATCGACCTCAGACGAACCACTCATGACTGTTCCATCTGTTGGGATCCTAGTATCCGGTAGGACTTTGAAGACATCGCCGTACTGAAGAAGTCGGGCGTCTATCTCCCGCTCCGTGCCGGTCGTCTCGTCGACCAGAATGGCAGTTGAGGATTGGAGTGATCGAATGGAGATGGATTCAACTGCCTTCTGTCGAGCAAGTGCTGCGACCCACCGTCCGACCATGATCAAGGTGACGAGCAGAGTGGAAGTCTCGAAGAATTGGCCAGTTGAGAGGGGCTTGCCTGCAATGAGATATCCAAATGACACAACTGAGAAGACGTAGGCTGCACTTGTGCTCAAAACAATCAACAAGTCCATCTCGATGACTCTGGAAAAGACCAAAGCCTTGATAGCTTTCGCGTAGAAAGGCCCAGCAATCACAATCTGAATAATGGTGGCCAAAGCCAGGGAAGCCGAAGAGTATGCGACCTCTCTCTCAGGAAGCGGAGCCCAAGCCATGACCAGAACAGGAATTGTAAGAACAGCAGATAAAAGAGTGGTGTACCCAACAAGGCGAACATGTTTACTGCCCGCTTCAAGCGACGAATCACCACGAGGAGGTGCAAGTTTAACTGGAGGGTCCCAAGATCTTTCAGCAAGGTCTCGCGCTCCGACGATCTTGGGATCAAATGAGACTCGAACAGTATCTTTGTCGACAAGACTCATATCCAGAACTCCTTCGGGCCATTTTTGGCCAATAAACTCAGACGTGCTGCCATTCACGATGAAATTCAAGCTAGACCCTTTCGTCTGAAGTCTTTCACATTTGAACTCAGTGGTTCGCTCAAGATGCTTGATAACCTCATCAACGGAGCCGAAGCGAAGATCAATGTTAAACTCGGCACGTGAGAGAACGAGACTGGTCTTCAGATCATTGACAGCTGGGACTGTAGCGAGAGTTCTGTTGAGCTTGGTCTCACAACCAGTACATGTCATACCAGAGATGCTGAGAACCACATGTTCTTTTCCTTTTGTCTGGTTCTCTATATCTTCGGGATTTTGAACTGTCTCAATCTTCATTCCCTTGGGCGACGTAGGAACGCAACAAGCATCGGCTGGAGAGTCTTGACAGATGACAGATGGAGCCTTCTCGCAGCAAGAATCGGCACAGCTGTTGGAAGATTTGGTGATGATCTTCTCAGTTGGCTCACAGCAGGAACTGGCACATGTGGACTTGGGTAGCTCATCGACGATCGCCGATATTTCTTCGTCACAGCAGGACTTTGGGCAGTTGCTCTTTGCAACTTCAGCCATTAGTCCATTCTTGGCTGTGAATGGCTCTTCCGGCTGAGTTGTGCAGCATTTATCGGGACACCCGCCGCTTCCAACGATTTTCTTGGAAAGATCACCATCGCTGCAGCAGTTTTTGGCACAATTCTTTTCGGTGAGTGGGCTCTTGGGTGCAGCCTTCTTGGAACCACACCCACCAGAACAGCCGTCCTTGTCTTTGTCTTTGACAGGTCTTGGTTCAGGAGACTTAGATCTGGCGTTGTCTCCCGAACAGCATGAGTTGGCAGACTTCTTAGGGGTCGCTTCTTTGTCGGGCTTAACAGCGGAACAGCACGACTTAGTGCAGCTCTCCTTGATCGACAGCTGTTTGGCGGACCTGACACTCTCATTGGAACCCTTTCGTAAGCGAAGACGGTTCTCCGCAGCCTTTTCTTCCGTAACAGAGCCGGTGCTGCAGCAAGAGTCCGTTGAAGTGCGGATCAGAGAGCGGGAAGACGACTTCTTGGAGCATTGCTTGGTGATGACAGAGCGGCCTTTGGTCTCGCAGCAAGACTCTTGACCCAAAGCAATGAGAGCGCGGCAGATGCATCCGAGCGCCTTCAGAGTTGCACCGTAGCGGTCGAGAGCAGATAGACTGTGCTTGCTGCATGCCTTGCCGTCAGCTACGCCATTGCAGCTGGAGCTAGAGCTGCCGCAGCCCGTTGCATCCGCTGCAAAGTGTTAGAAATGTGCGGTTAGTAGTGATTTTGAGTATTCAGAACTTACGCTTGTGAGAAGCACTGAGCTCACACTCTCGTATGGCGATACGATCAATGCAAGAAGCATTGCAGCATGGGCTTGTTTTTCCGCGGCAGCATTCCGGTGCGTCATCCTTGTTCGGCTCTTCACAGCTACCAGAAGCACAACAATCATCATCCCGTTCCTTGTTTGCTGGCTCTTCCTCTTTAACTTCAGTCCCAGCGTCGCCTCCATCACAGCAAGCATCCTTGCAACTTCCGATATCGCTTGGAGGAGGCGTCTCAGCAGTGACCAACTCCGCAGCTGATGCGGGAGGGCCACAGCAGTCGCATCCCATGATTCAGTCAAATATCGGGTGTTGATTTCTTGTTTGCTGTTGTTCGTTGTTCTGTTATTAGAATGTTAAGGTGTTAGGCCTCTAACCAAATCTCATCTCACCTAGCTTATATACGACCTTGTGCAGATTGAGCGCACGTGAATGGCTCCTCAGATGAGCAGCCAGATAAACATGAGACACTACTGATACCCTGTAAATATCTCGGAATACTACTCTATCTACAACTTGATATCTAGATACTTATCCCCGAGAGTCGATACATCTGTTAGTTATTAATGTAAACTCTACGCTCTTCCAACCGGACAAAAACAAAGTATGGATGTAGAGGGCTTTTACATTAAAACAGACAAATATAGGGGGGGAAAAATTGATAAGCAGATAAAACCACTTGAACTTCATAACTTGTCCCGTTTTTATACCTATGACGAACAAATAAAATCTGAAATGTTGCTATAGCATGTCTAATTCTTTCCACCATCTTTTAACTCCCGCTTGATCCTGGTCACAGTACCCGCACCACCATATGTCATCGCTGTGTAGATCATGGCTACGCTCGCGCCAGCGTTGAGAATGTTGCGTGCCTGCTCGCCATTGGTGATGCCTCCTGTAGCAAAGATGACCTTTTGTGGCGATCCAGTCGTTGCTGCGAAAGAACGCGAGTCTAGCAACTTGCGGTATCGTCGAACAAGATCGAGTGTTCGGCTGTACATAGCAGGGCCCGAGTAGCCACCAGTCTCCATGAGGTTCTTTTGCTCCTGAGCAGTGAGCTTAATACCCTCAGGAACAAGACCATCTCGTCTCTTGGTCGTGTTGCCCACAATGACTCCGTCAACACCACTTCGGTGAACAGCCTCAACGATACCCTCCATTTGAGTATCCTCATCCTCATCAGGTGACACCTTGACCATGACCTTGGGCCTTTGTTTTCGGTCAGTCTTGGCAGCCTCGTCAACTACAGCGCTGAGGAGCCTTGTCAAGGGCTCAGTAGCTTGAAGGTCACGCAGACCAGGTGTGTTAGGGCTGCTAACATTGACGACCAGAACATCAGCGTAGCGAGCTAGTCTTCGCACACAGTATACGTAGTCATCGGCAATGGCCTTCTCATCCCGTTCATCCGTCTCCTTGTTCTTGGCGATCTGAACAGCGAAAAGACGGCCCTTGCGCAGACTTCCAGGAGGAACATTGGCCTCTCCATTGAGAACATCCTTCTCAGTCACACCAAGAGATCGAGCGAATCGTCGAAGTCTATCCCTAAGTCGAATAGCCATGTCGTCGGCTCCGCGAGAGTTCAGACCATATCGGTTCACCATGCCATCAAGGCTGCGAACACGGAAAACTCGAGGCTTAGGGTTGCCCTCTTGAGGAAGAGGAGTGCAGCCTCCAACCTCAACGACACCAGCTCCAAGCTCAAAGAGTACATCTGGGATCTCAGCATCCTTGTCAAGACCCGCAGAGATTCCAATTGGGTTCGACACTTCGGTTCCAAATACATTGACGGCGAGCTCAGGGGAGTCGAGGGTCGTGTCGCGCTCTCGAGGGTGAAGGTTAAACTCATAAGTCATCTTCAGCGCTACGGTACCGGCATGATGAGCGTCCTCGGCGTCAGGGAAAGCCCAGCGAATGAATGGCGGAACAACCCAACGGTGGAAGAAAGCTCGGGTGTCGGTGGCATAGAGGTATGAGCCGTATAGAGCAGCAGCACCAACAGTGCCGTAGAGAGCAAGCTTGAGAGCAGCTCCGTCACCGGCCGAAGAGGAAGATGATGCGTTGCGGCGCTGGACGAGCTGTGACCTAGGAATGACAGGACGGGCGGAGGAGGCAATTCGGGTGCCGGAGACGGCAGCTCGTGATCTGAAGAGAGCGGCAGACATGGCTGGGAAGTGATGCTGGGCCGGGCCAGCTCCCAATGGTTTCACGGGTCGCGATAGTGTATGTTCGGGTGATGCTTCAAAACGCACCCACAAATTGCCGACTCTGGGTTGTAGAGTACAGTATCAGACAGTGTGATGCACAGTATACAGCGAGATACAAGGCGCATCAGCGCCTGGCGTGCAGATGCCGTGGTATATATCTATTTCTTTCTCATTTCTGTCTCATGATCTAAGGAGCTTCGCTTTGCAATTGCAAGTAGCAATTCAAAATCTTACACCACGTTAACTTGCTACGCCGATAACGCTCATCGGTAACCTGAATTGAGTTCTCATCTAGATGATCTCGACCCGTTCTATGACACGAGAAACAACCTGAATTAGAATAAAACCACCGAAGATACGCATTGGGTTTTGAAGTTTTCGTTTTTCATGAATAGTTTGCGATTGTATCGAATGATGATCACCCGAGAGTGGTGGATTCAGGACACAAGATGCTGCCACAACTTGGATACCAATATCTAAAGAATTTAACTCATGCAGATATTTTAAGTAGTCCTCGGCAAAACTACAGATTCGCCGTATCTATTCTTGTCATTGACAGGCCAAACTTGTTTGTATATATGTACTGATCGTTTCATTACCACTGCCATGAAAGATCCACATTCAAAACTGGCCGTTGGTGTTGCCGATGATAGTTGATCCGAACATAGAGATCGGAGCTGGTCGGACGGAACCGCACAATTCGGAGTGCGAAATTAATCCTTCCCCACTTCTTCGGCCGTCTCTTGCACCGGAGCTCCAAAGTCAACCCGTGTTTTTGGTATGGACCCGGGATCATGGCCGTCATAGCTTCGGTGTATTCGGGCACCGGCCACTGAAATGCTTTATAATAAACACAGTCTTATCGCAGTGATTACAGATCGCGTTGGCTGCTTGCCTTCTCAGAAACCACTATATAGTAGGCCTAATAGATACCTCCATAGGCAATTGATTCATCAGTTTATACCACTATAACCACTCTACCTCAGTAGTCAACAACTTGAACATCATAAAAATGTCACGAGCAATTCTCATATCTGGTGCGACCGGAAAGCAAGGCGGTGCTGTTCTCAACCAACTCGTCAAGCAAAAGGCCGGCGTGGAGATTCTCGCCGTCACCAGAAACCCCAATTCTTCTTCAGCTCAGAAGCTTCTCAAGAAATCTTCCAACATCAAGCTTGTACAGGGAGACTTGTCCGATGCTGCCACAATCTTCAAAAATGCCCGCCAAGTTACAAAACAGCCGATTTGGGGAGTGTTCAGTGTCCAGGTAAGTACACTCGCCTCTTGATGGTTATAGTTGAGATGTTAACGTGATCCTGTAACTAGTCCCCTATGGGTCAAGGAGATGGTGCTGAAGTAGCCCAGGGCAAGGGTCTTGTCGATGCTGCATTGGATGCTGGGGCCAAGTTCTTTGTCTATACTTCAGTTGACCGACACGGCGAAGACTCTCTGAACAACCCAACTCAAGTTCCTCACTTTATTACAAAGCACGAGATTGAGAAGCACTTGATCTCCCGTACCACTGGCACTGGTATGCAATGGTTTATCATTCGACCTGTGGCTTTCATGGAGAACTTGACGGACAATTTCCTGGGAAAGTCATTTGTCACAGCATGGAAGCTGGTTGTCAAGAATAAACCTCTTCAACTCGTCACAGTGACCGATGTGGGCGTCGCTGGCGCACAAGCTTTCCTTCAGCCTGAGAAATATGCCGGCCGTGCTGTGTCACTTGCAGGTGATGAACTGACGCTCGAGGAATTCGAAAAAATCTTCAAGGAGAAGACTGCCCGCGATCTCCCATACACCTATAGTCTTGTTGTCTACCCAATCATGGCGATGGTCAAGGAGTTGGGTTATATGTTCAAGTGGTTCAAGGACCAGGGTTTCGGTGCGGACTTGAAGGCGCTGAGAAAGGAGTATCCCCAGTTGACGACATTCGGAACTTGGCTTGAGACAGAAAGCGACTTTGCTCGCAAATAGCCGAAGCAGTCATCAGGGAGCTCCGTTCGAACCTTGTTTCTTCGTATGATGAAGCTGAAGATACACTTCGTGATAGTCATTAGGGTTGTAATAATAGTAGTGTTTGTCTTGGGAGTCTTATGGAATTAATTGAGAATGTGACATCCAGGATGTTTGCTTACTAGCACCCTCAAGGGAATGAACCCTGAGGATAAGAATACGGGCGTTGGGTAGCGAGTAATGGGATATCTAGTGACGTCTCTTGCAAATTGACCTAGCATGAATTGTAAGTATTTGTGTAGCAGAAAAAGAGTGTTTATATCAACCTTGTTCATAGTAGGGGATGAGATCCCACATTGCTTCATTTCTTTGACAATTTCGTTCGCCAAAGCATTGGCAACGAGATTTGTATTACCAAAAGCAGCCAAGATCTTGAGTATAAAATCTAGATTCTGAACATGCTCTCCATTAGGCTCCGTCGGAGATGTACTCGCCATAAATACCAGAGCAGCCATATATGCAGCAAAGCAAATAAGGGGGTTAGTAAACGTCGCACCAAGATCGGGTATCATTCTAAAAATGTTGAATATCTCTTCGGCTGCTGGAAGTAGGCGGTCTTGAGATAGCCGAATCAGGTAACTCGGTAGCCCCTGTAAATTCGACTTCATCCTCCACAAAGCTGCTCTGTGAAGGCATATGGTGGCCGTCTGTAGCATGACGTTGACAAAAATGGCGTTGTGAGTCCTATAGTTGGCAGGAAGACAAAGGGCCTTTGGCAGCATCAACAACATGAACTTGAGATCATTATCAATGCCTTTGTGTCTCTGCCAGTACAAGTGGCCGCTGAAGTCCTGATCCTGGCTGTTATTCGTTCCAGTATGTTCTATGGTACGGTGGAAGATATGCGCTGCGAGCACTGCTCCTGCAAAGGTGGAGTGTTGTTCGGATTCGAGCAACTGGTCTCCGAGGAAGCGCGTGTTTTCCTCTTGGCCATTCTCATAAGCCTTTTCTGAGGCTGGAACTCTAGTTTTGATCTAAAACGAAGTTCAATGGTACGCCAGGAAGGCTTTGGGGGGAAACTCACGTTGTGATCATGTATGAGTGCTGGCCATCCAGTCGTGGCACAGGTAAAGCGATCATAGCAAAATATGGTCCACCATGTGCGGCGTCGTTCTTCGACTCCTATCCAGTCAACATGCTGGCCCCTATCCGGTCCTTTGACGTCAATTTGATGGAGGCCTAGCATCTGTGCAGCTCTAATAGCAGAACAAAGTGTCATAGATGCCTTTGAAAACATAGAGTGCTCAGCCTCGAAACAGGATATCAGAGCCCGAGCTTGTACATATCCTAGAGTCATTGCTCTTTCACTAGTGTCCTATGTCCTTTGCTTAGCAGGTGTCTTCAGCTGTCACAACCGACACATACACCCAGGTGGTCGTCTTGAAGATATTTTACGGCACGCTTGTAAAATAGCATTCCCAAGTGGCGGTAAGCGTCAGATGTCTCTGCGGCAGAGGCCATGACGATGTATTGAAGACACATTGGAGGCTTCATATGGTCTGGCAGGAAGAGTGATGCCATGAATCTTTGGCGATGTAGTAGGGGCGTTACCTGATGGATTCTGTTGAAGTATATGTTCATTCTGATTCAATTGTTACTAAATCAGAGGCGATGGGCTGCAGTGTATGGAAGTGTGTCTTACAATGTTTCGATCAGCTGTCGAGGAGGCGCCTCCTCAAATAGGCCCAGCCTAACGACAGCATCTTCCTCCTGGCTCGGCGTTGTGGCGCCAACTGCTGCAATAGCATTGTACCTGTTTTGGCTACTTTCAATGTCGGATGCCCTCGACTCTTGCGAGCTGTTAAGCAGTCTCTCCAGGCGTCCTATTGCAACCAAATTCAACAAGTATTCTGCCAGTGATGAGCAACACTACATACCGAGTTTGGCCTCCAATTCTTTTGCCTGTCCACGGTTTTTGCTTTGGTATGGTTGCCTTGATAAGGAATATACGCAATCATAGCCTTGCTTGCTGCATCGACTGCAGGATGGCCTAGTACGGTCACACTTCAGTTTGCTTTTCCGACAAAGAAGGCAGCTAAAAGGTGCAAGAAGTGCCACGTTTGCTTCTTCTTCATTGGCTTCATTGGAGTTATTGGTGTTCTTGTCCATTTCTGGGTGCTGTCTGTTAATTGAGGGTGTAGAGGACGATATTGAAAGAGGGAGATTTGGTAGTGGGATAAAATAGTGGAGAGGGGGAAACAATACTCCTAATGTCAGGCTCCATGCGATCTTCCTATTTGCACTAAACTACTCAACATGAAGAGAAATTTAAAATTTCTTTAATTTAGAATCAGATTGGCCTGCATACTACTCATGTTTTGTTTCACGTAATTGACCAAACGTGAGTGTTATCGTCTGTTGGTTAGATCGTCATAGATTATTATTCCCCGCCATGGCAGACATTGGATGCTCACTATCACAAGCAACATTGATGATTTAGAGACGATTATAGTGTGTCCTAAGCAAAGGCCAAGTTTTATTCTATAGCTAGAAGTCTGTCTGGACCATCTGATCTCGCTGTGCTTTCTACGCCTCTGTCTCTCTGTCTCTGTCTACACCCCTGTGATGATTTCCCAAGCTCCAAATCGGGTCAAAATCATAAGCGAGCGCTCAGCTAGTTCTCCTTCACGATGAGGGAGACCTCGCACTTGCCAGGCTCGAGGACATGGGGGGAGTCGTTGTACTCGCGAAGCGGGATTCGGAGAACGACCTCGACCTGTTCCTCGGCAGCAAGAACCTTGAAGGTCTGGATGCGGCAGGTGAATCGAGGGTGGTAGAGACGGTCGTAGCCATCCTCGGTGGTGCAGCAGTGCTTGTCCTATATCTTATCAGCATGTACAGCAGCAAGGAGAAGAGAGTGACTTACGAAGGCGTAGCAGAGTTCCTCGCGGCAAGCGTTGAGTCCGGCAGCACGGCCACCGGTGAGACCGAGATCATTCTTCGCGGCGACGATGTCCTTAACAACCGCCATCATGACGTCCTTGAGGTTGGAGGTCTCATTGATGTAGTCCTGTAACTCGGGTCAGTTCGGCTGCATACAAAGCTATCTGTGTGGTTAGGAATACCTTCAGGGTCTGGGCACCAGGGTGCTTCTCCTCTTTGAGACGCTCGAGGAGCTGGATGATAGTGTCTCGGTTTCCAGGCATCTTGAAGTTTGAAGAGATTGATGAACTGTTGCTGAAATGGATGTGTGGGATGTCGATGTTGGCATCGAGGGTGATGTTGACTGGGTCAAAATTTATAGAATGCCACCGAGCCCAGCCTTTTATACCAGTAATTTTTGGGCCCGACTCCAGCAATTCTAACAGCCAAAAACCAGTATTCAATTATCATTCCAAATGTCAATACCAACGAGTAGGGGCTTTTCGTTTGAGTCCTCCTTTCACCACTGACAGCAATGCCAAGTCTTCGGTAAGAGCAATAAAGAATGGTTATGTAAGTAAATTTGTATAAAGAAGAATGTCATCGTCATCAGGGATAATAACTCATCAAGAAGCAGCTGGTTTTGCCGTATTGTTGTCCGTTATCTCGCCCAAACCTCTCGACTCCTGACGACTTGGTCTCTCAGGCGAGATGGGCCACGAGTGAATCCGTGTCGAAAACGACGAATCCCTATCATCATCAGATGGACTCACGGGTCCAACATGTGTCACACTGCTTGATTTTGTCATCTCTGCAGCACCAAGCTCTGGCGTTCTCATACATCCACGAAGTTCCTCCGCATGAGGTCGGTCGCCCTCCATCTCGTACAAGCCCTTGCTAACATAATATCCGTCTTCAGAAGCGTTCGCCTTCTCTATCTCAACAATTCTGAGTTGTTCTTCGGCTGAGCGTCTTCGTTTTCTCTCACGCAGCCAGAGGAAGACGGCAATACTGATCAAGATAACGCCCAGTGCAACACCAACACCCACTCCAGCGTTTCCTCCTGGTGATAAACCACTGTGAGTAGGTGTTACTGTGTCTGCTTCGTCAGATGCTTGTGCTTGCTCGGAATCGCCAGTCTCAGTTGGTGCAAGGCTCGTCCAGGTAGATTCGTCCGCGGCGGCTGTCTCTTCAGATGATGCAGTAGTGTCAACTGTTGTCGAGATCTCTAGTGTTGTCGACGCTCCTGAGGCTGTAGATGATACAGCAGTTGGGAATGATGTTGGCTCGGTGGCTGTTCCATAAAGTTCCCAATATTGTTCGCAGATCTTCCAATAACTATTCTCATATTCTGACCTCTGTTAGTGATGCATTCACATGCTGACTCGACAACTACATACCGAATTCATCATCTTCAGTGCATTTCTTTTTCGTCTTCCTTTCTTTATTTGAGAGACATTGCTCCAATGTATCAACGATGGTTTGATGATTCGGCTTGTAGCACCAGCAGTCGTAGTCGTCCTTGGCACAGCCAGTATTAGCAACACTGATGTCGAAGCACCCGCTAATACATTCGGGAATAGCCTCGTAGAGGGACTTTGCATTCTTGTTGGCCATTGTAGGAAAGGCATACGACAATCGATTGATATATGACTTCAAGTGGATGTGATTTAAGTGGACAGATAGAACTGCGCCTGCGCAAACTTGAATGTAAAGACGAAAGAGAGGCAGAGGCAGAAGCAAAGACAATGCACGAAGGAATAAGCTAGCACAGCTCAGACACGAAAGTTCAGGGAAAAGGATCCCTTAAGAAGGATTCAAAGTTGATTTAAGGCGATCAAGGCTTCATCTGGACTCGAAGGATCCCCTGTATCTCCATCTCACTCCATATAAGCCATTGGTTCCTCCCTGAGGCTGTTCAATGCGCTGTGTCGTCCTCAAACAACTAATGCTGGGAGTAAACCTCTTGAAGCTAGGGTCATGACTAGGCTGATAGGGCCGTGTACGCATCGAACATCTCTCCCGTCAGCGCTACAGCTGAGAATGGGTCGGAGGATCTGTTTCCTGGTAAGAGAGCGACATTCTAATTTCAGGATCAGACTTAAGTCCTCGGGCGAGCGCCAGGGGCATTTAGCCTTAAAAACTGGGGACCATCGGTATTTGGTTCAGCCGATAGTTAAAGTGGCTGAAGAAAAATTTAAGACGCACGCGAAAAGCTGAGTTAATGTTGTGAATTTATTATGTAGTAGTGATATAATAATGAGCCACATGGTTACATGTGTTTTAGTCAACAAATCTCAAGAGGCCTCGACTCGCGAGACTCGGCCTCGGAACACAAATTACGAGATAAGCGACCATGCCAAGTAAATTCTGCCACTCAGAATTCTAGAACGGCCTTATCGTCAGCGAGAATGGCTGTGATTGGTCAGAGAAGGTCATCTCCCCCACCAGTTGGGCTCTTCACTCGCCATATCGGACCTTGACGAGCGGAATAAAATCAATCATTTCCTTCTAGAAAATAGCGACGAGGACAGAATCTCACCTCTTGCCATCAACATCATCAACTTTCACATCAAAATAAACGCAACAGAGCCCCCAGAGACATGTCGTGGCTACCGAAAAACCTGTATCCGGAAGGCTCGGGAATTGACTCAAAGACGATCGAGGATATCGTCGTCCAGGACATTATCAAGCACGAGATGACCCGAAGAGAGCAGCTTGATCTCGCAACGGCTCTTACAGTTATGCTTGTGGCTGAGGCTGCTGATGAAACAACGACAAGCGTATGTATCGACTTTCCCTCTCAATTTCAGGGTGAGACTGACGTTCATAGTACGAATATGATGACGATGAAGAGTATGAGAGAAGAAAGGTAGTACATGAAGTTCAAGTCGAACAACAACAACAACAACAACAACAACAACAGCAACAACAACAAGAAGAAGAAGAAGACGAGGAGGAGGAGGAAGAAGAAGAGGAGGAGGAGGAAGAAGAGGAAGATGATGAGTATTATGATGAGTACGATTCAACGGAGGATGGTTTATATGACGCATTTGACGACGTGAGCTCATATGGTTCTCTGCGCTTTCTTGTTCTCGACATGCCTGTTGAGAATGCGGAACCGGAGCTCATCACCAGAAAGCGAGCTTTGTCTCGCGAAGAAACACCATGCCCTTCATCAAGGAACCCGGCCAAACGACAGAAGATGGATCCATCCGCAGTATCAAAACCACCCAAACCACAGGCTTCAGAAACGCAAGAACCGGCATCTCCTTCAGTCCGACCTGAGTGGCAACAATACGGCGGAAAGGAGATACCCAAATCACTCATCCCTAGAATCGTCCGGTCAGCTCTCCTAGGCACTCCTCTGCACGCACTTCATCCCGAGGCACAATCGTTTCTCATGGCAATCAATTTCGACCTACCTGGCTCCAAGGAACTGGCATGCGCCGTCATCGACATGGGCCTCCGATTCTCAAAGACAGCTACGAGGAGTGAGTACAACATTGTATTCAAGGAACTGGTCGAAAGCCACGGCCGGGTCGCGATGTACAATAGTGCTCATAACAACTTCGAGGCGCAGCATAAGCTTTTCTGGAACAAGGTCAAGAAGCATACTGGCAAGCCTGTGCCTCCTGAGCGATTAGTAGAGCATGACGCGAGAAAACGGAGACAATTAGCTGAAAATCGCGCCAGAAGTAGGGCTTTACTTGCGGAGCAGAACGCGAAGAAACTGGCTCTGCAGAAGAAGTTGAAAGAGGAGTTTGCGAAGAAAATGAGCGAAGGGGAGGCCAAGAAGTTACCTCTGGATGAGAGAGTCAAGAAGTGGCTGAAGGAGATTGTCCCGGTTCAGAAGAAATAGCACGATACGGCAAGGCAAGGCAAGGCAAGGCATGGCATGGCATGGCATGGGCAGCAAGAGATGGAAGGTTCAGTCTTTAGTGGAATGGGTTACATCATGGCATTTATGAATACAAGATCGAGATACCCCCTTTACACGATAGGAAATGACAAAGTTATATGTATTATGGATTCACTTTCACTTAGCACAAGCCACACGATATCACTCAATTCTTGACGCCACGCAGATGCAGCCAGGCAGCTTAAACGGCCCGTCAAGCTGCACGATAGCACGCTATAGTCGTGAGTCTGGTGACAGGCATGACTAGATGGTACTATAATCGCGCGAAGTCTTGAATATCTGCCCACTATAAGAGCGGTCAAGTACAAGGGATTTCTACGCTTTTGTAGTTCAGCAGAACTACGCCATATATCGTCAGCCCCAGTTCGTGTTCGTATCAAGCGAGGTTCGCTTGATTAACATTAATGGAACTCAATTCTTCCTCGGAGCGTGCAGCCGGTCGATTTGTCGACCCACCAGCAAATTGAGACACTGAAACTTATCGATTCGCTGTCGATCACTGGTAAAAAAAAATAACATTCTCTGAAACACCACATGTGCAGTTGGTGTGTGGAGTCGAAACAGGCTGAGTCGTGCGTGCATGCAGTGTCGTCCCGAGACAGAAATAGCTGCGAAGAGTTCCATTTTGCTGGTTGTGAGAGACTCAAGGCCAGACATTAATGCAGTGGGAGTGCCTGAGAGGTGAGTGCTGTGTTCCGGAGGGTTCGGGAGTCTTTGACATGGTTGATGAATAGTGATGGTCACATCTTTTGACCATATAAACCCCAACGGACACGGGTCTTGCATAGCACAATAGTCCATAGGATGATATAGATTTCAGTGAGTACGGTATCATAGTTTGAACCAACCTTGGAAGCTGAAAAACGCCCCCAGACTTTGGGTCTAGATTCTACAGAAGGAACCACCCGAAGGGAGGCAAGAAAACTTGGGATGTCGGTTCTAAGTGAGAAAAGTATCTAAGCAAGCTTCGTATAAGTTTTGGGTCGTTTAGATTAGATATTTTTGACGCCTTAGTTCAGCATCAAAGGTTTTCTTGCTCCCTGGAGCCACCCCACGTTTGACGGATGCTCTTGAGTAGAGTCCGCCTTGGCCTAACAGTTTCGAAGCCACCATCAGCTCAGTACCTTAGAGAACATTCGTTGTTCAGCGGTCAAGCTCAGTACAGCCGACAGTGTTGCTCTGTTCTACAGAACATGCAGACGAATAGAAGCGGTCAACTTGATCAATCTGAGAGAAAGAAAGAATCTTCAACGTTTAGACTCTGTCTCCAACGGAACGAGTTTTGGCCAGGAGATGCGCAATGCTTCATCGTCATCTAGCCCCTCGACGTACGTATGTAAGTGGCTTTTTTGGGGGCGGAGGGCCATCAAGTACCTGTACATACAAATCCCCAAATGCTGCGCCAAGGGCTTACCGAGATGGGCAGGTCGAGCATCGATCGATGCAAGGACCCCTATCAGATATCTCCAAGTCATCAGCAAGCCACTGAAGCAGCCCAGAACCAGATTTCACAGGTCTCATGGGGTTTCAGGCTCATCATGGGTGAGGTGCTGACGTCGATTTGTTTAGCGCCCGTTGGCCCAAGAGCCCGTTGAGCGGGTGATGGCCCATGGCATTTCGGTCATAAACTTGGAATGCCCCGGTAGTAATTAGTTGGTTAATTAATTGTGGCCAAGGAAATTATGATTGATTTCTCTCTTATTTCGGCCTCGGGGTATTGACTGTCACTGACATGCCGAACAACGAGGTACGTAGCACGTAGACGGCGTCCTCTCTTTTTTTTTTGTTGATGTCTACGACGCTAAGATCTCCGCCCAATGGACCGGTACCAGCAGATGGAGGAGCTTGTTCTGTAGCTTGTTTAGGTTTGAGTGAAGTGGTTGGCTGGGAACCACTGGAAGCTGGCAGCTTGCAGCGGGGACAGCGCCTAGATGGGTATCGCATGTACCGATACTTGTTCGTTTGGGGTGTCTCGGGAGCCCACCCACATTCATCTAGGCTCTTTCATCACAAAGGATGGAAGCTGGCTGGAGTGTGCGACACCGTTTCCAAGGTTTCTAGGTTCTTTACTTTCGAACACCAGACAGACTATCTGCTTTCTCAACGCTTCTTCTTGTATATTCTCTTCCTAGAATTACCTTATCTTACTTTATCCACGGCTCATACTTTCAATTGTTTGTCATTCTTATGAGCTTATATCGCTATAGAGTTTGCTTCAACCCCCTATAAACCACAGAGAGTCCTTCGTCGCTGCCGCAACCGATCCCGTCACCATCGCCCATGTGGTTCTAAATAGAGTCTAGATTTCCGCTTCGACTCTCCTCCCTCTCCGTCTCCGTCTTGAATATCGAATATCGGACCGCAATGGACGCCGATATCTTCGCACGAAGTGGCGGCCTCGGCGGCGACCCGAGCGATCGACCTGGATTCTATAAACCCGTTGGTATTGGTTTGGCTGTTGGCTCTGGTGTCTTTATTGGTATCTCTTTCGTCCTCAAGAAAGTCGGGTTATTGCGCGCCAACGAGAAATACAACGAGGTCGCTGGAGAAGGATATGGGTACCTCAAAAACTTCTACTGGTGGGCAGGAATGACACTGATGATCATTGGCGAAATCCTCAACTTTGTCGCATATGCCTTCACCGATGCAATTCTCGTCACTCCTCTTGGCGCATTGTCCGTTGTCATTACAGCTATCCTTTCGGCCATCTTTCTCAAAGAGCGCCTCAGCATGGTCGGAAAAGTTGCTTGCTTCCTCTGCATTGTCGGCTCGGTTGTTATTGTTATGAATGCTCCCCATACATCGTCCGTCAGCGACATTCAAGAGATGCAGAAATACTTTATTACGCCTGGATTTCTCACCTATGCCGGCCTCATTATAGTTGGATCCATCGCCACTGCATTGTGGGCTGGACCAAGATATGGTAACAAGAATATGTTGGTCTATATCTCAATCTGCAGTTGGATTGGTGGACTCAGTGTCGTCTCGACTCAAGGACTGGGTGCTGCCATCATTGCTTGGATCGGGGGCAAACCTCAGTACAAGGAATGGTTCCTATGGGTTTTATTCGTCTTCGTCATTGGCACATTATTGACAGAGATCATTTATCTCAACGTATGAGCCCGGTTCTCTGTTATTATCTCAGTCACTAACAGCTCATCATAGAAAGCACTCAACATCTATAACGCAGCCCTCGTTACCCCGACATATTACGTCTACTTTACCAGTACAACTATTATCACGTCAGCAATTCTTTTTCAAGGTTTTAAGGGCACCGCCCAGTCTATCGTCACCGTTGTTTTAGGTTTCTTAACAATCTGTTCCGGAGTAGTGTTACTACAGCTTTCGAAATCCGCAAAGGATGTGCCCGACGCCGCAGTCTTCAGCGGCGACCTCGATCAGATCCAGACTATTGCCGAGCAGGAACAGCCAGAGTCAGAACCCAAGGCCGATGCCATCCGCGGAGCCGCTGCCATCGTGCGACAGATCTCACAGCGACGACTTAGAATGGAAGCCGAAGAGCTCAAGCGACTCCACGAGGAAAAGATGATGATGGACACAATGGACCCTATCCGAGAAGATGGACAGCAGCCAGAGTGGGAATGGGATGGCTTGAGAAGAAGACGAACAATGACTTTCAGGACCGGAACGATTAGCAGCTCTAGAGCAGGATCAGTTACATCGCCTCCACCACCGATGCCTCCCGCCTCACCCCGTTTTGCTGTAAGACCAAGCAGTCCAAGGCACCCACCTTTAGGCATGTCGCAGTTCCCGCCAGTCGAAGACGGAGACGATAGCGACGATGACAACAACCGTCAGGAAACAAACACACTCTTCTCTAGCATTGCAGGTACCATTCGAGGTAGAGCCCGAGGCTTCACCAACTTCTCAGGCCGACACGCCAACGACGATCATGAAGACGATAAACCCCGGCCCCGCAGCCCGATGCACCCGGTCCCCCTCACTGAGATTGCCGTCCCCCGGGATAAGGCCGACGAAGAACACGCCGCTTACTACGGTCAAACTCGGGAGCACGAGTACAACGGACAGGATACTGAGTACCGAGGGGCATCGTTCCGAAGTGGCGGCAGCCTTGCGCCTCCGACGCCCCCGCCTCATGGACAACCTCAGGATACGACACGACGTCAGTTTTCATTCCATAACGTTTTCCGGCGGCCTCACTCATCGTCTAGATCAACATCACACGTCGCAGACCCAACGGAGGAAGAGCGGGCCGGACTCGTCAAGGACGATAGCCAGCCGGGCCCATCTTTTCTCTAGGGGCCAATCCGATGGGTAAAGTCAGCATTCGGGGTGGTACCATGACATGAGCAAGGAAGGGGTGAAAACATGCATTTGCACGGCGCTATTGGAGTTCATTTTTCTTTTGGGCTACTGGGTTTCGCTTGGTTGGGTTATTCGGTTGCATAGCGATTGTATAATGTCGTCACGCCTGGGTTAAGTAGGGTATAGAACATGGCTTGGACGGAGCGCGAGCTTGATGACTACCTTTATATACAAAACTGCTGTGGGACATGATGGCCGGGTCAGTGGAGGATTAGGAACACGACATGATGAATAAAGATCAGTTGTATACGCTAAAAGATACTATCTACGAGACGACTGGCTGCAGCGCTGGTTGCACGAGCGATCGTACAGGATTAAGAGGAGAATTGCCGTTATTCATTTCATGAATTCGTTCAAACCGTTACGCTATACCAGTCCAAAGCATCTCTGGGATAAGCTTCTGAACACCTCAAACTCCAAGCATTTAACAAAGTTTTAATCAAAAGACCTCCGATCCGCTTATTGCCTGCCAACTTTGGTCGTCATCTGCTTCTTCCTCTTCTTCTACCAATCAGCAGCCCAACCGTTGTGCTCGAGGAACTCCTCGCAGGCTTGCTTCAGTGCAAGGTTTGGCCGTAGCTCGGCAGGGACAAGTGGCTCGCGCGTGAGAGGGTCACTATGATGCCTATTCAGGTGCTCCATGATCGACGCGCGCTCGTATGACTTTCCAGTCTTGGTCTGTATCTTGTTAGCAAATGTGGCATTCGATTGTGGTGAATAAACTTACCATGACGGGATCGACCATGAAGCCAAAGCTGATATCGTCAATGGCCCAGTCTGGAACCTCTCTCTTCTTCTCACCATCTGCCCTTGCTCTCTCAAAGATCTCCCTCATCCGCTGAATCTTGGCAGCGCTCTCCTCCTCGATTTCCTGCCTCACCATGGCATCATCATCAGTCTCGGCCAGCATAGTCTCTTTGTCCTTGGCCAATAATTCAAGTATCTCCCTTTCAAGATCCCGTGATTCGCGAACACGCTTTTTCTCGAGATCATCCCAACGCTCTTTCTTGCAGCGAAGAACGAGATCCGTCACAGCAGCGAGTGAACGGTCTCCCGTTTCAACGCACAGCTTGTGCGCATGCAGAGCGCTCTTGACCGCAGCGTCATAATCACGAAGAGCGATCTGTGCTTGCGCAAGGTAGTACCGGGCCTTCATGTTGTTAGGCGCTAGCTGCACACAAGCTTCGCAGTCGGCGACCACTGAGTCCCATAACTCAAGCTTAAGACGGGCCATGGCGCGATTAGTATAGAGCAGTGGGTTTTTGGGGTCGGCGATGATGCTATTGCGATGTTTGTCAGAATAAGCTCTCTCTCTTACACACACACAAGCTGCGCTGTGCTGATTATATGTGCTCACGCTTTGGAGTAGAGGCTGTCGGCGCCAAAGTAGTCCCCGACCTTGAAACGGCTGTTCCCTTCATCCTTGAGCTGTTGCGCCTTAGACATGTTGAATCAAGTGCAGTGCGTGAGACCGGGGGGCGAGTGGTAGTGAGGTGTGGTAAGACTGGAAAGTAATTAATGCCGTAATAGAAGATTCGTTACTGTATTCCGGATGCTCGGACAAGGGAACCCGGTTATCTATAAAGGCGCTCGCTGGCTGATATGATGATGACGGCATAGAAAGAAGAGGAGGATAAACTGCACAGCAGAGCAAAACAAAACAGAATCAAGAAAAGTCGCAGTGTGAAGTGGGCGGAAAAGGACGGGAACCAAGCTGTTCACTCTAATAAGGTAGAAAGACAAGAAGCAGGGAGTAGGGAGTAGGTAAGTAGGTAGTTTACTGGAAACAGCGAGCGAGCCACAACGACACACGTAAGGTAACTTGACTTGGGTACACTCAAGTTTAGAGGACGGGAGAGAAGAGCAAAGGACCCTTGATTTTGGTAGGGTTTGATAGAGCCTTTGATTGGATTTCTAAGCGCGTGTTCCCTGGAAAGTTCGAGAAACGGGCGGGTCTAGAAAATTGCGGGGTGATTATTGTCAATGTCAATAGTCTCTTCATCATGAGACAGACAAGTCATGATGAAAACATATTCATTCATATAAAAAATCAAAAATGCATTTATTGCTCAAAATCTACATGCCCAATCTATCGTGATTCTTGTCTCCAAGTCACCTGATTCTAAATGCTCCCCCAATATCTAATGCAATGGATATCATGGATGTCATATCATGTCATGTCCTGTCATGTCCTGTCTGACCATGTCGTGTAGTGAGTGGTATCCTAAAACTCCCCAAACTCCGTATAATATGTCAGCAAAAACAAAACAAAACAAAGTGGCCTAGCCTAGCCTAGCCAACTGGTACTCTCTTCTTTCTTACATCGCCACCAAACGCACTACCAGATTCTCCTTTGGTCGCAGTGTAAAAGCCGGTCCAGCAACTTCAACCTGCTTGTCTTGGCTTCCAAGAGGCTTCTCAATCTTGAACTTGCGCACCATCTCAACAAGCATGATCTTCATCTCCATGAAAGAAAGCTGCTTGCCGATGCACATTCGCGGGCCGTTGTGAAACGTCTCAAAGGCGTACGCGCTTGTCGCGTCGCCTGCGAGATCGTTCCAGCGGTCAGGGTTGAACTCCTGCGCGTCTTGGCCCCAGACCAGAGGGTGCATGTTCATCACCGCGGGCGAGAGTTGAATCACGGCTCCCTTGGGGATCATAATCCCGTCGATTTCGACGTCGTCGGTCGCTTGGCGAGGTGCCATGGCCACTATAAACACGTTAGCTAATCAATTCTCTAATATCAGGGGATGGGAGATGGGGTTACTTGCCTGCACAGTAGAGTCGCAGAACTTCGCGCACAAGGTTGTGCAGATACGGGAGCTTGTCGATATCGCTGAAGCCAGGCATGTCGCAAGTGCTGTCCATGCCTGCGATCTCATCTCGCAAACGCTGCTGGCAGTCCGGTCGGCGTGAGAGCTCGTGAACGGCCCAGGTGATGGAACAAGCTGTCGTGTCATGTCCAAGGATCAAAAGATTCAAAACCTATAACAACTGTTAGCACAATCCGCAACATTCAGAATTCAGGGGGTGACTTGCATATTCAACGACGCTCTTGTCGTTCCAATCAGGGTCGGAGTGTTCCAACAAACACTGAAGGGCGTCTCGGTTCTTTTCGGGGCTAACAAGGCCTTGTTCATACTGGTTACGTCGGATCGTCATCAAACCTACAATGAACTCCCGGACTCGGGCACAGCTCTGAGAAAACTCAATGCATGCCTTCATGGGTACATACTGTCGAATCGGGATTAGCGAGTTCAAGTAGTTGATAACATGGCCAAACGTGGAGGGTTGCATCATCGTGGTGAAGGTGTCAAACAGCGGAGACTCGTCGGATTCGAGGTGGTTAAGATCAAGGCCAAACGTTTCGAGTCCAATCACGTCGAGGACTGCTTTCCAAATATTGCTCTCGACTATAAGATTGTTAGCTCAGTCGCACAAAAAAGGGGGGAGGGGGGTTACTTACTCTCAACATTACCGTTTTCGTTGCGATGCTGGGTCAGTACATCGATCAGTTGTTCAGCCTTTTGCTGAACAACAGGGGAGAAGGCTCTTAGTCGAGCAGCCGAGAATGGTTCTAAGAAAGAAGTTAGCATTGGTCTCAATTTGGGTCAGGGTTGGTTGTACTTACGGCTGATGGCTGCTCGACGGAGCTTGTGAAGCTTGCCTTCAACAAAGGGGAGTCCATCGCCGATGAATTCGTGCGCGAACTGCTTTGCAAAGGCAGGCTTCACAAAGTACGAGCTCTTGGTCTGAAGGACCTGCTTGTATGCCTCGATACTGTTAACAAACAGTGTTTCACCGTTGGCAAAGTTCAGGTAGCGAATAATGGGGGCGTTGGGGAATTCGCGAGACCACTTGCAAAGGAGTTCAGGGAACCAAGGCACCTGAAGGAACTTTGCAGTCTGTCCAAGAAAGAAGGCATTGTCCTATTAACCACGTTAGCAACATGATACGAAAACGAATGGGGAGTTTACTTACTTTTGGTCCGGGGAGATGTCGAAGAGGGGATACATAGAAGGGGTATACAAAGACGTTGAAGGCAATGATACCCATGACGAGCATACCCAAGATGACCAATCCCATTGAAAGGTATGGCACCAAGGAGAGCAAAGACGTCATCTTGATCGAAAAAAAGGAACGAGTCGGTCGTACTCGAGCGAGGTTGTTGGGCGAGGTGAGTGGAAATAACTAAAATATGAAGAGGGACAAGAAGATCAGAGAGGTATCTATCAAAGAGCAGCAAGAATGGGATTGTGAGTAGAATGGAGAATGGAGAATTACAAAGCCATGATGCAGGCCAGGATATCGATATATATTGCTGCTAATTATCGCACTGGTAGCTCTGTCATTCATTCAGTGTCCACTGTCCACGCACCTGGCGGGTGGCAACCAGTGGCAGACGGGGACGACGGCTGGGGAACATGGACGGGACATGTTGCATTGAGTTGACGTCTACGGGTACGGGCGAGATCAAGGCCCCGAACATGGAATCGAGCATCGAACATCGGGCGTTTCTGCATGGAGAGTTGTGGCACAGCCTGTGCCAGTCAGTCCCAAGGCGTGGTATCTAGGTATGGTCTTGGGGGGAGGGAGATGGGGGCCGAAGCTTTGTTGTCGATGCAGATATAGCGAATACTACGTAGAAAATAGAAAACAGGCTGATCACTCTACCAATTCGGAGAACATGCAACGATACGTTATCTATAGTCTATTCCGTCCGCTGTCACTCGAGTCTGCTGCCGTGCGTGGCGATTTCCGAACAGATAGATTCCAAGGTTTCTCGGAACGAATGGACGCTGGATGAATACCCTTTTGGGACGATGCAGTTTGCCGACCGATGCAATTGGGGCCTTACTTTTCAAATGATGTAGGGACATGGATTAAAAACAAACGTCAACAACCTAATCTATTAGACTCTAGTTACAGATAACCGAGATCATCTGCGCTGTAGCGAGTGGTGGCGCTCAAGCGATGATACCTTGGGCCTGAAGATCTCCAAACATGGCTTGCTTCGACTCACGACAGTGGTCGATTCATAAAATATTCTGCTCAGCCTTGCAGTTCGTCTTACAGATCTTTCCGTGGCATGTCACACAAGGTAAGCCACTTACACTTTTCCCGTTGGTTGTGTAACATGATAGCCTTACCGACTTTTCGAAGAGTGTTTGTATCGACCCGTCGGTGTTGTTGTTGTTCGTTTCCTGGGTTCTGTTTTATATCAACGTTTGAGTAATATCCGGGACGTCACTCACTGTTCATGCAGATGGCATGGATCTGGAAGTGATCAATTATACGAGTCGACATGTCTTAGTAATCGTTTCATCATCATCATCCAGGTTTCCTTGTTTGACATGTGAAGCCTGAATTCCCAAGTTGGCCAATCAATGTGCACGTAAGCTGCTGAGTCTTTGAGTTGATACTATAAATGAGAAACCCTGTGTATTCTGGCGGGAGAATGGCAAACACAGCCATATCAATGCTGACTACGCATGTACTCTCCTAATAGTCTACCTCGACTTCATGTCATCCCGGGCTATAAGATCTTGTGTTCCCTCTGATGGGGTCCTTGAGCCACCGCCTTTTATACAGATGGATAGGAACTTGGAAGCCGAGTTGCTATCCGTCTGTACTACACGACATCTTGCATAATCATCAAGATGAAGATTCTCATTATGTAGATAGACATAATAAAATTGATTGGCGTATGTGAGTGTTTTTATATACCTTTGTTCGGCCACGTCTGATCTCGTAGCCATAAGTCGTCTGAGCACAACAAGACATATGAAAGTATGCTGTATCCTATCCCATCCTATCTCATTCCAATCATAAACACATGGCTCTCTTATATAGTAGTCGTCATCATCATCACATTTCTCAAGGGGTATCCTCATGCCATTCAAAACCCCAAACCCAACGCCGTAGCCCAAGACAATCCACCCAAAGAAATAATCAACTGATTCCCAACCATTCGACCATCTTGTCCACGGCTTGCCTTCCCTCTTGAATTGGTAGAATAGGCCAAACGTGTATCATGCCCTCTCCATACACAAGCTCGACCTTTGTGCCTTGCTCCTTGGCCATCTCGACCATCTTTTTGGTATCAGGCGTCAAGAGATCTAAGCCAGCTGCAAACACCAACATCGGCGGTAGTCTCAGATCTCCATATATGGGACTAACATTGGGATGCTGAGTATCCATCTCTGGACAGATGAGTCTTGTGATCTCGGCGATGCCAGGGACGTCGAGCCATGGATCCTTGAGCGCTGCATTGTGAAGTTCAGGGTTGACAAGACTGGAATCAGTGCAAGGCGTGATGGGCACAATTCTCTGCGCAGTCTGTATACCAGCCAATTTCGCATTTTGCGTGAGGACAAGAGCCATGGTTCCTCCAGCTGAATCACCCACAATCCAAAACGGCGTCCGATCTGGTGCCGATGCGAGTTCGTCGTGGAGCGGCTGCACGAACTCATACATCTTCATAAGCGACGTCTCAGGGCCAAGCGGGTATATCGGTACGGTAACAGTAGCATTCAGACGCCTCGCAAGCTGAGCCACCAGCTCCCAGTGCTGGGGCGTGATATCAAAGACGAAGCCACCGCCGTGGAGATACAAGATTCGACCGCGAGTCGGCGTCTCTGTCTTGGGAGAGACTATGTAAACGGCATAATTCGCGATGTGGCCCTTTCTCTTATACTCCTCAACGGCGAACTCTTTGTAGAGGTGCTTGGGAGGTACACGCTCGGGACGAAGACGCTCCTTGGCGATGCGGTTGTTGATGCCCTCTGCTGAACTCCAGGTGCTCTTGAACCACCACCAGACGATCCAGCTGAGGATGCGGGCTTTGAAGCTGGGCATTGCTGAGTGAGATGGAGTTTTATGAGGGTATCACGGGAGTGGGAATATGCAAAGACTGCATGCAGTAGACAATGGATGTTCAAGGTCTACGGCTGCAGCTATAGCCAGTTGTCATTATGCGTTGGCGGGTTTTTTCTATGGAGGGGAATATGGGTACGAACAGTCATGGGTGGCTGGTGGTGAGGGGTCTGGGTCTACGGTCTACGGTCTACGGTCTACACCGCTATAGTAAGGTATAGCGCAAGTTGTTGAGAAGACAGGCATCTCAACGAATAGTGCAGCGTTGTTACACAGCATGGCCAGGGAATTTCGTGTTCAGTTGGGTTATTTGCAGTATGAGTTGGCTTGTAAGACGATGGATGTAGTCTAAGTTTCAGTCTATCTCTATAATCTAGGGTAGTCTGGTCTACATGACCCCAAACCGAGGCAGACAGGCTAACATCATGAATTGTTAGGTAATCGTACATATTCTCTTACAAGCTTGAGCCTGTCTCTATAAATCGATATTACTTGTCAATTGCTGCAATAATCCGACTGTTATTGCAGATAATCCGATCGACCAAACGGATGATGCCCTTTACTCACCAGTCCCGACCCCAGAGTCTAACTTAGTGATCACCATGTGTTTGCTGCAGTTGCATTGTCAGAAACTATCAGATCATGCTCGCATACGCATTCACATTTCGGCTGTCACAAGGAGCCCTTTGACCCGGGAGTCCGGAGATGAAAGAGTGAGTGCTGCTTTAGACGGGAACAAGACGGACATGAACTGTGTACAAGGAAACGAGAACGAGAAGGAGAACGAGTCTTTGTTCAGGACGGTCAAGAGCATTGTATCAATCTCAATACTCATCGCGATGATTGATAAAACGGTGGTTGAAAACAGGGTTATCACTGTCTTGACTAGTGTCGCCTAGCTTTGAAAGTGGAAGTGATCTTCGAGAGCTAGACAAGCCTAGTCAAGACGAGTTGTGATGCTGCATGCCCAAATGTGCATGGAAAGGTCTAGGCAGGCGTTGGACGCTGAAGGATCTCGCTTACAATGACCCTTTTTTGTTTCTGTTTGCTTTTTGTGAATTGGGGTCTGAATTGAGGTGACAATTAACGGTTGGATGTGTATAGTAAGACGGGCGAAGGGATATCTTCAGTGTCTTCAGTCAACTGACAGCCAATTAATTCACTCCGCTGACTTTGGTAGCTACCAACATCATGATATTCAGAACAGCATAGTGAACAGACTGTTTATACAGTAACTAGTTGATCCCTATACCTCTTGTTCACAAAATAACCGCCAGTATCACACCTCTACCAAGCTATCAACCCTCTCTTCAACTTATATACCCAATAAGATCAAATCCTCACCCTAAACTCTCAAACCACCTCCGCATTTCAACTCCAATTAGTGCAAGCCCAACCGAACCATCCTCTACAGTGCCCCCCTAACAGCCTGTAAATACAGCAGGGTCTGGTCTGCTCTGATTGGGCTACCGCACGTGCGCACACTTTAAATGAAGAGGCCTGACCTATGACATCCCTGCCATTAGCATTTGCTGGTTCCGGGTTTTCCCCTCCCTCGTTTCTCTTCCTCCACAAAAAATCGACGTCAGTGACTACGATAAACCGTTGCTCTTCCCCAGACTGTCACTGTCGCTGTCACTGTTTCTTCTTCACATCTCGACTCCACTTCTTCATCCCATTTCCACCGACAAACAATTGAGTCACTTTGCTACGACGACTGATCACAAAACACAAACAACTCAGATAATAAGACACTGGCACTCTTTCAACTGCGCATATACCAACATCATCGCGAACAAAAACAACTCGGCTTTGCTCGGACCGTCGCTCGGCTACTCTGTCAACCTCTACGGCCAACCTCTCTCCATCACACCAAAGCACATCACAACACATCGGATCGATAACCTCACGATGCCTTCACAACGACCGTATTTCCTCTCTTCTTTCCTCGCCGCCTTCCGTCCTCAAGGCCCCTCCATCTCTACTACCGCTCCTCATCAACATCAGCCAAACAAGCACACCCGAGATGCAACGACGACCACAACTGCCACAGCAACTGTAGCAAACACAACCACCACGGCTGCTTCTACGTCACATCATCATCATCATCATCAGTCTCAACAACAGCCAACTACTTCTAGTGTCGCTATCCGTCCGCCCCGAAACACCACTTCATCACCGTCAACATCAACATCCCCCGCCAACAACACCGCCATTCCCATTCCTGGATCATCTGGTCGACGTGGAAGTGATAGCAGCAGTGAAGGCTTCCGTGATGTGATAGGCGCCGACAAGTGGTATATCGGTGGACGCACACCGGGCGGTGAAGAGAAGTTCTTCAAGCTTGGCGTTATCCGCCGGGTGAGAAGCAATGATGGCTTAAGTTTGGATCGTCTAAGCTTATAATCTGGCGCATGAACGTTTTTCATGAGACTTTTTACGACTACTGGACGGGGCAGGAAAGATATGTCCATGCATCACTCATTGCATGATGAACCACTCTGGTACAAACACACGAACTTGACTTTTGCATGAATTTGGGATGCTCGATATGAAACTGGGTATGGTTAGGGCTACAAACAGGTCTGGTCTGGTTTGGTCTGGTTTGGTCTGGGGCTGGACCATGGGTATGGCGTTCAGTGTTCGGGTATATTTCACATCTGGCATGAAGTGAGTTCCCAGCGATAAGAGGGCCACATGCTTATCAAGACAAAACTACAAAAAGACTATCTTTTGCAACCACACCGCTCATATCCCCTCTGTCTTGAGTGTTTACCACATAAATCTTTGAAATCGACCGTCGTCCAGCACAGTCCCGTCTTCCGCCTTCCATATGTAAGGTTTGGTGAGGAAGATGTAACCTGTTGCAGCATTGATGGCGATGAACCAAAACGTCTCAATGATAAGTCGTAGATCGTAGTGTTGAAAGAACTCAAACAAAGGCCTGATCTTTGGGTAATTTGAGAGTCTGGAAGTAACACCACCGTAATAACCATGATCATGAAGCCTCCACGCAGGTACAAGCAGCCTCCACATCACCCAGGGTATGATAAAGTATCGTGGCTCTACTAGCGGGGCCGTCATGAGTGATAAAGTCGTGGCAAGCAAGAATACGAGTCCAGTCGATGTTGAAGCTGGTATAATCGAAGCAAGAAGAGGGTCACCATCCAAAGCCTTGCTCAGTTCTCGATGTTTGAAAGTATCCTGAGAATTCTCCGTTATCCCAGCTGGAAAGGCGGCATAAGTTTGTCTTGGTGAAAACCCAACGTTAGTCACCATAGGATGACTCAGGAAGGGAGGGTTTTCTGTTCCATTCCCATAAACAGAACAGGCGCGCATGTGAATAGTGAAGAATCGTGAGCAGCCAGCAATGGTACCCCACGTCATCCACCGAGACAAGGTATAGGGGACAACTAAAGCATATCGAATCCAAGAAGCCCGTCGGATGGTATATCTAAAGATGTAGAACATGTAATGGCGGTTATCAGCCAGAGTGAAGGGGTGGATAATGGTGTTGTAGTGAACGATGGCGAGTGAGAGCACTATGGTCTCAAGGAGGTAGAGGGGCCAGAGTATAAGCTTGGCCCCAAATATGAAGCTGGCGATTTCTAGTGGCTTCGAAAGTCGTGGGTATTTTCTGTCAGAACTGCCGGTTGCCGAGGCTTTCCTAGAGCTTCCCGACCTTCGTGACTTGCCGAAGGAAATTGAGGGCGGCTTTGCACTGGTCTCTGCCTCGGGGGCTGGCTTGCTAGTTGATGTAGGCGATCGAGCCCGCGGCAGTATTCGCAGTACCATGTTAATGGCGGGTAGGGCATACGGTACCAGAAGTGGTAGAGAGAAGAAAGCAAAGAAAGGCCATATGTAGAGCATCTGTGGGAGGTGGATAGTAGCAACATGGTTGGATTTGTCACCTTTTTGTCGTTAGCCATAGACTCGACGCTATGCAAAGAGAGTACTTACCAAGGACAACACCACCGTTCCATGCTACGAAGCCACCAAATGAGACAAGGACAGCAACGTAAGGCCATATCTGTCTAATGATGCGGATTGGGTTGCAAATCGCTGCGATTCCCAGACTCAATACACAGAAGAGCATGTCTGATCGTAGTTAGTGACAAGTTAAGCTGTAAGAAAGAGCTGGCGTACCATCTGGCCACATCATGTGTAGTGGGGGGTCATGAATATCTCCAAGAGAATACCTCCAGGCAAAATACTTGATCTGCTCAACAAATGTCAAGATAACTGGCTGATCAACCTGCTCTGGCCGCAAGGTCTTGACAGCATGGACAGCTTCTAGGCCACCCATATACACAACTACCCAGAAGACATTGGTCTGACGAAAGAGAAGCGTGATGATTCCAAAGAGGATTGTTGTTAGATCGTTCAGTGCGGAACTACGATCTCGACCAATGCGCTTTAGGTGGTTCAAGTAGGCGACCAAGACGGCTGCAGTAGATGCAACATCGGTGTAGTAAAGTCCAGAGAAGAAGAAGAGAAGCGGAAATAGGGCGACATTAAGTGCGGTGTGAACTGCATATTGTGAAGTATTGCGTAGCCGGGTCGAGGTATAAGCTTCATAGAGGCGTGCCTCGATCTCTCGACGGCACTTTAGGACCAAGATGGCGAGTATCACCAGAACAGCGACGTTGGTAGCTCTTAGACTCTTGACGTCGCAGAAGTATCCACTGACTGAACTACTAGGACGCACAACTCCAGGTGTTATAAGAGAAAGAAGGTAACTGTATTGGGCTCAGCATTTGCTTCGGGGTATAGAAGCGCATCAAACTTACAGCCCTGGTGGTGTCGTGATCTTGCCATCCCACTCTTGGAACCTCCCCTGGCAGTATTTCTGTGCCTGTGGTATATGGAATACTTCATCCTAGCTAGAGTTAGCATCTGTGCGATGAGCACGGTATAAGATGAGGCGTACCAGGTAAGGCTCCGGGACCAGTGCTGAGACGGCATACAACCAACAGACAGAGGCGACAGAGAGAAAATAAAAGAAGAAACCCTCTAAGCGCGAGTTAGGACCTGAAGAGTTCTTAAATCGCCTGGCAAAAAGAGGCAGCGCAATGATGAAAGCTGCTACTGTCTTGTATCCTTGAGATATCTCCATCATGACAAGTGTTCACCAGCAGTTAGCTGAGCGCGAAAGAGACGGTGTTGGAAGGATTAGAATCCTCTCATGGCTTGAAGAAGCTAAAGATTTTTTTTCAAGAGAGTTAATAATTGAGAAATATGAAGGATAAATGAATGGCGAAAGTCAGCTTGAAGTTGTATAAGACGGGCAAGTTGTACATGTAGGAGAGAAACCAGTGTTTCGCATTGAGTTAGTGGCACTGTACTTTAATGAGTGGAACATCATATCAACAACCCGAAATAGCCCAAAGCAACATATGACAGCCAAAAGGTTTTATAGACTGTAATAATGTCGTTAAAGAAACCCTCTTTTCAATCCTTTCATGCCACTACATATTATTCTTTTAAAGAGGACTTCCATAAGGTGTCATGCATGTTTCTGGCTACAAGTTAAGCACTTAAACATCAACCAATCACAGGCCGTACATTTCACAGCAAAATTCAAGGCTCAGAACATGTCTATTGGAATATCTTATACAATGAGAGCCGGCACGGGCGCTGAACAACGTCTATCTTCCTCAAGTCCACCAGATAATTTAGAAAGGCTATACGGACTATCAGTAATCGACCCCAATGCTTCGTATCATAATCAAGACTTACGTTGTCGGCGGGGTGGATCTCCTTTCGGAAATAGTTGCCAAGGAAAGGGATCTTCTGTATAGGAATTAATATCATCGTCGAATAGTATAGAGAGATGTTCGTTCGTACCTGGAGAACGTCGCGCTGCACACGGGGAATACCGTTGGCGAAGAGGAGGACAGCAACAGCGGCGGGAGCACCGTACATAGCCAGACGGGAGCCACTATAACCCAGTCAGTTCCCATTCACAGCATAACGATTAGTCGTCCATAAAAGTTCGTAATCAAATCCCAATATCTCATCCTCATGTCCATCTCAGCCGCAATTGATCAATGCAAGACTTCGGAGAAACGGAAGGGAGATCGAAATTCGGTTCGCGATCGTATTCTCGGTTTAAAATCGTGTACTTACATTCGGAAGGCAGCCTGGGGGGTGATGCCAGCAATGTTGGGTTGAGAATGGTACCTGTTCCAGAGTATTAGCCAACGTCACTATTTCATATGAACCCTTGTGCAGAATGTCGAGAGTCGTAGTTCGTTTGTGCCTTGACAGTGCGCTTCGAATTCGACGTTCGGTGATCGTAGACTGATATAACGTACTTAGGACCATAGTTGCTCTTGAATTCCGACATGCGGATGGGAGTCTGGTGAGAATCAGGTCAGTCGATTGCACTCTTCGTTAAAGACGCCTCGAGCCGTTCGTGAATATCTGTAGCTCGTTCTCGGCGGTCGTTTCGAAGGGTTCTAACGTACGTAGGAGACCATCTTGAATCTTAGGGCGGTGGAAGCCTGTTTCGTCGTTCAATTGCTCGTCGATGTCGTCGTCGTAAAAGAAGGGCATTGAACTTGGTTGCGCGAGTTTGCCGAACGGGAAAGATCGGGTTTGTTTGGCCTCAGGCCTAAAAGAAGCTTCGAAGCGGCCGACCAATGACAACACCGACTAAAGACCCACATTGACCTTCAAGCTTCCGTCTGCTATAGCAGCCTTGCCTTTGACCTTTCTTTTATTTACTTTCATATCACTTGATACTATCCGTAGAAAGGTCATTGTGATCAACCACGATCTTGCAATGGACAAATATATCGATGGTCGTTTTGAGCGACTAGAGAAAGCTCTCGCAAACCTAATTGATTCAGTCACAAAATACCATCCCTCTATACAACAAGGAGAAGAGCTCAATTTAGCGGACCAAGAACTAAGCAGAGGCTTGGAAGAAGGTAACTCATACAACTTAGCCAGCCATGGGTGTTTTAGCTGATCTTCTTCTCAGTCCAAACTCATCAGAACAATTATTTACGTATCCAACAACTGCGCGAGTCTTCAAACGCCCTTGATACGCAGATCCGCGATACTCTTTCGAATCTAGCGACTACTCGCAAGGACATCGTGACGACGCAAACCACCACATTTCCTTCTGGCCCAAGCTACCCCATCGCCTACGAAGAGCTTCTCAATTATGCCCGACGTATCAGCAAAACAACCATGCCACCAGCAGGCACCATTAAAGCCGCACCGCCGACGCCAGATGTTCCAGAAGTCCAGACTCCAGGCGGTCAAACACCAGCAGCACAGACTCCAGGACCCGAGTCGCAAGCGGCTTCAATTATGACACCATCTGCGCCTGCATCGTCTCAGGTTCAAAGCCCAGCAGTCATAAATGGCACGCCGGCCGTCTCCCAGGAACCTGCGACTCAACAGTCCTCAATGTCCGCCAACACCGTCCTGCCCAGCGAGTGGACACAGTTCTTGAACCCTTTGACCGACCAAATCTTCCTACCTTGGCCAAATGACCTCCAGCTTGGCGCTGGCTCCCTCGCTGCTAACCAGCTCCTCCAGGAGCAGGGCATTGACCCCAAGGGCTACGATCCAGCTGAGGAAGAAGAGCGCAAGCGTCGCGAGGAAGAGGAGAGGAAGCAGAAGGAAGAAGAGGACCGCATTGCCCAGGAAGAGCGCGAGAAGAAGCAACGAGAGGAACGCGAGCGCCAGCGCATTGAGAGAGAACGCCAGAGAGAGAAGGACCAGGAGGCTTGGAGACGCGCCAGTTTGGTTGGTGGTCCGGCTGCCCCTGGCGAACAAAGGAGCCCAACTGGACCACCGCAGCAAAAGGCCCAGTTTCAGTTTACTAACCTGGATGATTTGGATGACGATGACGACGACGATTGAGCAGGAGGAAATAAGCCAAGGAATTTTTGATATCTATAATAAGCTTGAAAACAATGCAGAACAACACCTCCTCATCAATAGCCAACACGGCCCTGCTCTGTTGGCACCGGCCTAATTTTGATATCCGTCTAAATGAAAATGAATCTACTCCGTACTCGCAGCGTACTGATGCAACACCACGGACCATTATCACCATAATGTTGCCGATCTGGCCCTTGTTTGCAGCTTAAAACACAGCTCATGGTAAACGCGAATTCCAGATGCTGGTTGTACATGTATTTTACAAACACCAAAATTCCGTCTCTTATTCATTCGTCACTTGTCGTTGATGATCCATCCGTCATTATTGGTGCAAGTCCGTCTCTTAATCAATCTTGATGGACGAGTAGATCTTGCGGACGAACCACCAACTGGCAAAGTAGCCGATGGAGCCTGTAAGGGTTAGAATGGCATCGTAAAGGGGGGGGGGCTATAAATAACTTACCAGTAAGAATGAAGAAGAGGAATGAAATGATGGCACTGTAGCCCATGTAGAGCACAATACCGGCCAATCCACTCGCCCTGACCTTTGTAACAAGGTACAAAAGACAATTCAAGAAGATATAGCCACCACTCATACCAGCAGCGAGGAAAGATCTCCACTGCCAGTTGTAGTTCTCAGCACATAGCAGGAAATACACCATAAGAATAGTGACAGCAGCGCAGACAACAATCATGAGGCCGTAGCAGAGGAACAGGAAGCCAAACATGTAGTAGATCCTGCTGAACCAGATCGAGTTCATGATGAAGAAAAGTTCGACAAAGATGGCACCGAAGGGAAGTAGACCGACAATAAGCACGCTGGGTACAGGCTTAAGGTAAGTGCTCACAGGAGGAATCTGTCGTGGAATCTGGTTGGTGCGGACAGGGGGCTGGAACTGAGGAGAGCGGAATCCAACCCAAGAACCACCAAAGGAGAGAGGAATCGAGATAATGAACCAGATAGCAACAATCACAAGCATGGTGGTGAAAGGAACCGCCCCTGATGACTGCTTGGCCCAAAGGAAAAGGTTCAGGAGGAAGAAGCTGGAGAAGACGATGCCGGGGACCAAGGTTGGGGTCAAAGCAATGTTCAACTTCCAGCTCTCACCCTGCCATGCCTTGTAAGTTCGAGCAGAGACATAACCACCAACGAAGCCGAGGACAGTATACATGAGAATCATGATAGTTCCAAGAGATCCACGGTTTGAAGGAGACAAGAATCCAAGAAGAGCAAAGAGGATGGTGCATCCCGTCATGCAGAACAGCTGAACACCATTGCCAGCCAGAACCGAGAGCAGAAGGGGACGCGAAGGGGTTCGGAAGACGTCGCCATGGACCAGTTTCCAGCCAGAGTCTTCCTGAACACCATCCTCAACAACCGAAGTACCGCCAAAGTCGTCGAGGTCGATCTGGTCGAGTCTGTTATAACGAGCAATATCTTTCTTGAGAGCGCGGACCAGGATGGACATGACAGTGAGGACAAGAATGACGACAATGATGGCAGTGTCGATAAGCCAGAACCAGTGAATCTTGGGATCAAACACGTGCAAGTACTTGTCCCATCGAGTGGCCCAGGCAGTGTCAGACTTGCGCCAGATCACGCTATAGCTGAAGGTAACATGCTGCTCGCCTCCGGACAAAACGATGGGCGGATGGTTGGCGCAATCAGCCTTGCCGCCGTACTCCTTCGAGCTTGGCTGCACAACTACACCAACGACACGGCGCTGGTTGGGGTCCTTGTTCACTTCATGATACTCGACGGCGATTTCGTAGTGATTGTTGAACAGGATGTTGTCGTCCTTATCATCCTGGCCGAGCAAGAATCGGGGGTTATAAAAGGTAGTGCCAGTCAACTGATCGAGAACTTCCTGTCCAGCGGGCAATCCATCCACAAGCCATTCCAGGCTGTATCCCTGTTCGATGCGGCTTTTGACAAATTGAACCGATTTCTCAGTGTATTTGACTTCGCAAAGGGGTTTGCAGGTCTCGTTCTTGCCCATGATAAGCTCAAAGGGAGAAGTCATGATACGGTCTCCGAAGAGAATACTACCCAGACTTTCCGATACATATTGAGGGCCGCCTTCAGGTTGGCAGAATTGGAACGCAGGGTGGTAGTAGTCGTATGAGACAACGGCGTGTAGTCGCGGGTCTTGGGAGCGGTCGACAGGCTTGATGCTATTCACGTAAAGCGGAACCTTATCTCCCTCTTTGTAGGTAGTAGGGGCGACACCGGGGAGGTAGAAAGCAGAAGCTAGCTGTGGTATAGCTAGCAATGAGCTGATGAGCGCCGTACGAGGCGCAAAGTCTCGGAAATGCATATTGGTAAATTAGATCATGCGCAGACCGAAAGAGGTGAACAAAGGAGGATTGTGAAAGCCGAGATGTGAAGCTGTCGATCAAAAGCTCTAGCTGACGACGACTTGCGCGACCCGCAATTTCGAGTTGATGAGGAAGTAAAATTAAAATTCAAGTAACCACTGAGAATTTCACTCAGTTTCTGCCTCTTGTATCGTCCGATCAATGATATAAAGGATCGTGTGGTGAATCAAGCCAGCGAAACAGCTGCGAGAGTAAATCGTCAAACAGGGAGCTTCAAGGCACTTGCTGTAATCTGTCATGGAGATATTAGCTGAGTCAGGGAGAATGGGCCACGCACTGGAACAGGGGATTTGTGGCGTTTGTGGCTGTCAAGGCAGGAATGTGGAGACAGTCCGAGAATGCCCCGCTAAAAAGTTGGAAGTACTCCAAACTTTTCGACGAGACACGAGTTTTCAATTGTCTAGAGATTTCAAGTCTCAGGCAAACAGATCAACATGGCAGCACCTACAACACTACCAGCGCTGTTGACGTCGCTAACCCGGTCGCTGTCATCAGCACTCGAGGTCACACCAAAACTCGCAACTATCGAGCACCAGAAGGATGGCATTTCACTTCTCGATGTGAAGAATGAGCTTCTACTGTCATACCTACAAAACTTCGTCTTCTTGATTCTACTAAAGTTGCGCAACTCGAAGTCAAACTCGGATAAGGCTGAAGATGAATCAGAACTCGACGAATCTGTGAGGGCAAAGCTGGTTGAACTGCGACTTTACTTAGAAAGGGGAGCCCGACCGTTGGAAGAAAAGTTGCGCTTCTCCATTGATCGATTCCTCCGAACAGCGGACGATGCAGAGCGCGAGAGACAGGCAAAGGAAGCCAAGGCTGCGGCTGGATCAGATTCCGAGGAACAAGAGGAAGACTCAGAGGAGGAGGCAGATGCTGAAGCTCTGTCTCACAAGCCCGGTAACTTTGGAGCCATGGCTGATGATGTTACCGCTCGTCGTGCGGAGCGTGATGGAGGAGCTGTCGGTGTATACCGCCCACCCAAGAGAGACCGAGCCACAATGGATGCGCCTCAACGCCGCGAGAAGCACGATCGTCGCGCCGGCAGATCTCACACTATGGAGGAATTCGTTGCTTCAGAGCTATCTAGCGCACCTTTGGCGGAGCCAAGTATTGGTACCACAATTGTTCAGGGCGGTCGCAAGATGAAGACCGACGCCGAGCGAAAGGAGGAGGCAGAGCGCCGAGATTATGAAGAAATGAACTTCACACGCCTTCCCAAGGAGAGCAAGAAGGACCGAGCTAAAAAGGCGAAGCAGGCTGGTCGCAGCAACCGCATGCAGTTTGGTGGCGAGGATTGGCACAACCTGGGAGAGGGTGTCGACCGTATCGATCGTCTTACCAAGCGCAAGCAATCAGGTGGAAACGTTCGTGCTCTTCTGGACAAGAGCCGAAAGCGTGGAATCGACACAACGGATGGACCTCGAGGAAGCGGTATGGGAGGTGGTATTGGAGAGAGATTCAACAAGAGAGTCAAGGTGTTGGAGGGTGGACGTCGCGACCGTGGAAAGGGTCGATAGACTGTTTGATGTTAATCGATGTGTTTTCTGGCTTCTGGGGTGCCCAGGAACGAAACGATATACGGATATTGTTTCATGGCCATATGCCTGCTGGATTCAATGGAGTTCAAAATTTGGGTTGTGTGTAAAGAATTTGTTAATGCAAATAGGCTGCTTTGCCGGAAAAGCATCTCAAATGCAGTAAATACATCTTCCATCTGAGATTAAATCTCTATTGAAATAAGTCAGCTCCCTAATTATCATAATTGGGACATGACTGAGTGACTCTCATCTTTGGGCTTGCGACTCTCGAATTGCTGTTACTGATAAGATAACGGTCTAAACTTTGGCGGGGGACGAACATGGAAATTTCTCTACAACCGCCCCTCCCAGCGTTGACTTCCCTTAGGCTTACAACCTTCAAGCTGACTTACTTCACATCGAAACCCTGTCGCAAAAACACCGGAGCTTAAGATACTGGTACAAAATCCGTATATATACTCGGTATCGACATACGAGGCAAAGGTCTTCGAGAAACAGCTGCGCATTGCGGTTGTCGCAAAGCGAACCTGGAGAGCGACGTAGAGTCATCCATACCGATCAGCGAATAATAAGGTCTAGTCAGGTTCTTGACTAGCAATTTCTGCAGAAAAGCTTTGTTTTCATACAAATAGTTGCATAACATGTCTACATCGTCGAATACACCGGCTCCTACGGCCTCAATGGCCATCGATGATATGGATGTCGACTCAGGCGTCAAGCCCTCCACAATTAACAATCCCACCACGATAGACGACGACGACGATGACCCCGTCACCGCAACATACAACGTCTTTATCAACCCATCTCTACCTTTAGGTCGCCGTCTTCTTGTTCTCCAACATCCAAACCGAACCGATGACTCTCCACGACCTCCACCAACCGAATTGCGGGTGAAGGCTCAAGCTGGCATGGTTGAAGTCGATGTTCCCCTCGACAACACAGTCGCCTATGATCGCGAGAAGGGACAAAAATGGGGAAAGACTTTACATGCTTCCATGGCGACGAAGAATGGCGGCAGCCATGGCCTGGCTGGTGGATTTGGCTTTGGTACGGTCCAGGCTCGAGGTGGCAGGAAAAAGGCCGAGGATGAACAGGAGAACATGGACTGGGCAGAGGCCGTTAGGCAGGATAAAGTGCTCCGGATACAGACCCTTGGTGGGCAGTATCCTGAGTATAAGGAGGTTCAGCATATGGTCGGTGTCTTTCAAGGCAGTAAGTCGCATTGGTCTTGAGCCCATATATCTTCTAACCCATCGCCAGAGGACTTACATCTCACACCTGTGTCATCGCTTGTCCACCTACGCCCACAACTTCACCACATCGACGCAACCGTCCAACAAGCACGACAAGACGCAGCTACTAAGGAGTCGGCTCCCAGTACTGCAGCCGGCACTGCTCGCGCAATTCATATGACTGTCAAGGCTACTGGCGATGGCGATACTGTCACCACCGAAACTATGGCTGATCGTCTACGAGCTGTGCAGACAGAGCATTGGCGAACTATGCACTACACAGATGAGAACGAGGAGGCTGCCTGGGAGGTTTATAACGAAAGCCTCTTCCTGCGCCCTACTCAAGAGGAGGCCGCAGAAGAAGCAGAGAAAGCCGATGATGCGGAGGACAATGAGCCACCCCTTGAGGAGTCAGTGCCAAAGTTCGCCCGTCGGTGGGATGATGACGAGCTTCTTGAAGCTGTTAGTGGCATAAAGAAGCCACAGCCGACATCAGAACCTGTTAAAGAAGATCTCAAGCCAATTGCCCCCGCTAAGCAGCCAGAGCAACCTGCGCCAGGGGCGGACGAGGCACGAAAGCCCAAGCTTCGACCACGAGGTGGAGCGGCGGGAACCGTTGCTCGACGGGGAGGTAGACCTCGAGCTACAGCTTCAAAGACGGCCAACGTTGATGGATGAAGAGTGAAAATTTGGTGCTAGAAATAAACTCAGGGGACTAAGTAGGTAGCATGGGACGGCGCAAAGGATCTATCAACTTTATATAAAAAATTCAAAGGTCACCGTATAGAAAAGCTTTGCCAAACACGCGTAAAATTTGCAAATACGATATAACCTATTTCCTCAATGGACAAGAGTCCTCCCAAACTCTCTCCATGAGTTAGTGATGATCATCCGACTGTAATGCCGGTATACATGAAAGCGCTAAGCACTCGCCATATCAGGGGTGAGGAATTTTGTACACCCAGTATGCCTATACGCTGAGCCGCTCCCAATAATATTTTCGCCAGCATGTAAACCCTGTTTGTTGTGTTGTGTCGCATCCTGCATATCCCGGTCGCCTTGAGCGCTCTTATATGCCAGCCCAAGAAAAAAGCCCAAGAATCACCGACAATAGCCTGTATGCATGCTCATAAAACAAATGTTTACTGGAGAAGCTCGACATCCAAACCAATGGATCGCATGAACAAGTTGACACTGTTCAGTCGCTCTGCTCCCATAGCAGGAGGGAGTGTCTTCGAAACAGTGACAGTGTCGAGCACACGGTCCTTGACAGCAAGGACCAGGCGAGTTTGCTGGTCGTGAGTGGCGCTGACGCCCATAGCTGCAAGAAGCTGCCATACGTAGACATCCTCTCCAGTGTTGACACTACCAGGGAAAATGTAAGGCAGCGAAGGTTCGAGCCTACTGAACAAGATCTCAAATGTTCGATCCCTGATACTTGTTAGCTAAAGTTGTGATTCACGGTCCAGAATTTACATACCAGTTATCCCACTGCTCAGGAGTGCCGGCGCCTGTCTGTTTGAGAAGCACGGCACGACTGAGAATAAGTGTCAACATGGACACACCAATTCTTGATCTCGAAATGAGATCGACGTTGAGCTTGGTGGCAATCAGATTCAAAACTCCATCAACAATATCCAGGCCAGTATCGTTGAAATATTGCATCAGCGATGGCATAACAGTAGAGATGAAAAGTTCAATCTTCTCTCGCATTCGTGCATTGATGGTTGTCACCTCGCCCGGTGTAATAGCAGCGCCCTGGACGACATCCAATTGGTCGAGATGATAGATAATCATGGTCAAGATAGTAGTCCGTTGTTCAAAAGAGAGATGAGGGAAAAGACGAGGAATGGCCTTCTCACCCTTGGCACAAGACAAGAAAGCGATGAATGGATGAGGAACAACAACTCCAATCTGCTCATGGACCTTAAGCTCTTGCCAGAGCTTGGCGTTATAGGTCTCGAGAATGGTGGCCCACTCCTTGTGCTTGTTCTCAAGCTCCTCATCGGGGCCGGTCATGGGGGGTGGGATAAGTCGAACATGATCCTCGATTTGCATCAGAGTCTGATAAACCTTTTCAACATTTCGAAGGATGGTCTTTCGATCAAGGCTAGATCCCTTCTTGCCATTATTGGGGCGCTGATGCTCACTCTCGGTTCGCTTGATGCTGAGGAGAGGCTTAGGGGTCTTCGCGTTGCTAAAGGAGATCTTTCCTAGACTGCCTGCGATGACCAGCTGAGGGTTCTTGGGCTTATTCTTGGCAGCTTCAACAGCACGCTGTACCTGCTGCTCCATTCGTTGGAAGTGATTCTCGGCGGGACGTCCATGGCGACGCATACCACCCTGACGACTACCAGTCTGGTACAGGTATGTCTGGGCGAAGTTGCTCAGAGGCTGGCTGGGGTTTTGACGCTGACCAGCCCGGATATGGCTGTAAACCTGGTAGTAGAAGTCCTCGGCAATTGAAGCATCAGATCCTTCGACAGGGTTACCAGTAGCGGAAACGAGCTGCTGGAGCTGGATACGGGTGATGAAATTCTTGTCCTGGGGAGTCATCAACCCATTGTCCTTCGACAGAAGCCAGATCTTGTGGTTTCGCTTCGCCCTCTTGGTCTCTTGATCCAGATAGGCGGCCTTCTCTTCCTCGGACATCTGCTGCATTTGGGGGTGAGCTTGTAACTGCGCGGCATTAGGGATGGCACTGTGGGACTGCTTGGAGTGGTGTCCATGCTGAGGTGGAACATGCGCATCTGGGCCGGCGCGGTTGGGATTCTGCAGAATCTGGGTCGGGTTGGCATGGAGCTGCTGCTGATGCTGAACGGGAGTCGCTTGAAGACCTGGGGCTGGCGGCGTGGGCTTCGATTGAGTGCTTTGGGGCCTCTGCAGGATAGTCACTGGGTGGCCATGACCATGGGCCTGAGGAGGCTGTTGCTGATGAGCAGTAAATCCGGGAGGCGGTTGTTGATAGGAAAGATCTGCGGCATGTGGCTGAGGTGTCTGCTGCTTGGGCTGAGATCGCATGGCGGCCTCGACCTCTTCCAAGCTCATGACTTTGCGACTGGGCGCATGCTGGGCAGGCTGAGCTGCAGGAACAGGAGCAGGCGATGCTTGCTGGGCTGGCTTAGACGGCCCAATGCCCCAGATGCTTCGGTCAACATGGAGATCAGGGAGCGCCTCGGGTTCGCGGTACTTCTCGTAACCAGATCGCACAGGCTGTTGATAAGACTGTTGCTGGTAAGGCTGATTAGAGTAGTAAGACTGGTAGTCGGCCGAGGCATATTGGTTGACGGAAGAATGCGCCTGAGCAGAAGCAGCGGGTTTAGTCGCAGGCCCCTGGCGGTTGTAGCGAAGATGCTCCTCATTAATGGCATTCGCAACCTTGGCAGTCTGGCCAAAGAAGTCGAAATCCTTGCCAGCACTGCGAGAGACTGCCGGGCCACTGTCGCCGAAAGTGTCGTCGTTGAAAGCGTCTCCAGTCTCTTCGAGCTGGTCTCCAAGACCGTCATAAGTCTCCTCGAAATCTAGAGCATCATCATCACCATCCCTGCCTGATAAACCAGCAAATGGATCGTGAGATTGGGAGAAGCCAGGCGCAGCCGTGTTATGGCGCGTGGTGTCGAAACCGAAGAAGGACATTTTGAAAGAATTTGGGCAAGTGGACGTCGATTGTACTATGAAAGAAATTAGTACAAACGCCAGTCAACTATAGTCGCTTTGAGCTCCGTGCCCCGCTCGAGGTATCCTCAGGAAACGACCCATGACCTCCCTGGACCAGATATCAAGCTTCTTATCCCAAACATTCGGGTCGCCGATAGAGTGTTCGCGACGACTGCGATGGCGGGGCTTTCTATATGTCATATTGCTCTCCTTCCTGAGTCCTTTTCTTACATGGTCCTGTCGTGGTCGAAGCTGCTTGACTCTGTTTCACTGTCCATCATGTGGCGCATATCACTACCGACACCGACAAGAAGACGACGGTCCAATATCTGAGCCAGCTTGGAAGGGTTCGCATTGAAGGAAGGCTTGTGCAACACAGAATTCGTCCTCAGGTCCACGGGCGTTGAAGGGTTTCCAGTCCGGACATATATATCCAGCAATGACCAGGCCGGGGGAAGCGAGCAAGGTAGGAAAGCAAAGCTGAAGTAAATCCACTCACCACTAAGAGAATGAGATATGTTCAGGGTCGTTCAGCGCGCACAAATCTATCATGATGTCTTCCAGTAAAATAGGTTCAAGATGTTTGTATCGTGACCAAGCATGCGAATATAGCGCTAAGTTGGCTGTGGAAAGTTTGTTAGAAGTGTTCGGAAACTCTACCAATGAGCTTTGTAACCGAAAAGGGTGAACAGCCGCTTGGGAGAGAGCGGGCTGCGATGTTGATGCGCGGCGAAGCTCTGATGCCGACGATGATGCGACGAAGTGCCAACGTTGTTCTCCAAGCCCGCTTCCCCCACATGCGGTTAGATGGAGGGTACATGTATTCACGTGCATAATCACGTGATGCCATTGTTGAGCTTCTTCGAGTCTAGACAATAAGGTAGGAACCAAAAGCCATACAAGATTCGTACACTATTTATGAGTTTAGACTAGGACATACAACCTCATGAAGACATAGAAGGAGAATGTCTATATAAAAGGATGAAAATATCATACTGATATTGCAGCAACAAGGTACTTGACTGCGTTATGTTTTCAGCTCTTTGTTGGAACATAGGTATACATGTCCATCACTTCAGTGACGCTTTTATTTGGCATTGACATGTATCGTTCTATAAAACGCAGGCCTATCTAGGTATTCTACTCTATTGATATTGTAGGTTGCGAGTGGTTCAGCCGTTGACCTTTGGAGGGCTCTTGAAGAGAAAGTCACAGACCTTTGGTGAAACATCCATGGGAATAAAAAATCAGTTAATTAGACATACGGGCGGACATGAGTTTGAGCCTGAATAAGGTTATCGATCCATGATCAAGGACTCCAGCCCAGAGACTCAATTCAAGGTTGAAGAGGTCGACTAACAAACCACAAAAACGGAACGAACGGGTTCAGAGACCAACAATAAACAATTGGTCACCTCGTACAGTGGAGAGAAGATGGGAAATCGGGAACTGCTACAGGCTGGTTGCAGCGTTCCGTTCCTTTGACGCAAGGTTCCTGGGCTGTAAGCTGCCAACCTAAAACAAGCCCAGGAAACGTAAAAAAGGGGCACCTCCATCTCATTCAACGATACGAGAAAAGCTGGTGATGCATTCGACGTGTAACACTTTTCCCAATCCAGGCCTCGATTTGCTGAGAGAAACCTTCTCGATTATGAGGCTTGAATAACTGCAGATCCCTCATTCCTAAACATTCTGCAAGAGGCGCATGGCGCAACCTAAACGAGCTGTTGTATCTGGATCAAGTCGATGACAATGGAGATTTCCAAGGTTGGGGCATCCCTGTAAACAGATCAGTCTCCTGCTGCATGTCGTCGTAATCTTGACAACGAACGAAAATCCACCTTTCTTTGAACGGACTTGGGAGAGAGGATAGTTAAGCTGAAAAGGGTTTGCTACCTACCTATTGAATTGGAACCAATGTCATTAGACTCACCCCAAAAGCGTCTGGACTCGGCAATAGTTTGACACAGAAGCCAGTAATCGGAGCTGAGATGCGCTAACATACGGGATACGTCCCCTGGACGCCAGGGCGTACCAAGTACATATCATTTGGCGAATACTTCGTCCTAGTGCTGCCAAGTGCTGGAAATCAGGTATTTTCCCTCCAAGCCCCTGCCGAAGATACCTCGAGTCACCCTCTTCTTATCAGGACAAGCTGTGCCTCTCTATGTAGTCGCCGTGTGTACCTGACTTTGCCTAGAATTGACGACCAAGGGCTGGGCTTGTTCCCCCAGAACACGTTGTTCATCTCATTCCAGTGCTCTCCAACAACTTGTTGCGTGCCATTGATTCCAACTGTCTTTTTTGCATGATAATAAGTAGATATTTTCCTGCACATACTCAATTCGTGAATGTTAATTCTTCGTCGTGAATCATCTCTTTTTCTCTCCTTAATACTTGTTTCTGGTTCACGATATTGACCTTGTTCTTCACTTCGTGGAGGACTAACGAGGTCGCCCATCCATCTTTTTTTTAGTTCCATCAGAAAGATCACCGACCGTTCCTTTTACTGGAGCCCCTCAGTCCCCCGGCTCCCTACTAACGTAAGTGCCTAGGCGGGCTGCTAGGTGCTCTAGGTGTCGTTTTTCCCCGTGCGCGCTGCCACCGAAACGTCGACTTTGGATCATCCATCTTTCTTCTTTCTTTGTTTTCTGTTCAAACCTCCCACTTCATTTGAACTCTTCTTGTATTGACGATTTCATATCGTCAATTCTTTTTTCGCCATGGCTGCAGGTCATACGCGCTACGTGCGCTATATTGCGCTCGCGCTTTTCGTACGTCGCCTTTATCCATTCATGTCCCATGGGTTTTGATGCTCATGATGGCTTACGTCGCCACCTGCTAACCCGACTCCTTTAGACGCTCACTATGTTCTACTTCTTCTCCAATTCCAAGATCGATACCATCCCCGTTCCTGGCAGTGTCGGTAATTTCCCAGGCGGTCCTGGAAGCCCCAGCAACCAGCAGCAAGCTCCTGGCACCATCCCCAAGTCCCCCGATGCCGGTAACAACGTCAACTTCCCTGGCCAGCAAGCACCTGTTGCTGAGGAGGGAGACACTGCCCTCACTAAGGACGATGCTCCCGCACAGAAGCCTGCTGGCGATGCCCCCGCTGTTCCTGCTCCTCAGACTCCCAAGGAGGGTCCTGCTTCAGGCCAGCTTGCTGAGGCTCCTCTGGCTATGTCCCCCAACGACCCTGGCTGGAACAACCTCCAGGGCACTGCTCCCGGTCCCCGTATGAACGCTACATTTGTTACTCTTGCCCGAAACCAGGACGTTTGGGAGATTGCCGAGTCCATTCGACAAGTCGAGGATCGTTTCAATCGCCGATACAACTACGACTGGGTCTTCCTCAACGATAAACCTTTCGATGAGCAGTTCAAGAAGGTTACCACCTCTCTCTGCTCTGGTAAGACTCACTATGGTCTGATTCCCGAGGAACACTGGTCTTTCCCTGAGTGGATTGACCAGGAGAAGGCCCGCAAGGTCCGTGAGGATATGCACGAGCGAAAGATTATCTACGGTGATTCCATCAGCTACCGTCACATGTGCCGATTCGAGTCTGGTTTCTTCTTCCGACAGGAACTCATGATGAACTACGAGTACTACTGGCGTGTTGAGCCCTCCGTCAAGCTCTTCTGCGACATCCACTACGACCCCTTCCGTGTCATGCACGAGAACAACAAGAAGTACAGTTTTGTTCTCTCTCTCTACGAGTACATCGACACTATTCCCACCCTCTGGGCTAGCACCAAGAAGTTCATGCAGAACCACCCTGAGCATATCTCTTCCGATAACTCTATGCGCTTCCTCAGTGATGACGGTGGCGAGAACTACAACAAGTGCCATTTCGTAAGTTAAGCTCTACTTGTCACCCGTTTCACAACTAATTGAGTTTAGTGGTCCAACTTTGAGGTTGGTAGCTTGTCCTGGCTCCGCAGCAAGCCTTATCTCGATTTCTTCGAGTCTCTTGATAAGGACGGTGGTTTCTTCTACGAGCGATGGGGTGATGCTCCTGTCCACTCCATTGCTGCTGGTCTTCTCCTTAAGAAGGAGCAGATTCACTTCTTCGAGGACATTGCCTACTACCACGTTCCTTTCACTCACTGCCCCACTGACGAGCAGCGACGTCTGGATCTCCGTTGCCACTGCAACCCTGATAACAACTTTGACTGGAAGGGTTACTCTTGTAAGTATTTTGCTGGAGACTGTTTCAGAATCATACGCTAACCAAGCAACAGGCACTTCTCGATTCTTCGAGCTCAACGGCATGGAGAAGCCCAAGGGCTACGAGAAGCAGCAGTAGACAAAATAGTATTAACAAGGGGTTGTATAGGGTTGTATCATACAGGTCGTAATGCTCGGTAGATTGTCTGCATGATTTCTGGGCTGCACACAATGGGTCGGCATTAGGTGATGTTCTTACGGGAACCAACAACAGGCGTCTGGGTTTGAAGCACTTTGGACAGCTTTTGATCATGTAGAGTGTATGAATCAAGAATGTTCTGGGATCGTTTGAATGCTTTCTTGAATTGAATGCTCGAAATAGTGTACAATATCATTACATGGCTGTAGCCAGGTCTATTGGTTTTGACACATGTCTTGTATCATCGCTTTGCCATCTTTTAACCCAATTCGTCCATTTGTTTTCCGTATGCAAAATTGTTTAACCAACTGTGGCCTTCTTTGGCTTCTTGGTGCCGTACTTGCTTCGACTTGTTGTTCGGCTCGCAACACCACCCTGGAGTAGTTAGTATCTTAGCATCTAGTATAAATATGGCCAGAACTTCAATTTATGGCCAAGGCAATAAACATACCAGATCCAGAGCTCCTCGAACAAGATGGTATCTCACACCAGGACAATCCTGTGCACGTCCGCCTCGTACCAATACAACACTATGCTGCTGAATATTGTGTCCCTCGCCAGGGATATACGCCGTAACAACAGCTCCAGTGGAAAGCTTTACACGAGCGGTCTTTCGCTCACCAGAGTTGGGCTTCTTGGGTCGAACAACACCAACACGCAGACAGACACCCTTGAGAGCGGGACAGTTTGTGTTGGACAGAGCAGGTGAGACAGCGTGACGAGCGCGCTTGCCCTTTCGGATACCGCGGAGGACTTGGTTCAATGTCGCTGGACGAGCTGTTGTGGGAGCGAATGCGCGGGGTGCTGAGGTTGTGAATGTTCGGAGGGTTGGTTGGATCAGCCGGCTTGGTGGTGTTGAGAGGGCTGTGGTGAGGGGACGACGTGTCGCCGGGGAGAAGAACTGGCGGAGGATGGAGCCGACCATGTTGGGCGAGTCTTCGATGGTCGGATTGAATTAAATTGTCGTGAGAACTGGGTCGAATTGATCCCCGTATGCAGCCTCTCGCTATCCCAATCCCAAGCTCATCCAATGCCGCCAATATCAAAATCTCAGCCTCTCGAAGCTGTGTCACGTGCTACAATCTCTCGGATGTTCTATTTCTCCGGGCTCACCAGCAGATCACATGCCACAATCCATCATGCCCCACCTCAATCTTTGACGTCAGCGGTTAATCGCCGGTGCATCTTCTTCCCCCCGCAATCCTCCCCAACTCCCATCCCGCATTGGCTAACAGATTTCCCCAAATCGATCCAAGTCAAACAAAGTCAAGTCAAAGTTCCATCCATTACCGCTGTACAACCGAAGACATCCACGACCTCGGTGGTTATCCTCGGCTGGTCTAGGCCGAACAGCGAGATTCTTCAACCGCTTCAGCCGTATAAAGGGAAGGACGTGTAACTACAGGGCCAATGGATGATTTGTATATACCGAGGCTAAAATAATTGACATCTCGACCTTGTTGTTCTCTTATCGCCTTCATCTTTCTTGTTTCATACCATTCAAAGAGCTTGTCATGCTGGTTGTCGCTTTTGGCTTGTGATCGTCAGACATCTAACATACCCGCCTGACACCTCGATCTAACCTAGCCACTTCAGCTCCCCTACATCTCTTTTCCTTCTTTTCTCTGACACAGTCACCGCGCTTCCTCACGCCTCTCCTCAACACCGCAAATCTCACCATGTCTTCGTCGTTTACTCGAGTCGTACGCCCTGCGCTTCAGGGTGGTCGAGGTCTTACACAGCGCATTGCCACACGAGCCACCGCTCCCCGAACATTGACGAGAATAAACCTGTGGGTTCAATTTTGAGACTGACCAGAAGCAATCGCTAACTCTGCGCTGAAGCAACACTGCTCGCCCTCTATCTACAACATCCATCCGCCGCAATGAGCAAATCGACATCTCCGAGATCCCTCCTACACCCATCACTCACCTCTCTGAGATCGAGGCTGCCATGGCCGACACCGTCTCCAAGTTCTCTACAGATGTGATTCTTCCTCGTGCGCGTGACATGGACGAGGCTGAGGAGATGGACCCAGCTGTTGTTGAGCAGCTGTTCGAGCAGGGTCTCATGGGTATTGAGATCCCCGAGGAGTACGGAGGTGCCGGCATGAACTTCACTTCCGCCATTATCGCCATTGAGGAGCTTGCCCGTGCAGACCCCTCCGTTTCCGTTCTGGTTGATGTGCACAATACCCTCTGCAACACAGCTATTATCAAGTACGCCTCCACTGCTATTAAGAAGAAGTGGCTCCCTCGCCTTGCGACAAACACCGTTGCCTCTTTCTGTCTCTCCGAGCCTGTCTCTGGTTCTGATGCTTTTGCCATGGCCACGAGAGCTACTGAGACCGCCGACGGCTTCAAGATCTCGGGTAGCAAGATGTGGATCACAAACTCCAAGGAGGCCGAGTTCTTCATTGTCTTCGCCAACCTCGACCCTAGCAAGGGCTACAAGGGAATCACCGCTTTCATCGTCGAGAAGGGCACTAAGGGTTTCTCTATCGCTAAGAAGGAGAAGAAGCTCGGCATTCGCGCCTCAAGCACATGCGTCATCAACTTCGACGACGTTGTGATTCCCAAGGAGAATCTCCTCGGTGAGCGTGGCCACGGTTACAAGTACGCCATTGCCCTTCTCAACGAGGGGCGAATTGGTATCGCTGCTCAGATGACCGGTCTGGCTCTCGGTGCTTTCGAGAACGCTGCTCGCTACGTCTGGAACGACCGCAAGCAGTTCGGCTCTCTCGTTGGTGAGTTCCAGGGTATGCAGCACCAGCTCGCCCAAGCTTACACCGAGATCACTGCCGCTCGCGCTCTCGTCTACACTGCTGCTCGCAAGAAGGAGGCTGGTGAGGACTTTGTCAGGGATGCAGCCATGGCCAAGCTCTACGCTTCTCAGGTCGCTGGCCGTGTCAGTGGTTCCGCCATTGAGTGGATGGGTGGCATGGGCTTTGTCCGTGAAGGCCTCGCTGAGAAGTATTTCCGTGACAGCAAGATCGGTGCCATTTATGAGGGTACCAGCAACATCCAGTAAGTTCCAGTCTAATAAGTACATCTCGAAGCGAATACTAACATGCTATAGACTCAACACTATTGCCAAGCTCCTACAGAAGGAGTACACCTCGTAGAACGATAGAGAAAATCTAGAAAGAGGCGGAGTTACAAATGGGATAAACAAAACATAAGTCAAAAAAATATCTAAAACATGCCAATGCCCTCGCGCACCTACAAACGCAACTGTGACAAGGTGAAAACGAATAATGAAGCAGTAGGTATCTTTGGAGCTGGCCAAAGAGCACACCACCAATCACCGCTGTGCAGGGTAACATATAAGAAAAACCATAGCCTGCCTGCAACTAATTTTTTATCATCTCTTCTCTGGCTTCTATTAACTAACATGCATTCCAATGCTGCTGTATACGATATTCATCTACCGCTAAGATCGCTTGCTTCACTGTCTCAATATGGCACGGTACTAATCATGCCCTCGTATGTTTTACTCGCCCAACCACCAATATCCTGAAAGCCTACCGCTATAAGCGACCCAGCGAACGTGGGAAGAGGGCGCCTGGATAAGACGCCCATCCTGGGTTCACTGTACCGACATCACCTGCCCGCGGTGTCCGGCCACCTATTTCACTATCGCCCCTGGGTATTCGATAGACAAGACAATAACCTCACCGCGGCTCCATCATCTCGATAAAATATTGCAAAATCGTCAATCTTGTTAGTCCAGTCGCTTAATCAAAATCAGCTGTGTAGGAGAAGCCTCGGAATTCTTCTTGCATGGCTTGTGAGAGAACTTGTGACTGTTAGTGGAAGATCAAGAACTCGGAAGTTGCGGAACTTACCAGACTGGACTGGGGTCAACACGGGAGTAACACTGGTGAACTCCGAGTCGAAGTTACTAGTATCAGTAGCACTCTTAATTTGAGGCATGAAAGGAGGCTGCACTCTCTTGTGGTAGATATCGTCCCAGTTGATGTTGCGGAAGAATGGCTGGCTCATCACCTCCTGGGCATCAGTTGGGCCGCTTCCGAGTCGCTGGTCAGGCTCACGAGTGAGCAGCTTCTGGAGAATAGAGACTGAGTCTCGGGGCATGTGAATGGGATAAAGTGGTTCATCCGCGAGAATGGCATCGTAAATTTCATCCTCATCTTCTCCACGGAAAGGCGATTGTTGGAGAAGCATCTGGTAGATCAGGACACCAAATGCCCACCAATCAACAGCACGGCCGTACTTCTTGTCGAGAAGAATCTGAAAAAGGTCAGCACAAAGAAAAAGGAGGGATTGGATACTATAGACATACCTCGGGAGCCATAAACTCGGGAGTACCACAGAAGGTACTTGTTGTCGAACCATACCACATATCTTCCTTGCACAGACCATAATCACCAATCTTGACATGGCCATCAAGTGACAGCAGAATGTTGTCAAGCTTCAGATCACGATAGATGACACCGTTCTCATGGAAGTACTTGAGTGCCAAGCAAACCTCTGCAGCGTAGAATTGGGCACGCTTGGTGCCGAATTGGCCTCGCTGAATGTGCAACATCAGATCACCACCGCTAACATACTCCATGACGAAGTACACACGGGTCTCGGTCTGGAAGCATGCGTGCAGGTTGGTGAGGAATGGGTGCCTACCTCGGTTGGCAACAAGGAACACACGCTTCTCAGAGCGGATGCTCTCTACTTCGTCATTCTCTATGATGAACTCTTTCTTAAGCACCTTGATAGCATAGAGCTTGCGAGATCGCTTTGTTTCAGCAAGCATGACCTTACCGAAGTTACCCTTACCCAGCACAGCCAAGAAGTTGAAATGATCCAGCCCGATCCGTTGGCCTGTACCTGGGTCTGTGGCCTTAGGCAGTGGTGCCTTGTTTCCACCAGATGCAGACTGCTGCTTAGGAGACATCGCTTCCGGTGACTGGGGCTGGTGTGCTAGTGGTGGTGGTTGTTGGTAACCCGCTTGCTGCTGCTGAGGCTGGTGTTGTGGGACAGGAGGCAGCGGTTGCTGGGGAGGAGGCTGTTGTGCAGTTGGCTGCTGTTGCACTGGCCGCTGAGCCTGAGCTGGCGGTTGTCCTCCGTAGCTAGGGTTGACGTTGGCATAGTCAGCCGGGTTGTACTTACGCTGCTGACCTGCGCCGTATTGGCCCCCTTGAGCGTATGGATCCTCTTGTTGCTGGTCATACCCTCCACTGTAACGTCCATAATCAGACTGTTGTCTCTGGGCCCCTCCAGGCCCTCCGGACATAGCCGCAGAGGCTGCCGCTGCAGCCGTTGAGCTAGACGAGGTTCGGTCGGGATGCCCAGGTCGTGGTGTTGTCTGGTTCGAGTACATAACTTTAGCAGCCTCAGTTGCCTCAGGTGAGGCAGGTCCTGGCTGATAAGGAGGTGCGGACGAGCTGGAGTAGGACGGGGCCGGGGAGTGAGTGCTGGTAGGGCTCGATTTTCCTGGCCGGAGAGTCTTTTCTGTTAGTGAAGAGACCTTTGCCTGTCTCTGCTTCTGTGATCTTATTCCGTCCAATATCTGATTGGCAACAGCCATTGACATGCCACAGAAGTCAGGAACAAGGTGAACACACTGGGCGTGTGCAGTAAGATTGCATTCTACAGATAAAGGATTAGTTTCACAATGCAGCAAACAGAGTCAAAGAAAACACACCTGAGCACTTTCTGCAGTTCTTCTTGCCAAAAGGCAGAATGTAACCACAGTGGCAGCACCAGTTTGCTGTCATGTTGGAATAAGGATTGAACCTGTGCGGAATACGATGGTTGATCTTCTCCTCGTCGGGATCGGTCTCAGCGTTACTCTTGCTGATACACTTCGTAACCACACTAGAATAACACTTGGTATGACAAGTGTACTTGCAATCCTCACACTGCATGCCTGCAGAGTACTTGAGGAAATCTCCGCAAAGCGCACAACGCATGATGTTGTAGAACTGGTGTTGTACGAACTTGTGTCCGTACATCTCGTGAACCTCTTCCTTGCGTTGACGAACAGCTCCCTTTCGGCCAAGACCGAGGTCGACGGGGCGGCTGTTCGCGTTAGTCTTGTTGAATGCCAACTGGAGTTGAATCTGCCCAGTAGGTTCCAGGTTAAACCATTCTTCGATTGGCCCAGTTTGCACTTGAGGCTGGGGACCAGCAGTCCCGAATGGACCGGTCTCTGTTCCTTGCGCGCCGCCAGCTGGAGAGCCTGGCCCAAAAGAGCCCGAAGATGGGCTCATGGGGAATTGTGAAGGGGCACCACCACCGGTGCTACCCATTCTATCGGCCGAAACCCATCCAGAACTGTTCATCTCAGCCTCGATCCTCTTACGACGCATTTCCTCGACAATATCAGAGATTCGGACCCAGAGCATAGCAATGGGCATGGCGTGCTCAGCGGGTTTGTCGTAAACCGTCAGCTCGATTTCGTTGGCCTTATCAACTTCGATGGTATGGTATTCGGCTTCCCAGCGATCGTTCCTGGTCGCCTTTGTACGAGCCATCACAGTATCCTCAACCTTGACGGCAATAAAGGTCTCAGGCCCTCGTGTAAACCTACCAGTTGCTAGGTGGTCGACATCCTTTATAGCCAGCATACGAATCGATAGTTGTCCGCTAAGGGGCTTCCTCAGATTAGGGGCATTGATAGAATCGTCTGCTCTTTTGTCAACATGTCGTCGAAGTAAGAAATGCTGCAGTGTCAACTCACCATCTTGGGCGTCCGCAACATCCGCATCGATGTGCAGTTCTTCATATCTCTTGAGTGCCTGCTTCAACAGTATAATCTTTTGCTTGCTTTCGACTTTTCGGGCAGCCGCGTCAGCCTTACTTTTGCGGTCTCCCTCCATACCGTAAAGCTGAACCATCTTTTCGATACCCTTAAGATATTGTTCTTCGACGTTGAGCTTGAACTGAATCTGCGACAGCATGAGCTGGATGCGGGGTCCCAGATGCGGTGTATCATATTTGATCAGGTCTGTTTTCGTTCACGTTAGCACAGCACAGTACAGAAAACACGGAAAGCCTCAGAGAAGTTTCTATGGAGATGGCATAGCAACGACGCACCTAACTTGGTGAAATTTTGACGTGGCTTCGGCAAAGCCGTGGCACCAGGGGGACCTGGAGCATAAGGATGGCGGGGAGGCATGAGATCAGATCCTCTGTCTTCTCGGGAATCCTTGGGAGGTGGTGCAGGAGGGCCGCCGGCATCGTCAGAAGATCCTCCAAGGGACATATCCCCAACACCAGAGTTCACACGTCGCATCTGGATGTCGCGCAGCTTCTCCTCAAAGAACTGCAGATTGCGACGACCATCTCGCATTTGTGAGTCGAGACGAGATCTGACGGCTTCATTGTTGGTCTGTGCTCTCATGGAATTGGCAGCGTTGATGAGAGCCTTCTCGCGCTCGATCTTCTTGTGGATGCTATGGATCGCATCATCGTCATTCATGGTGAAAGTGGCTGCACGATACGTTCGCGCGGGACGACAGGAGGTTGGAGGAGGAGGGGATGGCTGAAAATACAGCCGATATCAGGTGGTGAGGACAACGCCTCAATAATGAGCGGGCGAGGGTGGGCGAGCGGGTGGTAAAATAACTAGACGACCACTAGACAGGTGACGTCTTGTGTGTCGTTATCGCCAATGAATGTCGTTATCCTATGAGAGCCGAACCAGGTGCAGGCGGGCGGGCGGGCAGAAGCACACGGAACGAGGAAAGCCAGAAGGTCCCAGGTACGTGTATGTAATTATGCGTGAGTCCGCGACGGTGGTTTATGGCTGGCGGAGGTTTTCGCCGTCAAGCTTCGCTTCAGGTGGATGAGGCCGAAGCTGGCGGGTGGGGGAGAGGAGGGGAGGGGAGGTTGAGGGAAAGAGGGTTTGGGTTTATTAAGCCCAGCCGTTGTCAAAAGGCAGATTATGGTGGTACCTTGCCTTGGGCAGGTACTCACTCTTTAGGTAGGTATTTAGGTGTTGAGTGGCAGGTTGCAGGTGGCAGGGCAGTTAAGTTAGGTAGAGGTGGTAAGGTAGGTTGGGAGGTCAAAGGTGAGAAATGTCGTCAGTGATCCAATAAGTTCCTAGAGTTGGTTGGTACCTTAGGGAATCGCATCGACACTCGGTGGAGGAGGGGGTAAAATTGGCGGGGTTTTTATCGGGCGTTTTCCAAAGATTCAATGCGCGAGCAGAAGCACAGTAGAGCACAGCGCAGTAACACTGAGCTAACTCTGGCGACTTTAGCGGTAAGCTAAAAGACCAAGGAAGTTGATACTAGATTCAAAGATACAGGTAGGTCCTTTTTAGGAGACACAAGGAGGAGACCAGTGCAAAAAAGAATTTGACAAATACGAAAAAAAGAGAGGGTCGAAGGACAAAGCACAGCCCAATACCTACCTTTCCCTAGTACTGGGTGATGAATGCCCAAGGCAAGGCCTCAGGGTACGGATAACACCTAGGCACAGGCAGAGACCAAGACCAAGACCACCACGAGGAGCTAAGACCACCGCCGCTCTGCTGTTGGTGGGGGAGATCCAGGGTTTGGCTGGCGGGGAGCTTCCAATTTGTAGCGGCGTAGGTGTAGCTCTCCGTCCGGATTAATAAGTCGAGTCGGGTTGAGTTTATGGTGGGTGACGGTCTGCACTGTCTGCAGCAGATTCGTTCAACAGATCCTTGTTTGTTCAGTTCTTCGGGGAAAGATACGATATGATCTACTGGGTATACGTAGTAGTATATCCTTTTGTCAAGAGGTAACCTCGGTAGGACTAGAATGATGATATGATAACGTGGACAAAGAGGCTGAACTCCAATGAGACAACCATACCCGAGAGAGAGTCTCTTAAGTTACTTGAAAGGAATGGATGTCTGTTTGGCACTTTTGTATATCATCTTCACAAGCATGCGTCCTACTCGAATTGCGTTTCAGGACCCATCACCAGATAGTTTCGCATGAATATGGGAACTTGGTTTGATGCTTGTGAAACCATTTTCTGAAACCCCAAACTCTTGAGCCTTTCTTGTCATGGAGGCATAAGTAATACCACAAAGTTCCAAACTCGTCCATCAACAAGAATCAGGAGATAACAAACTCTAATATGTGCATTTCCCTTATTCCCACCGTGCAGCTGCAGTTACACTGGAAAAGCATCTGCATCTGCTATAAGTCACCCTTCATAGTCCTACGAGTCCTAGACTAGAGCCCCACCATTAAATCACCTCTGTCCTCCGATTAAAACCGCATATCGGAAAGCGGTCAATATCTGCAACGTCAAGATCCTTAACAATTAGTTGCTGTTAATCTCAATGTCTGGCAAATCATGTTGCTGATGTGCCCTTTCATCATCCAAGCTCAAATTAATGGTCAGGGTCACCCTTGAGGGTGGAATGACAAGGGTTCTAGGGGCCGTTAAAGGCTGAAGTGTCATGATGAACTAACTAGGTGGTTCTTGGCGGACAAAGTTCATTCTATGGTGATATATCGACAACTCAACAAACAGTCTCGGATTTTACGCACATGTACATCAAATATGACATGTTGGAAATATTAACCTTCATTAAGCTCCGAAGGTTTAGTCCCACTCCATCTTTCTTCGGTATTGCCTTTCTGGCTACCAGCCCTACCGGTCATGCAAAACACCAACATCCGATTGGCTCGCCAACGGCGTGAAGCATCGTGAACCAACATCACGCAAGGAACTCTATAACGAGAAATCGTTCAATGTTCGTCCTCGACGAGAATGTACAGTTTTATTATGGTAGTATACAATGATAAGCTTTTATCTATTTTACATCTTGTCATGATCTTCGAACCAAAAGCAGCGCAATACTTCCTGTAAACACAGCGCCTGCTAATGCGCCCTCCAGTACCAATAATGAAACGTCCCGCATGCGAAGATCTATCCGTCGCTCGCTGTAGATGTCTTGCGATTTGGCTTTCCACCATTCTGGATCCATAAGAGCTTCTTGCCACATCCGCGTGGGCAGAGGTTCCGAGAAAGGCACTTCAGCCACTGATTCAAAGGCGGCAATTGGTTCCTGACTGGATTTTGTTTCCTCCACCATGAGGCTCTCACCTGGCAACACGTTCTCTGACGCCACGGCTTCAGCAATTGCCTCAGCCTCGGCCTCAGAGGTTCTCTCAACGGTTGACAGGGTCTTTTGGTTCTCGATAGCCAGCTTGACCTGTTCAAGCTCACCGCGAACCTCCTCCAGAACAGCCTTCTCCTCAGCCACAACGCCCCTGACCAGTCTCCTTCTCTTCCAGGGCTCTGCCACGAATTGTAGGATAACGAACAAAAGGAAGTTCATGCCCATCAGGCCCCAGGTACCCCAGGTACTCGCCCGTCGGATACGATCACTCCAAATTTGTTCTTCGTGGTAACGTTTCAGGATTCCAGCATTTAGTTGCTGGCTAAGGCGCTGCTCTTCCATCTCAGCCTCCGTTAGAGCCTCTTGGGACGATGCGACCTTGCCCTCCAAAGTATGATCGGCCCGGTATAACTCAGTAAAGCGCTCAAGATCGATAGGGGACCAGCTGTCCTTCCGCGCTAATAGTGTTGTGACCTCACGTTGTGTTGTCGCACGACTGGCGTTCGATGTCTTGTATTCCTGACGAGCCTCGCGGACCCGCTCATGAGCTGCTGCAAGGTCTGCTTCCAGCTTGGCATTTTGATGCTTGATGGCCTCGATGTCTGTGTATCCGGTAATATCGTTCAGCGTTTGTGAGGCATTCATTGCTCGGGATTGCAGTCTATCCATAGCACCGCTAAATCTCTCCTTCAATTCGTTCATATGGTTCAGGGTAAGGTGTCGCAGGTTTTGAAGACCTGATGGTGCTTGCGATGGAGAGGTTTCATCGCGAGGCTTTGTATCTGTCTCGGCCTTGGGTGGCTCGGGTTCTGTGTCTTTAGGGGCAGCGCTTTCGGAGGTGGCATTGGTAGATTTGACATCTTTCAACTTGGGTATATCGGCAGGCGGTTGAAGCTCTTTGAAAACGTTTGGCCGAGGTTTAAGTATAGATTCAAGCTCATCCTCGACATCTTTATTCGTCCTCGAACTCTTCTCGGAATCTCTAGGTGGCCGCTCCGTCGAATAGAGTCTTGATCGGAGACCAATGGCCTTGAAATTGCATCGCACACATATTGTTGAGCTCTGCACTATCGAGGGGCTCCAGCAAGACCTCCCGGCCCTCGCGGATCGATCAAGCCCAAATCGCGCATGGTTCCAGACAAGCCGAACCGCAGGACGAGCAAGCGGCTGCATTGCGACCAAAGGAAGCGTGTATCGCAGCGGCGGCGTCGAGGGTGAACGATTGGACTTGTAGCTCGGCAACAATTGTTGAGATGATGGGATGAACGCATGGGCCGAGCCGATAAAGCTACAGCCGGCTCCGTAGCCGGGGTATTTTCTGCCACCGGAGCCAGGCCGAATAGAGTCACCGCCCTGCTCACCTTGGCCAGGGTCCTTCACCGGGAGCGCTATTGAGTGCGACTTAGGCCAGTCAGGGTCCTAGGGGCTTTATTCCAGTGCAATTGCAGGGAGAAGAGGCTGTGGAGGGGCACTATTCAACGTCCTGCAGCTCCTGAGAGTCATGACAATGACGACAGTCGAACCTTGGCCAAGGCGGAACAACTGATAACGAGATATGCGGTGTTTTCTGCTATGTACAGTACGTGATTTATATTGCTACTCATTTTACTAGTAAGGATCCTTCAGTATCAACCTCCAATCAGCTCAGCTAGTTTATAGCAGGTGTTTCTAATTTCCTGTCGATCATTATTATTGCGATTATTTGTTTGTCTCATGAAAACTTGTGCCCCTCCCCCGCCATTTTCTTTGCTCGGTCATATCTTCTCTCAACAACATCGTCACTTTTAGACTACCGTTCTAGAGACATCCAATTCACTCACTCTTTTCATTGAACTGGAATAGACTCCAATAAGGATCTCACTGAGTCATAAAAACGCGCAATAATACACTGCAGACCGTCATCATGGCTTCCTCCGATACGCCAGCTCTCAAGAACGATCCCAAGTTCATCTTCTTTACCGACTTTGACGGGACAGTAACCACCGCCGATTCTAATGACTACATGACCGACAACCTTGGCTTCGGTGTTGAGCGCCGTCGTCAGCTTAACAAGGACGTTCTTTATGGAAACATGCATTTCCGCGACAGCTTCGTTGAGATGCTGGACAGCGTCAAGACTCCTTTCGATGAGTGCATTCAGATTCTCCTCAAGAACATTAAGCTCGATCCTGGCTTCAAGGAGTTCTACGATTGGGCTCAGGAGAACAATGTTCCCATTGTCATTCTCAGTGGCGGCATGACCCCTGTCATTCGAGCTCTTCTAGACACTCTTCTGGGTCCTGGTTGGGATATTCAGATTGTCAGCAACGATGTGAAGGCACGAGAGGGCAAGACTCTTAAGGATGAGGGAGGCTGGCAAATTGAGTTCCATGACGATAGGTAAATCTGAATTATGCGTTGATGTAGTGAGAAAATGCTGACTTTTCTAGTATCCATGGTCATGACAAGTCTATTGAGATCCGAAAGTACTCTTCGCTTCCTAACCGACCTACCATGTTCTACGCCGGTGATGGTGTCTCTGATCTTTCAGCGGCCAAGGAGACCGATCTTCTGTTTGCCAAGGCCGACAAGGGTGAGTAAAATATCGATTCCCAGTATTGTTCGCAATTAGTGACTCTTCATAGACCTTGTTACCTGGTGCGAGAACGAGAACGTTCCCTTTGTCACATTCCGTGACTGGTCTAGCATCACTCAGACTGTCAAGGACATTGCGGCCGGTACCGTTTCTGTCAAGGATGCTGCCCGTGGCCGTATCTAATCTGGTATGAATTAATGACATGAAAAAGGAGAATAGGAAATGGCATCCATGACGATTTAAAACATAAAGGATAGACTAGGTGGGAGCCATCTACTGAGGTCACATAGATTCATTATAGATTTGTGAATAGACTTGGTCAGCCTGGATCGAATCAACTCCCTGCATAATTTCTACCCTGGTCACTTCACTTGTTCATACATTTTCCAATTTCACTTTCTCCCTCTCGATGCCGCCTTGTCACTCAGTCCTCTTTTCCTCAGCTGGAATAAAATACCAGCACAACAACATGATAACAAACAGGAAAATTACAATCGGATGAAGGACAAAGGTGCCAAACGCCTGGGCCAGAAGACCCGTGACGAAGGGCGCAATAGCTCCGCCTGCGCTATCGCAAGCATTAATCATACCAATACCGGTCAAAGCCTCCCGTCTAGTCATGCCTCGAAGGAAAACGGCCGAGGCACACGGATAGATAGGACCAAGGAGAAGACCGACAATAGATACGGCGATAGTGTTGCCCACAATGTTAGGAATGAGCCAGACCAGAAGTTGAAAAGCAACGGCTCCTATGATGAGACCATACACAAGTTTCTTCTCGCCGATTCGCTGCGCAGGGGCAGAAAGGAGGAATCGACCGATAGTGATACCGGCCCAAAAACCTGCTGTTGCATAACCAACTGAAGAAGGATCACCATCGCGGTCGTTGATGAGAAAAGAAATAACCCAGCCAGAAATAGAGACCTCGGCTCCCTGGTAGGCGAAGATGAAGAGTGAACCAAGGAATACTATACGCAGATTCATAGCAAGAAAAATGCTGTTCGACATGGAGTCTCCAACTTGAGCTGTCTCCCTCTGGCGCGCCGCAGGACTCAACTCCTGTTCGTATCTCCAGAACGACCATATTCCTAATGCGACGGTTAAAGCTCCGAGCACACAGGTTATGATATAGTATCTATTCCACACGATGTTTGCAGCGGTAACGAGCGCGGTTGCTACGACAGGGCCGATAGTTGCCCCTATTCCGTAAGTCCCGTGCTGTACACCCAGCATGAATGTTCCGTTCTGCAGACCACCACAGAAGAGGTTTCCGATGGCCACATTTATCGAGATGCTGAAGCCGATAAAGAAGAATGATAGAACAACAACGATGAAAGGGGCCCCGCAGATGATGGGGATATATGCCAGAGTGACAAGGGCTTGGCTAAGACCAAGAAGTTTAGCTCGACCGAGTTTGACTTTAAGCATATCGATGAGTACGGCGGCGGCAATGAACCCAAAGGCTTTACCGACGAATATGAGAGAAACGGTGGCATAGCCAATGCCATAGTACCTAGGGATATTAGCACATGTCGTTGACGGGAAATATTATCGACATACTTCTCCATATAGGGGATCAATGCACCAGTAGCACCATCGCTTAGAGCATTATTTATCTGGGATAGACAGGTCGAGAAAAGTCTGAAGCGGTTCATAAAAGGGTCCCAGATAGTTGGTGCAACTTCGACAGTCTCAGTATTCGAATCTGGACGACCCGGTTGACTCATTTCCAAGTCATCGGCAGGTTCGGAAGATGCATTTTCTGGTTTTGGATCCTCTCGGACTGGCAGTATGTCGAGGTCAATAGATTCTCTATGGCCTGAACCGACATGGGTTCTCGAGGTAGTTGTTGGCAGGGCTGTCAATGGACGAGACATATCTTGCTTTGCCGGAGTTGTAGGTACTGGCTGAACTACTGAGAGGCCTGAAAGAATCGATGGCTCCATGGTGTATGAGCACTAGGTCACCAAGAACTAATAACTTGATATATAGTAACTAATAGATGTTCAGGAGAATATTCAATCTCATTGTGCAAGAGACAAGTGTGCTTGAGCCGGGCTGTCTATGGTGACAAGTATGTGGTCTTGGAATCGGTTCAGTATCAAATGATCATGAATCTCTGCAAGGTCAACCTGAGTCACCCGGTCACTCAGATCTTGATATCCCCACGGGACATCCTAGCGAGTGGAACGCCTCTATTTGGTGGTTTTTGGAACCCTGCCATGCTAGGAGGGACAGCCAAGAGGGTAATCAAGCCGAGTCCACTCATACAATACCTACTCTGTAATTTACTAAATTGCACCGAGTAAGTTATCCAGGCGTCACGGGAAGTATACGATGTTGTAACTCAAGGTATTCTCTAAATAAAGATGAGACATCGGTATACGTAGTTCTCAAGCGTAGACACATGCAATCACCTTGAGGCACTGACAACATGTACATCATATTGACTGTTGTGTTACTGGCTACTCAACTTCATGATAATGAGGTTGGCTCTAATACCACTTTTGGTAACACCCCCAGCAACCAACCACTAGCAGCCGAGCAGTATCCTACTTAATGCGCAATCACGATATGAGTGTATAGCCCGATATGGTAATTTCACGAGATCGGGTTGGTACGATCGGACGATCCAGATCGAGTAAGTCCGCCACATTGTGGACGGATTCCTTTAGTCTTCACAAGGAAGCTTTGATGTGCTGAGTGAGAAGAGTTAATCCGCTAGGCTTGTTACACCATTGTTGATGGCTAAGTGGCTTTTATGTGATCTGATTGGATATAGGTCTCTTACAGCCTTAAAGCCTTGAGTATTGGCCCCAAGGGGCTCTGAACGTTAAATGATATACACTTAGATCAATCCCTGCGGAATGATGATTATATTTGCCGACTAAATGAATCTCTGACTGGCTGATCCATTTGGATTAACAGAATTAGGTCCAATTTTACCTCCGTATTATCCTCCTTTTCACTTTGAATAACCAATAACAAACCTCAGGACTATTTCCGCCGCGGTAAAAACACTTATTCTATTGCGGAATTTAACATTAGAGTACAGCACCTTACCACGCGGTGTCACAGTACGCAGCACAGTTATAAATACCTAAAACACGTTGTGGCTTTTTGCATAACAAAATAGGATAAATTGCATCAATCTCCACATTTCTCTTTCTGCATAAACCAACCGTTCTTTTGTCTTGGCCTACGATGAGCACTCGGCATCAGAGAGCACTTGCTTTCTAAGTACCAGTTCAGTCTCTACACTTGAGCATGATGTATCCGTGAACTGAGGTCATGAAACGGTGGTCCTTTCAAGCAAGTCGGCAAGTGTCAATATATCACTGGTCGTGATACCGCCAAGTGCCTGTGGGAGTTACAAGTCTGGGCCAGTCACCGTGTTCCAGCCAGGCAAGAAAACAATACCTTACCTGATCGATCATACACGTAGGGTCGAAGCAAGTTATCTAATGCAGGTACTATATCCGGGGACAATGAAGGCACCTGGACAGGTAGCAAAAGTGATACAACCTACAGTGACCCCAGATACACCTATCTCTTGATTATTTTGTGTGTGCACCTTAGTACTATTTAGATATCAAGGGGCCTCCTGCTTTGAATTTTGGCCAGGTATCAAGACTGCCTTCAGTAGACTACCTACCTAGTCAATGCTCATTGCCTGCCACATTTAATGTTTGGCATGGCAGTCACGATAATTCCTTGTTTCCTGACGACGACAGGAAGGCCAGAGGTGCCTGCTTGATAAATGAAGTCTTGATACTCGGGGTAGGAGCGAGCTCCTAGGGACCTAGATGACCCATCTTCTCCTTGTCCTCTCCCTCTCCTTTTCTCTCTTATCATCCTCTTCATCTCTTCATCCTCCTCTTCTCTTCTTCCTGAGCCTTGATTGATAGATAGCCAGGCTATTCAGAATGTCATGTCAGGTAAGCAATTCTTCTCTTTAATCCTTCTATTCCATCGACTGACAGACTCTATTACCAGAGCTCATCGACCCAGCCAACTCGTCGCAAAGTCAGATCTACTTCGCGAAGGATGCAAAGAAAGGCCTGAAGCTGTAGACTCCTCTTAGTTCCAAGTCTACACCATCTCATGTGCGATGCAGAGCAGTCGACTCATTCAATCGTTCGAGTTGCTGGATGAGAGTGGCAACATCCCCAAGGATGCAAAGACTACTGAAGGAAAGACTGTCAATGTCAAAGAACACATCGAGGGCTTCCAAGCCCCTCTTATCTAGAAGTTCATCAACGGCAACATGTCCAAGCTAGGAGTGCCGACCCCTGACAATCCATTTGTCTTCGACTATTCTGTGTCCCAGGAGAAGACTGATTTGACGACTGTGAATCCGGCTGCGACCAAGGCAAACCTTCCAACTCCTGACTCTCTTGTACCAAAGTCCTTCCAATACAACCCATCGCCCTTGAGTAGCTTTTTCCAAGGCACTCTGAATTACCGCATGCTCACACATCGAACCAAAAAGCCACATTATCACAAGGAGAATGTCCTTTCTCGAATGAAGACATGGGCAATGTCCAGTTCTGCTTGGGTATATTATTCTTCTGCCAGGATATCTTTGTCAATCATTGGATTGGAAGCTCTGTCGCACCTCTCTGCTTACCAGCTTTTTTTTGGGAAACGACCCAGTCCGTCACCAAGCTTGCCAGATACAATTGCAAGCAAGTCAATCGCCCTAATGGATGGTATTTTTGCTCAAAAGTCACAAATACGGCGAAGGCACTCAGTCAGAACATTGTTTATTGGGTCGAAAACAAGTTTAATGGTCCTCGAAGGATCATTGCAACGAACGTTTTGAACGACCCAACAGACTCTAAGGCTTGAATGTAAGTCTACGGAGTCATTCTGAGTGCCCTGTTCTAACACTGTCTGCAGATGGCAGTTCTCTCGAGATCAAACATGAGAATTTCTGCCCTCTCCGGAATGTTGACGATGACCTTAAACCAAGATTGAAGTTTACTATCGGCTCTTTTACAAAGTTCAAGATCAAAAGCTACCGTAGATTAGTCAACAGTCACGTTGGAGATGCTTTTGAGATGACCGGGAGATTTTTGTTCACGGGCGAAATCAAGGACTCTGATTACATGGGTGCGTTTACCTCCTGTGCGCGCAAAGAAACACTACTAATCCGTGCTGATTAGGTGACGACAACTGGGAGGAAAGACAGAAACAAAGAACTGGGCTGACGGGTTCAGCGGTGTTTCGAAGGAGAAATCGCCGGCTTGGTCAAGGTTGGTGAAGGGGCTGCTGCCAATGGTGAAAGGGTGTTCAAGCGAGCTCTAGATGGCAAACTCATTGGGGGTCACGGTAATTTACGTGCCGGAGGTGTGTTCATGTTCAAGGGCATGGGCTATGATGAGAACTACAACTTCTTTATAACCATTTACTATAGCACGCCAACTTCAGGCAAGGTTATAGTATATATATTTTCTAATATCTTTTAATATATCTTATATAATATAGTAAAAACCTGAATTACTTGTCAAGAAGTAGTCTTAGCTCTATTAGCCTTATTTTAAGATAAGTATTGTTTTAATAGATACTAGTGGAATTTAGTTATGTGAGAAATTAATTGCAGTACGGGTGTTTTAATGTTGGTTATAAGACAGACTTCTGCAATAAACATATGATGTTACTTTACTAGTCCCTCAGATATTAACTGATGAACAGAGCGCACTCTATGTTGACATCGGAGGCGCCAAATCAAGCAAGTCCGCTCTCACTTAAAGATCATTATGGATAAAGTAATACTTGGAGCTATTCTGTCTATCAAGGTATATCGCTCTATCGGTATCTGCCCCTCCAAGCAGCCCCTCCATGTCCTTCATGTCTAGAAAATTCAAAGACAGACATTTATATGATAGCAATCGATATAAACTTCACGATGGGACGTCCGAAGCGAAATGTTCTGGCGGCCGCAGAGGCTGCCCTGACACCCCCCGACACTCTCGAGCCCAACCAATCTCTGGTCCGCGTTGTCAAGCCTGAAGGAAATAACCTGTACAGCTGTGAGCTTCCAAACGGCAAAACCCTCGTACTGGAACTGGCCCAGCGATTTCGAAACACCATTTGGATCAAGCGTGGCGGGTTTGCCTTGGCTGAACGATACGAAGACGGCAAGGAGGATACTCGAGCAGAGGGAGAAATCGTCAACGTTGTCCGTGATGAGAAGGCCTGGCGCAAACAGTCTTATTGGTGAGTCCTGTGGTATCTATTCGTCTGAAATGAACTAGGCTAATCAAGTCTATCGCAGGCCCAAAGAATTCGTCAAAAACACATACGACATGAGCGACTCCGAGGACGAATCCAATGTCGGAAAAATGCCCCCAAGTGACTCCGAAGATGAGTGAAAAGGAAAATGCACTTCTAGATCCAGATCTATTTGTTCTTATCATCAACATTCCCGACTCTGGCAGCGGGAACAGGAACGGCAAGTCTGGCTGTTCCCAGATACACCAACACAACGGTCGCCAGCATTGTGTTGACAGCGATGGTTGAGCTGAGGTCGGTGCTGGGGTATACGTTCCAAGCCCATTCCTGCGCGGCCCAGATAATTGTCACGATGACGGGGTCTTCGGTGGCTCGCCAGAGGAGATAGGGTGTCGCCCAGGCGAGATAGGCATAGAACTGGTAGTGTAGTGACCGAGCGAACAGAAGACCAATGAGGTTGGCGGAGAGCATGGTAGTCATGACGTACTCGGGGGTGACGTAGTGGGAGATGCGAAGCTGTTCCTGCATGGTAAATGGGGACTTGAGTCGCAAGAATGAGGGAATCAGGTCGTAGAGCGATCGTCCAGTCGGTTGGATCCATCTCTTGGAGATGAAGATCAGGAGCACCAGAACGTGGCAGGCCAGAAGAGATATAGCAAAATACTTGCTGAGGAAAACTTCCTCGCCCAACATGCGCCAATTGACCGTCCACTTGAATTGAAACTGTCGTGACAGCTCAAAGGCCCGAGCCGCATACCCACGAGGGTTTTGGGTGATAAACGGAATTCCGATGGCGAACTGGACCTGTGCCATGAGCCATGCGAGACGAAGGCTAGGCCATAGTCCTCTACCCAGGAAAATAATGACGCCAATGGCAGGTAGAGGCAGCAGTAACGACATTTTGATCCCAAGACCCCAAGAATACACCAGACTTCCAACGGTCCATTGTCGGCGCTGGAAAAGGAAGATGGTCAGCCATAGGAAGAAAACGGCGAAGCAGTCATTGAAACATCGTAGGACGAAGAGGCTATGAAGTCGTTTAGAGGCGATTAGGAAGATGAACATGTACGGAGGGACCTAGAATTGTTAGCAAGCTAACTCAACTATTCCGGGATATTACTGACTTTGGCTTTCCAATAGCAGAGCATTACCAATGCCAACGTAGCCATATACAACACAGCAAATATTTGCTGCGCCAGAAGAATATTCGTGCCCTTGTCCGTGATATAGTAAAGTCCCGTGTAAGTGTAGACATGCGCCGCTGGATACACCAAGGGACCAGTATCGCCCACCATCTTGGTATAGTCTCTCTCGCCCGATACAAACTGCGAAATCTGCTGCATGTACGCAACCCAGTCGATCTCAGTATCTGTTCCATGAGATTAGCTTCATCATGAGGCTTTGGGAATTGGACGCCACGCACATGGGATCTTCCATATGATCAAGCCACAACCAAGCGCGTCAGCCAGCCAGAGCGCGATGGGGATGAGCTTGGAGAGCGCATGGCGGCCATTGAGGATGTTTCTCAGGAAGCGCACGCCTTGGCCCAGGGTGCCAGGTGCAGATTCTGGCATTTTTGATAAGGGAGAATGCGCTGGCTTGTGAAAGGAGGAAAGGAAAGCTTCATCCAGTTAAAACAGGGGTTCAAGAGCTTGGAGAGAGCTGGTTACGTGTGGGAAATGCGGGGCCCCGCGATATGCATAAATTCTCATTCTCATATTCTTCACATCAAACTTCAATTCTTATTAAGCTGAGGACAATCATAAGAATGAATGAATCAAATATTCATTAATTAATGCCAATCTACAAACGTGGTCAATCTACAGCTTAGACTTGGCAGCTTTGCCAACCTTGTCCACAATCTCAACTACACCCTCAGCACAACCATATGAGCCTTGATATCCCCAGCCAGAGTGGCCATAGTTGTGCACGATCCACGTCTCATCGTCTAACTTCTCCTCCTCAAGTCGAAGTCCATCTCGTCTCCAAGGGCGCAGTCCCACAGCGTGTCGAATCACACTCAGTCCCTTAACGCCCTTACCATCAGCGACCTCTGGGCGTGCCTCAACGATGCGCTGCATGATACGTTGGGCGATGTTGGGATCTGGCTGAGACTCCCAGTTGCCGATATCGTAAGTTCCACCCAAGATTGTGCCACCACCAGCTGCTCGCTGCATGAGATACATGACATCGGCACCGCCGTCCTCAACTCCAGATGTGATAAGCATCGGTGTGCTCTCGTTGCGCACCAGCACAATCTGTCCGCGCGCAGGCGCCATAGTCTCATCCTTAACACCGCCCAGTTCCAAGGATCCTAGGCCTGTCGCGTTGACGATGATGTTGGGAACATTACCCGTGTGGCTAAGTTTCTTGGCGTCACTGATATCGGTCAGGATGCCTCTCTTGAATACAACGCCGTTCTTCAGACATTGGCCAACAAGCCAGGGAAGGTAGATGGCGGTGTTGATGCAGACAGATGTGAATTCGCAGCCTGAATCGTAACCGCGAGTGACTTCATCAGGGTTCTGTTCTCGGAAATCCTCAAAGATCTCCTTATACCAGGGCTCCTCCATGAAGAGTGCATCAGGGAACGTTTGGTTCTTTGCTGCTTCTGCGTCCTTCTTTCGTCTTTGAATGTGGCACTCTGCTAGATATTAGCCTGTCATTTTCCATGAGAGAAAATATGGTGACGCACTTTGGAAGTGAATGCCCGCTTCGGGGACTTGTTCGCACAGTTTCTTGAACTCTACCCAAGTTCGACGTTCCCATCTGCTGCTTTCTCGTGTGGCCATGCTGGAAATCGTGAGTAGGATGATACAAAATGGGACAGATCACATACGGGCAGACGTTTGCACCAGCAAATGGCGAAGCATATTCAATATCATAGTCACCGGGCATATGCTTACCCACCACAGTGATCTTGTTGCCCTTGTTCTTGGAAAGAAGGTAGGCAGATGTCAAGCCAGAAACACCAGCACTTTCACAGGATCAGCTTCATTCAGAATAGATAACTTGTCAATCAGGACTCACCCAACGACGACGATTGTGTTCGCCATTTTGATATGCCACGTTTTGTTTGATAATTGGGTATTTGGTATAAATCTTCTCGAAATGGAAAAGTACTCGATTGAACTCAGGACTAGACTATAGAGGAGAGGTTGTCGCATTAACTTATACGCCATCTCGTCGGTTCCCAGTTGAAGCCCCGATCTCTAAACCGGGGGATTGGCTCTTGTGATTGGCTCATCAACGCGGGGCCGCCGAAACCGGGATTGGCTCTATCATGATAGTAGCATAAGATAAGATAAGCCAGTTGCAATGCAATGGCTTGAAATTGCATATTGATCAGCCAATCGATTTGTTTTGGAAGCTATTGCCGACCTGTCAAACGGCTCTTGGGCGTGAATGACACTCGCCGAATGGCCATATGCAATACGACGGCCTTCCACCTCCGTGACAGTCCATACTGGAAATAGAAGGCCGCGAGAGAACTTGACTAAGTAGCCTATGGCATTTGAACCATTTCTAGCCGAAATCATAGAGGTGTGGTGTAACTGCCGCCGATCAGTATAGACTAGACTCAAGAACTCGGACGATTCTCCAGAGTGATACATGATAAGATATCATAAACAGACCTCAACGACCCATTGTACAAGTCTAACTATGCTAATAATACACAGCTGTTTTTACTTTCCTCGGTAATATAAACAGATTGAGTCTATTGCCATGACCTTCCTTGACAGTCCAACCCAGTGACATGAGATGTTACAAGATTCACACAATTCATGCAGCATGCTTCGCCAGCATCGACTGAAGGGCTTGAGGGTTAGCACCGACCAACTCATCAACCTTTCTTCCGTGCTTGAAGACGAAGAAAGTTGGCATAGCGCGGACGCCGAGCTCAGCGGTCAGGTCGGGAAGCTCATCGACATCAAACTTGACGAATTGGATGCTGTCTGAAAGAGCCTTCTCTTCCGAGAGCCTGAGGTTATATTGTTAGTTGCCCATTTGAAGTGATAATGTATAGTTTGAGCCACTTACTTGTTGAGGATGGGAGAGATGGCCTTGCAAGGACCGCACCATGTCGCGAAGCAGTCAATAAGAACAGCCTTGTCTGTTGTGGAAACAAGGTCCTTAAACTCTTTTCTTCTACCAGATCAAGTTAGTAAAAGTTATTCCCATAACCTCTCATGAAAGCTCTTAAACTCACGTCTCGATGTTCTGCACAGCGAGTCGAGCAGCCGTGGTATGGAATGGCCGAGCGGCGAAAGTTACGGCGCCAGATCGAGCAGCCTGGGCGACAGGCCGCATAAGACGGAAGAGAGAGGACATCGTATAAGTCTTATAATACGTGTCGTTTAAATAAGTTGTAAACTTGGATTAGTATGAGAGGATTGGATTTCTAATTGTTAGCTCTGATGGCTCTTCATTGGGTGGAGTATGATGACTTGATTAGTTGGCCAATCATATTCTGATCACGCAAAGTTCATGACTGGTCTTGGACGTTTCATGATCGAAACACAAAAGCTTCATGATAATGTTTTAGGGACGATATCACGCTTTGACGATGTATGATATGTTGATAGAGGCTTATTGCGTATATGCCATTGACGTGACGGAATCATGGCATAACATGAAACAACTACCTCAGCTCTAAAAGCTCTCAAGAGCCATGTTCAATGATGCCTCAGTTCTAATCAAGATACAGATTAAACAACAAACAAATAATCTACATGCTTTACACGGACTTCAGTAACTCTCTCACTCTCTTATCCAGTCTTCACCTACTTAAACCATGGCGATATCATCTCACACTTGTGGATATGCCACACCCAAATGCACGCATAACCATGATAATTTCCACATTCACAGCAACTAAGCTAGTTCCCGAGATCTACAACGATCAGCTTCTAATTAATTACTGCTTCAACTGCCGAGACCACGGACATATGCACAAACTTATTTCATGCATCTACGGCTGTGGATCAGAGCTAATCTTAATATAACCATCACTTGACGTATGGTGAAACAGCTTTTAATCTCAGGATATTGTTCGATCTGGTCAATTAACCTATCAGCTTACAAACATTTACATCTTCCTCCTCTGAGGTGGACAGACACACGTCCATCGTCTTGTGATCTTGTCCATCCTCATTTCCCAGTGATGTCCATTGCGCTATCGCATCGCAAGATCTATTGTTTCATGCAGCCAACCACTCTCGCGCCAAGCTCGATCTCGGGCTTCCAGTTTATGTTTCTGGACGCCCAAGTGCAAAAGCAAATCCCAGTTGCTCAAATCAAACCCGTTTTTCCCGCCTCCCATAAACCCCGGCTAGTAGAAAACAAAATGCTCCCTTCATCTCACAGACAAGATAAGGAAAACCACACCGGCTCCCCAAGGAATGACAGCGCCCAATGGGCACGAAGAGGGACCGGCCAAGGAGACTAGCTCCCTCACCAATAGTTGGTAAATCAAACGCGTCGAGTCTCCCAGTACTCTGTAATTGGCGGTCGACGCGGGGTATCAAAAGGTGCGGTATATGTAGTCGAGAAAAGAAATCCTAGCAGTGAACTTGGAATGCGCCATAGTCATCAAGGTCGTGTCATACATCAGGAGCAAGTCGGTTTCTAGTACCATCCATGTGATAAGCCTATTTGAGAGTCTTGAGTCGTCATAAGAAGAGTCTTCGCTGATTTTATTGTTTTCCTCTTTTTTTTTCTTTCTTTTTTGGTCGATTTTCCATTGTTGATAAGAATAGTGATAAGGAAATGTGAAATGAGTGACTTAGGTTAGTTGAGACGGCAAGGAAATAAAAGGAGTGACAGGTGTCGTTTGGTCGACATTCGTTAAGTTGCGAGACTCTTCTTCTGAACGATCAAGATTACTTTAGCTTTCACATGGCTGGTTGGACGTGACTTCGTCGCCTCTCTGAGTTCCCTGTGGCATCAACGGATGGTCGGGGAGTGATATCGAGTAGTTTAGCACTTCCAGCGCTAAAATTGCGAACGTGACCTTTGCCCAGATTGACGCTTCTAGCGCTCTGAACATTGGCAAGCTCTTGCGATGGAGTTACGGGTGATGTCGGGCTCCCTTCATCCTCAGATTCAAGCTCCAAGAGTCCCTCGTGGCTCTTCATGGTGAATCTGTGCACAACTTGGGGCTGAGAACCAACAGCGCCCCATTTCATCTCTCCATCATTAGCAAACTCTTCCTCATCGCTGCTGGGACGTCCTTCACCAGAACGACGACCCATGAACTCGGAATTCGAGTTTCTTCGGGGAGTGAGCTTCGTTAAATATTCGTCCCCAACGATCTCCAAGTTTTCTTCTGTGCCGTTCGTTGGGGAATCCGTGTGCGTGTCGTTTTGCTCACGCTGATTGGCCCTTCGAATGCTATCTCGTATGGCGGCTCGACGGCCACTGGCATTACCGGAAAGCCAGGAACCTTCAGAGTCAATCGAGGCGAGTGACATGGACATGCCAGCTTCTGGTGACGGTGAAACATATGCACGCTCTACTGTCGAAGGCGTACGGCGGATGGCCTCAGCGGATCGGTGTCCCGATGTTGGTGTGTCATAGCGCACGCCCAAGGACCTCAATTCCTCCATTTCACGGATCTTTTGTTCGGTGAGAATGGGCATGGGGGGCTCCGCTTCGGGCGACTGAACGCGTGAAGCTGGCGGTGAGAGAGGCAACTCAGGTAAGTCTTCCCGGAACCGAGAGCGCGTCCTCTTCGGGGCGCCAATGCTTGGTTTACGGGATAGATAGTTACCGCTTGAAGAGTTGGGCGAGTCCTCACCCTCGAGCTTAGCGAGGGCGTAGGCTTGCGCCTGTGCTCTTGACTGAGCTGCGGCTGCCTGCATCTCCTCCCGAGAGGTATTGGCAAAGGACGATGGTCCTTCACGTCGTTGCCGTTTGCTTCCAATTCGCAGGAATGCTTTGATAGAAGCAAACCCATTCTTACTACCGTCAGAATCTTGGGAGTTTTGTCTGGGCATGTGAACATCCTCCTCGTTGATGGTCTCGGGTGGCGGAGAAACCATCCTATCTCGATCAGATCGAATCGTCGACCTAGATCGCGACTTGGCCGATCTTAAAAGATCAGAAAATCTTGTTCCAGGAGAAACGCTTCCCATATCTTCAGAGGGCTGACGCATCGATGAGGTATCCTTTGTAATGACCTCTTCCATAGGTGTTGGCTGCTCAGAGGCGGCTGTGTCTGTGCGATGAAAGACCTCCTCCTCGGCCTTCTTTTGAGACTCAATTTCCCTTTCGTCTTCAGTAATGTCCATGGGCTCTGGATCTTCAGGTTTCGTTTCAGTGACCACAGTGGAAGCAGGGTCGATCCCCAGCCCTACAAGTTCACGGCCCATGACACCTCTCTCAAGATTCTCTGGCGGAGGGGTGCCTGTGTTCCTGGCCTGTATTTGTTCCGCTTGTTGTTTCTCTGCCCTTTGTGTGATCCGTCTCTCCATTCTTTGTCTCTCCTTCTGCTTTTTCAGTTCTCGTCGTCGATTATCTAATTCCATGAGTTCCCTAAGATCGCGGGCGTCGAGGTCGTCAGCAAGGGAATCGATGCGCCTGTGCGATCTCATCGTCTCTTCCGGAATCGGCTCCTGCTCGAGAAGCTTCCTCCTTAGTGATCCAGACCGATGAGGTGTAGGCACATGGGGAGTCGTCCATCGTGCGTTCGGGGTATAGCGAAGTGTAGGCCGAGGTGCAAGAGCTGCAAGGGCAGAGACTCTATATGAGCCAAACTCCGAGTCGGACGAAAGACTGGAGTGTATTGATCCGGGTACTGGAAGTGAGACGTCCGAATTGCGACCAGCTCGATGCCTTCCGAATCCCCCAGTTTTTGATCTTTTGGAATCTTTCTTCATGGGTCGGCCTGAATTCCATTGTTCCGTAGCAGGCCGAACGGGAGCAAAATTACTCATTGCTTTAATCTCGGCTTCTCTGTTGCGTTCTTCTTTCCTCCTCTTACTTCTCTGCTGTCTTGTTGCTTGGTGGGTCGGACGAAGCGTGGGTGTGCGATCCCAGAGTTCGGGACGTTCTTCAAGGTTGCCAGTAGTTCTTGTTCGGCCTGTTCGTTCACGGACTGGCGAGCCAGCGCGATCTCGATCGGTACGAATGTCATCTTGGCGTCCCGGAGAGAAACTGTATGTTCGACCGGCTCGCTGAAGTCTGGGCGGTTCGGTACGTCGTTTCTTCAAACCAAGTTTGGGTTCCTCGTTGTGAGGCAGCGGCACGCCCTCTGCATCTGAGAAAGCAGCGCCGCTGCGGGAGCGCTTGCGGCTACTCCGGCGCCGGAATGGCCAAAGGGCCATGGTTCCTAATTCGTCGCCAAATGCTGGAGCTAATAATGAGCAACCAATATCGTCGCCGATGTACAGTCGAAATCGTCTAGATTATATCGGGTATGCGAGGGCATCGTGGAGTCGTCAAAACGTTCGTACCAAGCTGGTCATCAGGAGAAGCGAGTGAGAGCTGCAGGGTCGTGTCGAACAACTCGCTGCGCTGGTGGGCTGGATGGCCGCAACAAAACGGTGTAGGTAGGTTGAAAGTACTGATGTATTGCAAGACAAGTACAGCTACTGCGGTGACAGTAAAAATAAGCGGTGATTGTGTATGTATGTATGTGGATGTAAAAGAATGCAAGTACGCGAGCGAGGTCGTGGTTGTCGTAGGTGTTTGGTGCGTGGCGAAACGTGTGTGGTGGTAAAGAGTATTGAGGAAGCAGCAGGTGCTAGGTAATTAAGGTAAGTGCAAGGAACGGCAGGTGCTGGGTGTGTGCAGACTCCGGGGGGGATCATGGGTGTTGGAAAGAAAGACCAATTTTTCAGGGCACCGGGGGCCGGCAGGACAGGGAAGGAAGGGAAGGAATGGGTCAATGGAACGAGCCAATAACTGGGAGGTAGCTTCCCAGTTGCGGCCAACGAGATGCTGCAGGTTGAGTGGGAAAATCGACGTCAGGCTTCGGCGGAAGCAGAGACAGACAGGGAAGGGCGGGAAAGGCCCACAATCACTGAATTGTACTTTGCTTTTGGTCTGGTCCCTTGCGACTTGGAAAGTGCTAACGGGAGTTAAGGGCTTCAGTGTGTACCAGGTACGTACCTCCTTTTTTTTTTAGACCTTAGCGCATCAGAAGGACACCAAAGGCCCCCAGATACCCCCTGGTCGACGTGGCAAGGGTCCCGTCTCTCTGGAGCCCTTTTCAACGGGGCCCTTTTAGAGCAAATGGAAGTGGATCACTGTAAAAAAGCTGAAAAGGTCTCACGAGGTAGCGGTACGAGAATCGTTAGTGAATGTAGGCACTCAATAAGCGATGTCCAGTACCAGTACTTGCTGGCGGGGACTTCCAGGGCGTCGAGGGGCAGGCACCTCACACTTAGGCTGCTGATGAGGTGGCGCTCAACCCGCTGGAGGGGCCGCTGAGTTGCTGCTGTTGGCGTTGGCTAAGTGCTGGGAGTTAGGCGGCGGGGCAGCCTCGTAATTGAACGGGTAGAGCAAAAACCATCCGACAAGACTAGACGGTCAACACCGCAATACTCGGTGAAACTAGAACTGGAGCAAGGGAACTCGGATAGAGCAAGCGAGAGGAAAGGTGAAGAGGTACATAAGATAGTGTACGATAAGATAAGTACAGTATGCGCATCAATCCAATGGATAAGCAAGCAGTCCGCTCCAAGTCCTCGTGATCTAGTGGATAGCCCGGATCAAATGAATCGTGTTTAGTTATATGCAAGTCAAAGTGTTTTGAGCAGATGGTGGTCATCGATTGAACAAGAGGGCAGCAATGAGAGGTCAAGCTGACTCGTCTAAACTGAGAGGGCAGAAGATCTAGCGAGGAAAGCTCCGTAAGGTATGGAGGTAGGTATTGGTGATTGATCAGGTTTGTTTGTTTTCATGTGGCAGGACCTCAGTAAGCTAAGCAAACCATCGCCAGAGTGAATTGCCAATTGGCATGAAGATGATGTAAAAGGCGGGGAGTACAAGTAATGGTAGGCACGATTCGTGGTAAAAGGGAGCCAACTTTAAGACTTATCTCTCTAAATCATACAGATACCACAGCAGCTGATGATAACAACTGATTCATGGCAAATGCTTAGGCGGCCCGAATTGTGCTCTCGCATTCCTACAATCATGCTCTGAATTCTTCTCTTCACTGCCCCTGTCGGTACTTGTGTTCCAAGCAGAGGCTGGGCGGTCTTGGCTGTCAACTAACACTCAGCAGCCGCTAAGTCTTAACTCTGAAAGGCGTAGCGGATGCTATTTTGGCCGCTTTTGAAGGAATTGCATGAAACAAACAGCATGGAAGATGTTGTCTTTGTGTCACGAGCTCAGTATATGCTATTCGTGTCTACGTCAAGGATTACAAGATACTGACAAAAGAACACAACTCCATTTGAGCTTTGATACTTGGCAATCATCACAGCTGAAGATGGAACAAAGATGGGACCTCCGGATCTTCACCCCGCTACGAGCCGTCGATGATCGTCGGTATAGCTCCGTGTATGTCCTCTCCTCGCATTGGCTTGGACATTAGATGTCGAATCTCATCTTACCTCAGGGCACCTCAACCAATGCATGAGGTCAAGTTCGTGCCCTTCTGCAATGGCCACTTCCTTAGATTGGCTAATCTCATTAACAAGAGGGTGTGTATAACCACGAGTTGATGGCTTTGCCGTCACTCCTACTCTATAATTCAGTATGCCACGGGGACACTTTCTCGGTGCTCGGCTCCCCTTTCGTCTGTGATCTTCTACAACGCAACTGTTCGCCACACTTGTCGTCGCCGTTGCAGCCACAAATTAACCTGGCTCAACTTTGGAAAGTTCCCTGCCGTTGACAAGATCGAGTCAAACGCCTTTTCCGTCTCCTCGCGGGACGTCATTGAATAGTGGCCATGGATCAAGCAGCCATCGGCACATGCCAGAAACTCTTGTTCTCGTCGCTTATTCTCGTCGGCTTCTCTCTCCTCCCGTGGCCGTGAATCACGATAGCTGGTCTCGTGGTTCACGACACCCGCCACACGATTGAGTGCAGCATGTACTATCAACAGACATTGGGTTGGACGCTAGTTCGACACAGGCCACAGGGGACATCGTTTCGCCCTGTCCGAAGATCTTGTTCGCCGCCATGCGATCGAGGCTGTCACGCCAAAATCCTCCGCCCCTTGCTATTAGGTGACTACTGCAGCTGTTCAGTCATGTCTCACAACCGTCCGGCGCATGCAGAGACTACAGAGAGTGTGTCGAGAGACCACAGTGCTTGCTCCCTCCCTCTTCCGCCTCCTTTAGCTTGAGCTCTTGGCTTGAACAAAGCAATGTTTCGAAACTACCTCATACAGCCCAGTGCTGTAGCTGCGAATCGATTTGCTGTGCGTAGCACGTTGCAGAGGTTAGGTTGGGTTGGCAGACGACATCAGGTAACTTGTACCTGAGCCTTTTTGCCAAGCCTCTCTCGTCTGTTTTCCAGGTACCGATACCTATGTACCTCGCATCAGGACCCATGCGACTTGCGCCTGTCTACGCCGCCCCTGCGTGTTTCTTCGTATTTACTTTGAAGAGTACGAAGTCACTTCTTTTGAACCCCGACGCTTGATTTCTCGTTGCCTTCGGGACCTTCGTATCCGCCAGCCGATGCTTAGAAAGTGCTGACTGAATCTTAGCATCTTGTTTGTTGTTAGCCGTTGGATCTTGTATGGGCTTTTGGAATGTGATGATCGATACATCCCCTGTCTATCACCAGAAGCTTAACGAAGCCACAATGCTATCAAGTACTGTAGTTAGGATAGCCGCAAAGGCTGGCTTTTTTAGATATGACAAGGTAACAAATACGGCCAATTACCGTATTCTGATCCCTGGGATCTTTCTGTTTCTTTCTTTCAATCTTGAAGTCCCCAGAAGCACTGTTTACATACAACAGTCCTTGACTTCCATCAAGAACATGGCATGCATGGGTAGGGTTATTTCCGAACCAAGTTTTCGTCTCCTCCTACCGTTGATCCAAATGAGCGTCATGATTACACGAGCAGTTCAGGTCAACAATTACCAAATTGAAGCTCTATGTCGATCAATTGCATTTCAGGATTTCTTTCCATCACACAAGCAGATTGTAGACAGGTCAGGCCGGCTCAGCTTAGCCTTCATGAGAGTTGAAGTTACATATTCGACGTCACACAATGAACTTGTCATACATCCCCGTGGCATGGTCGACAAGTTTGCCCAGTCCATCGCGGAACATGCCTTGGTACGTACACTGTACTATAGCACTCCCGCAGCACGACCGTTGCAACGTGGAGCTTGGGCCTGATGAACGTTGCGAATCAGGGACCAGAGGGCTTTTTTTGACTTCGCCCGAACTTCAGATTGGCCAATGAGTCTACAGTAGGGTCAGTGATCCTGAATCGTGTGGCATCTCTGCATCCTAACGGCTGAGAAATCACACGATGATCATCGAGAGATCGTCTTTCGAGCTTGCGACACCCCAATAGTCCCATCTTGCAATGTCAACGACACTCTCACTCATGCAGCAGAGGATGAGATCCTTGTCTAACAGTGGTGATTCTTAGCGCTCCCGGCGCCCGCCACGGAAACAAAGGGCGGCCCATCCCTCCGTAACCTTAGCAAGTTACTCGGGGTTTCCTTGCCCAAGAGAGGTTTCCGCGAGGCACCATGCATGTCAAATCATGCATGAAGAGGATTTCTGAAGGCTTCTTTCTAGTCGTCGCCAATAGCCGGGGGATGATTGTGTCGCACAACAAGATATATGTCGCTTCCCGTTGTCTATTCCAATCGGTTCCTGGCCAATTTCCGAGCCAAGGACTATTTGCGGTCAATACCAGCGAGTCACTCAGTTCCTGAATCAGTACGCAGTAAATGGGCTTGATCTCTTCGGCAAAAGCGAAGATTAGGTTTGCTTCTTTGTCAGAGTCGATCGGGGCAGATTTGTCCCAGCGTTTCGATGCCCCTGAGCCCTTGTTTCATTGGGGAGCATTGGTTCTGGGGACTAGGCTTTGAGCCAACCGATCTCATGTTTCAATGTCGTAGAGCTTTTGCTTTTCTACTCAGACTTCGGGCTTTCCTACCCCCTTTGCCCCTGGACAAGCAGACAGGCTAGAGTAAGAGGGATGGTGGTTTCGTTTCAGGGGCGTCACTTTGATTGATCAAAAAGCAATAAAACGTCCTGGGGCTGGCTCGGGCGTGCTAGCGTACCGCCACGTGGATGAGATACCGTACGCAGAAGCTGTGGTTGGAGCTGGCAACGTGGGACGAAGACTTTTGAGGAACTGGCTTACAAACACATTCCCTTAGAAGAGTTTTGACCAACGGCCAACAGCCCAAGTTGAGTTTCTTTCACTGAGTTGCTGTATGTATAAGGTAGTATTAGCCATGCTTAGCGACTGTTCACCGCGTGCCGCAGAGACAAGATGTCACGGCAATTTGCTTCACTGTGCTTGCATCTGCTGCATTACCAAGCCACGCGAATTTAGTGATTAATTCACAGGTTGCAAATGCACAGAGACGATTTGACGGCTGCAAGTGAGACGAACAAGTGCAGAATAGTCAAGGATCACCAGTCGATCATCGCCAATGATATGCTGGTGACCATCTGGACTATATTTAGTGATACGAGCGAACGTCACTGATAGCAGATGTGGGACATGTCAGTGCTTCTTCCTGCAGCATTCTTTGGGTTTCGAAAGTGTTATTTCGAGATCAGATGATGGTTCGAAGTTTAGAGTCATCATTCATAGTATCAGAAACTCGACATGGCATCCCTTGAGCACCTCTTGAGTTTGTCAGGGTTGTCATATATCGATCGAGATCAGTCGCAGGATTTAGAGATGAAGATACTCTCTTATAACTAGGGACTAAATTAAACATGACCAATAGTAAAGTCATCGTTTATCAAAGACATCTGTCGTATTTGTCTGAAGCCACTGTTTAAGATCTGCACAAATCTCCATTTGCTGAAACAATACTGACACAATGGAGTTGGGCTGCGATATCCCGTCACGTGATGCCGCATCTCCATGTTTCCACGGCAACACGTATATGGTGTTTATGATTTTCAGTAATCGCGACAAACTAATTAAGCCAAAAGCGCAACCAAAGGAGAGGATACGATTTTGACAAGATAAAACACAACCGCAACCATGGCGTACAATCCGCGAATGAGTATTATTCCAACCTCGCAGCAGCAATCGCGGACACGAAAAAAGGAGGAAGAGGCAGATGCTTTTATGCGTCTCCCTGACCGCGAAATCGTTGGCTGCATCACCGACATCGGCATCAACTTCACCGTCGCAGATCTTCAAAAGCCAAATGCAGCACATGTTCAGCAAATCTTTGAGTGGTTCGCCGAACTCCTCCTCAATGCGACACGTGAGACTGTTGAGCCGGCCATGCGAGCTGCCGCCGAGGATATTGTTGGAGAATACTCGGATGTCATCCCTCCGGATACTCGCAACCTGATGGGCTTTTATGTGTCGCTGCGCAGGCTGTTGTTTGAGTGCGGCATCACCGACTTCAGCTTCAACGACCTGTATAAGCCGACATATGATCGCCTCGTCAAGATCTTCAGTTACCTAATCAATTTTGTTCGATTCCGCGAGTCACAAACGGCTGTTATCGACCAGTACTACAACAAGGCAGAGTCGACAAAGACACGCATTGAGACGCTCTATGCCGAGAACCAGGAGAACGAGGGTCGTCTGGAAGATATGAAACACAACCGCAAGGCCATGGAGGCGCAAGTCCGAGAAAAGACGATGAGGAACGAGGAGCTCAAGAAGAGACTGCTAGAGCTTCGACGGAACCAGGAAAGGGTGGCTGCACGTCTAGAAGAGGCCAAACAAAAGAAGGGCGAGCTCACTGCAGTGTTGGAACAAAAGACCCACGAAAAGGTTACCTTGAAACAGGAAAGCACAAAGCTGCGACCTTATGTGCTCCAGAGCGCCTCAGATCTTCAGGAGAACTTGGCCGAGCTGCGTGAAATTCTGAACAACGATAAATCACACATCGACGCATTGGACCGGAGAGCACGAGCCCTGCAGACCTCGACAGATTCATTCTCAGTCGTCTCAACAGATGTTGCATCATGCATCAAGATCCTCGATGAGATCGCTGCAGAGCTGGCCAAGGAAGAGGAAGAACTAGCACGTAATGCAAAGCAGCGTGATGCCCTCTCAGAGCGCGGTAACAACGCGCGTGAAGTCGAGCGCACCGAGACTATGCTGAAACGTCAGTTGAGCAAGTGGACAGAGAGGACAGAGAAACTCCGCGAGCAGAGCAACCAGAAGGCGAGGGAGGCGAAGGAGAAGATGCACGAGCTGCGGGCAGTGCACAAGCAGCTCACTGAGGAGCAGACTGAGAAGGGCAAGGAGATGGAGGTTCGACGTGTTAGAATCGAGCAGACTGAGAAAAAGGTAAGCTGTCCCGCAACGTTCCTTATAAGTGGCAAATTATTAACATGTGCATAGATGCTTGACTTGAAGGAGAACATTGAGAATGAGGTTCATAGTGCGCATGAAGAGTACCGCAAGATGGAGGCACATATCAAGTTGTACATTGCTGAGATGGAGCAGGCCATTGCTTAGGTCTGTCCAACGGTAGTTTTTGTGTTTGTCATGCTTTATGTTATGGTTGGCGGCAATATTTGGGATAGATACCATGGGTTGGCGTTGAAGGCTGTAATGATGATATGTTAATGTTGACGCCTAGTATGACTATTTTCATCGTGGAAACGACGATATGATGTTCATTGAGTACTGGATACATGGTCGAGTATATCGTGCACTTGATAAAATATAAACATCCCAACCAATTCAACATTCTTGTTCACGAGTATCGAATTCGAACCATCTACTCAGGACTTGCTTAGCACTGACGGTCCGTCCACTCCATGATCCATCGTCTCTTCTTGAAGTGCCGTTCAACAGAGGAATCATCTCTTCTCCGAGGTGATCCAGGGTATCGTGTCCTCCTATCCCTTTTGGCTCAATGATGGCAGCTCTAAACTCGGTTCGTGAGGCAGCATCGACTAAAAGGGCGGCTGAGTTGCCGATACCTTGCGCAGACCATTCACTGGCGTCCCTGTGAAGAGCTAGGAGTCCGTAAACTAGAAGCAGTGGTGGTCGAGATGTGGGCGTATGGTTTGGTGGTGCTGGTATTGGTGAATCCTTTTGTGTAAAGACGGAGAGAAAGGCGCGTAGATGTGTGACGGTTGGTACAAATAGAAATCTTATGTGGCGGGATATCGCTATTTGGTAGAGAGGTGCCTTTAGGAGATGATGAGAAGGTTTTGTTTCTGAGTTTCCTGAGTCTTGGAGTTGTAGTTGTTCCTCTTGAAGAGTTAGATGGTATGTTATTTCCTCCATGAGTGAGCTCTGAAACTCTTCCTTTGACGAGCCGACTATTATTGTCGAAGGATATCTATGGCAGGATATGATATATGATAGAAGCTCGGAAGGAGTTTGTGGTGAGACGACGATGGGTTGAGAGGATTCCATGGCTGTGATGTTACCATTGAGTTTATCCAGGGTAGCTCATATCAAGCAGGTTTGAGCAAAGAGAGTTGAGTTTCGAGGTTTAATATCGCATGTTTAGGCCCTGATGACAAAGTCTGTGGAATGACTGTCATGATTTCATTTTAAGAAACTTGAGAATTATCCTCAATCTTCAACTCGATCTGTCGATATAAAGATGAAGCTGTAATGTCTAAGGGCAGATAGTTGAGCTCCCCACCAGTTGTCACGCCCCTCCACCTCCACAGTCCGCAGCAACCATCACTCAACGTCATCCCAAACACCTACACTAAAACCCACCCTCAAAAGCTCCCCCTCCTCTCAAACGCGGCGTAAGCTCGACAAAAGCTCACTCGCGCAATGGAGTCCATAGCGAGGATCTCGAGTCTCATGGAGACCGGTATGTCTCCTTATTAATAGACCGCTTTCATCTGTAGCTAAAACTGACTGATCATCCAGCGAGGGAGCTCACCCTCGATGCTGCCCAGGCGACGCGCGGTGCGCGCACGAGCTCAAGACCTTTGGATCGAAACCAGATGAGGAAGTTGTTGGATAGTAGGAACGAGCGTGAGGTCCTCGAGGGTCTACGGCGTGTTATGGCGGTGCGTTGTGTTGTTCTCTTGACTACGTATCTTGACGCTAATGGTGACGAGGCAGATGATGTATCGAAACCACAAGACTCTACCGTTCTTCTCTTCCGTCGTCAAGAATGTCGCCTCGCCGAATATCGAAATCAAGAAGCTTGTCTACATATACCTCATCCACCATGCCGAACAGGAGCCAGATCTCGCACTCCTCTCCATCAACACTATTCAGAAGTCCTTATCCGACCAGAACCCCCAAGTCCGAGCTCTCGCCCTCAAGACCATGTCCGGAATTCGAGTCCCCGTCATCAGCCAGATTGTATCTCTCGCTATCAAGAAGGGTGTGGCCGACATGAGCCCCTACGTGCGGAAAGCAGCTGCCCTTGCGATTCCGAAATGTCATCGATTAGACCCGAGTCAAGCGCCGCAGTTGATCGATTATTTGACAACTTTGCTAGGTGACAAGCAATACTATGTTGCTGGAGCTGCCGTGTCAGCTTTCCTCGAGATATGCCCCGACCGGATAGACCTTATTCACAAGCATTATCGCACGCTGATCAAGCAAGTGGTGGATATGGACGAATGGAGTCAACTGGCAACACTACGATTGATGATGTATTATGCGAGAAAGTGCTTCCCTCGAGGGACAGAGTCGCCAGACGAATCGACCGAAAATTCTGAGGGCCAGCGAGTGGACGACTTCTACGGGGAATCGCGACAAGGTAGTCAAAGTCAGGGGTCTTCAGTGCTTGACCCGGATCTGGCATTGCTGCTAAATGGCATCAGACCTTTACTGCAGAGTAGGAATGCTGGTGTTGTTGTCGCTGTCACTCGGTGCTATGTCGATATCGGAACACCCGAGTACGTGAAGCAGGCTATTGGCCCCCTGATCGCCTTGCTTCGTGGAGCTCAGGATATCCAGGAGACTGCCTTGTTCAACATCGTCTCCGTCTGTCTTCTTCGACCCACTGAGTTCGTCAAATATGCCAGCCATTTCCTGGTTCGGGCCACCGATACTGCCCCTGTGTGGGAATTGAAGTTGGAGATCCTAACGATCATATTCCCTCACAGCCCCCCACACGTTAAAAGTCTTATTCTGAAGGAACTTGAACACTTCTCCCAAGGAACGAACAAAGCCCTAGTTCGAGAGGCGGTGCGTGCTATTGGCCGCTGCGCCCAGACTGATACCTCTGCAGCTCCTCGATGCTTGAAGTTACTCCTGGGTCAAATTACTAGCTTGGACGGCACTCTCGCTGCCGAGTCACTGACAGTCATTCGTCACCTGATACAACAGGACGTCCAGGGACATGTTGGGACGGTTGTTCGCCTAGCAAAGAATCTCGACTCTGCAACTGACCCTCAGGCTCGTGCTACAATCATCTGGCTCGTGGGTGAATTCTCAGGTCTAAATGGAGAGGACAACATTGCGCCAGATGTTCTTCGCATCTTGCTCAAGGAGTTTTCTAATGAATCTCCAGTTGCTAAGCAACAGATTTTGCTCTTGGGGGCCAAGGTTTACCTCCACCATCTCAACCGCAGGACTGAAGCTGAAAAGGAGAGGGATGCTGATGAGGACCCGCCTATGGATACAGATACTCATCCTATCGTGAGGTTATGGGAATACGTCCTGCTACTAGTGAGATATGATACATCGTTCGATCTCCGTGATCGCGCGAGAATGTATCGATCACTTCTTGCAGTTCCCCAGCTGGCGACACTGATGCTCCTTGCTGAGAAGCCAGCGCCACATGCCCCGAGTCCATCAGAATCTCGAAAGGGATTCCTCTTGGGTTCTTCCACATTGGTGCTTGCAGGTGGTGGGGGTATTCATGGTCTTCGGGGATATGAACCTTTACCTAACTGGGTCGAGGAAGGAAAACAGCCTGATCGCCGACTTCGAGAACCTGAAGGCAGTCAAAGTTCTAGGTACGACGTAGAAAGAAGTACACTTCCTGCCAGTGAGAGGCTCGATGAGGCGGCCAAGACAGTCATGCCTAGTAGGTCAAACGGCACAGGGACAGGCACGGGTGAAGCAGTGGGTGCCAAGACTCTTGATGACTGGCTTGCAGAAGAAGAGCAAGAAAGCGAGGAGACGGAGGAAGAGACGGAAGAGGAATCATCGGAGGACGACGACGACGATGAGGAAGAAGATGATGACGAGGAGGAAGAAGAGACGGATAGCGATGACGGTGGAGAAGCCGATAGACTGGTCAAATCCTAATATCGATAGAAAGCATTATCAAGACACGCTCAACTTGGACTCATCCGAGTCTGAAAGATTTGATCTAATATCGTCCCAATACCTCGCGCCCTAGTTGAAACAAGATCAAACAACAGATACCCTTCCCTATATCATAACATAGTCTATTCCATATTCCTCTAAGCAGTCTGAGAGTTTTCAACTTTTCGTTCCTCGCTGGAAGATTCGGCGGGTGTCTCGGCCTCGGTCTTCTTGGTGCGTTGCATAGTGACAGCCATCTGAGGGAAGAAAATCCCAGGATGGAAGGCCGTCAATAGGAAGCCAGTGACGAGAACAAGGGAGCTATCGAGGACGAGGAAGCTAGGCTCATCCTGCATAATGTGGTTACCCCAACCACCGGCCATTTCGGCAATTCTATGATCTCTCGCGTCAGCTGATGTAAGAAGATAGGATAAATGAGGATTCTGCACTAACCGGTAAATGCAACGTGTGAGAATGGCAAAATAGGCGCCCGAAACAGCAAAGCCAAACATGCGGAACTTCTTGTCCTGCCAGACACGGAGCGACTCAGGGGCAGCCTCTGAACTATGAAGGTACTTCTTCACGCGCAGGTAGTAATCGGTGCCCATGGCTCCAAAGGCGAGAAGAACGATGACCTGGAGGACGACACCGGCGATGATGGTCCTGTTACCGTTCCTTGCGAGGCCAGGCTGGTTACGCTTTGCTGCTGCTGCGACACCACCACCGATGGCTTGGATGATGAGACATGAGAGATCGGCGGGGAGGAAGATGCGAGGATACCATCGAGGGTGAATTCGTGAGAGATCTGGGTTGAGAGCGAGGGCGACGTGCTTGAGGGTGAGGTAGATGGCAGCGCAGATGAAGGTCGGGGCGATGATGATGCAGCAGATTTGGGTCTGGAAGGCTGATGAGTTCCAAGGGTTAGGGTCCATCTGAATACGGCCGATATATCCTGAACTTGTTAGCATTTCATCATTCTTTCTCTTCCTGTTAGTGAGTTCCTGTCATACCAATCGTCTCTAGCAGTAAACCAGCTCCCAGAGTCGCAGCATATGTCCATGTCTTCTTCCAAACACCTAATCCTACAGAGGATAGGAACAGAATCGCAAAACCGATCGTAAAGAAGTAACTGGATCCTTTGTTGGGAACATAACCAAGGACAGTTGCGCTGACGGGACAGAGGACGGTGATGTCGGTACAGTCGTCGAAACTCGCCGGCCGACGAGCGTATAATTCGTACATTTTGAAGCTATCTTGGAGTAGTGCTCGATATGTGAAAGGTGAATGAATGCCAGGTTAAGGGAGAGAGGGCAGTGATTGTCACCGGTATTTGCCTCTTGGTCTGTGTATGATGATGATGACTTATGGATTCGTTTCAAGCGACCCGCTTGTATGAAAGGATCCTTGTTTCATGAAGAAACAGAAACAGAAGAGAAGACGACAAGAGAGGGAGAAGAAGAAGAAGAAGAAGAAAGGCAAGGAAAGAAAGAGAGGAACAAGGTGTAAAGATAGGCCGAATATGATTACGGTACATATGCGCATCCAATACCTACAAGATCCATCGTTGCTGACTCGATCCATCCATTTCATTTTTCTTTCTCATTACGACCTGACCCAATTCCTCCGGGTTTTACGGGACCAACACCCGGAGTTCGGGGCATTAACCATACCTGAGAGCACTGTAAATACGGTAACAGTAACTAATTCGTAGGTTAAATTCGAGTGAACTAGCTCGTTAACAGTTGGTGATGCGAGTGCCAAGGCCCGGTTATGTCTATTCCCGGGTGCAGATCCGCTTATTTCAACGTTGAAAATGCTTGTTTAGCTCGTAAATCTCGCTTTTCTCGCGTCGGGCCTCGCATTCTGCTGCTCGCTTACGGGCATTTCCGCTTCTGGAACGTGTCCGTGTAGCGTTTATGAAGGTGTAGTATTACACTTGGCGGCCGCCCTCCTTTGTTGCAGCTGCACAAATTACAATCAGTTTTTTTAGTTGCTGAGGACTTCGGATCGTTTTATGCTGCCGACCCGATTCTCAAGGTGTAATTTATTAATGTTTCATGATGAGATCTACCTAGATCTGATGATACCTTACAAGCTTTATCTCTACTGTAACACTAACACTGCCCTTTTAGTGTTACCATCACATGCCATGGATTTATTCTTTCTTTCTTGGTCTATTATTCTTTTATTCCACAACGAGCACGCACGAGTTAACAACACCAACCCAACTTAGACGAGCCATGCGTCATCACCCCTTTCTTCTAAGGTCACTCAACTGTTTCATGACTGCTCCTCTTTACCGCCCAAATATCGGTACACAACAGAAAAGTCCCGTCCCTTGCACTTCTCCTCCTTTTCAGCAGCTTCATAAACCGCAAACGCCGTCTTTGCCAACTCCATCCTCGCGCCAGCCTCCTCAGCAGCCACCATAGCCAGTCTCAGATCCTTCTTCATCAGAGATATCCCAAATCCTCCTCGGTAGTCTCTGTTGGCTGGTGCTGTCTCTACAACACCGGCAACGGGGTTGTTGACCTCACTGGGCCAGCATCGTCCTGTGCTGACATTGATGACACCAGCTAGCTTCTTAGGATCCAGACCCCATTGCATACCCAAGTTCATGGCTTCTGCGGTAGCGATATTGTTCAGAGCCAGGAGGTAGTTGTTGGCGAGCTTGGCGGATAGACCTGCCCCTTGGTCACCGCAGTGGAGGACTTTCTTTCCCATGAGGAGAAGGACGGGCTCGAGACGAGGAATGAGGTTGGTTGAAGCACCGAGCATAAAGGTGAGCGTTCCAGCAGTTGCGCCTACAACACCTCCAGACATGGGCGCATCAACGAATGTGCCTTGCCCGGTGGAAGACACAGTCTTGGCGACCTGACGAGATGTTGAAGGGTCAATGGTTGAACAGTCGATAAAAACGCGGTCCTTCCTGGGGAGAGATGATGTGATGATGGATTCATATACGCCCTTGACGTGCTGAGGCTCTGGCAGTACAGTGATGATTGTGTCCTAGATGTGTCAGTGAGACAGCTACAAACACGGTGAGTGGGATCACCTACAGCATCTTTGGAGGCGTCGAATGCGCTGGCTGCCAGAGCAACTTGAGCTCCCGTTGAAGCAGCCTTCATCTCTGTTTCTAGACCCTTCATTGATTCAGGGTTGATATCAAAGATGGAGACCTTGTCTGACGGTTTCAGCTTTGACTGGAGGTTCTTTGCCATTTGATAACCCTATTTTCTGTGTAAGTATTTGAACACCATTCTTTGAAAGGAGATGTGTACCATTTGTCCTAGACCGATGAAGCCGTAATTGTCTAGTCGTCGTGCCGAACTGGCAAAGCCTCGACGAAGCATCAAGCTTCCAAGCCGTGTTGAAGGTCTCATGATAGCTGAGTATAGGACGATGAACAGTTCAAGTTTACTAGACAAGATCACAACCAGTGTCTGACTTGGAACAAGGTATATAAGATTAAATAAGAAGCTGGGCAAGATACAAGAAATAAATCATTACAATACCAGACAAAATGCCCTGGGTTTCACTCAAAGTTTGGCGTGTGGGGGAATGGTTACCCGAATCACAGCCGGCCATTGCCGTACTTAGCCAGACCTACCGAGTTTATCTACGGGGGAGTCTCTCTCACTATGACACGCCACGATGACCGAGTTGGAGATCCATGGAATGGTTAAAAAGGCGGAGGGTCGATGCGGGGAAGCCTGTGCAGGCACCTGAGCTGCGGGGGATATTCAGGGAGCAAAGACACTAAAACCTGGGGCAAACTCACCACAGGTTCATCATAACTGAGGACTTGTCCAATCTTTCATGCTTGTTTCACTAGACACGATTTATCATATTAATTTTTCATTTTATTTTACTTCAACGTCTTCATACATAATCCTATAGAGTCAACACAGTCAACTCTACCATCCCCTCTCGTATGGACATCCCTCATCATGCCCATCTCCATCTCTGTCGTTCCGAAATCTCCAGTTAAGCAAACAGAACCAATCAAGCAAAAGACCCAGTCTCTACCAACTCTTCTAGTATTGGTATCTCCCAGGTCAAAGGGGTATGTGCAAGGGGGGGGGGGGAAT